>NC_135739.1:17036184-17348026 GCF_041903045.1 Epinephelus lanceolatus
ATGTCATAGTATAGCATATCGTTCCAAAATCATGAAAAACGTCATAGTATAGCATGTCGTCAAAAAATCATGAAAAATGTCATAGTATAGTATGTCATCATAAAATCATGAAAAATGTCATAGTATAGTATGTCATCATAAAATCATGAAAAATGTCATAGTATAGTATGTCGTCATTAAATCATGAAAAATGTCATAGTATAGTATGTCGTCAAAAAATCATGAAAAATGTCATAGTATAGTATGTCATCAATAAAATCATGAAAAATGTCATAGTATAGTATGTCATCAATAAAATCATGAAAAATGTCATAGTATAGTTTGTTGTTCCAAAATCATGAAAAATGTCATAGTATGGTATGTCATTCCAAAATCATGTAAAATGTCACACTATAGCATGTCATCATAAAATCATGAAAAATGTCATAGTATAGTATGTCGTCATTAAATCATGAAAAATGTCATAGTATAGTATGTCGTCAAAAATCATGAAAAATGTCATAGTATAGAGTATGTCATTCCAAAATCATGAAAAATGTCATATGATAGCATGTCGTTCCAAAATCATGAAAAATGTCACAGTATAGTATGTCGTCATAAAATCATGAAAAATGTCATAGTATAGTATGTCATCAATAAAATCATGAAAAATGTCATAGTATAGTTTGTCGTTCCAAAATCATGAAAAATGTCACACTATAGCATGTCATCATAAAATCATGAAAAATGTCATAGTATAGTATGTCGTCATTAAATCATGAAAAATGTCATAGTATAGCATGTCGTCATAAAATCATGAAAAAATGTCATAGTATAGTATGTCGTCATAAAATCATGAAAAATGTTATAGTATAGTATGTCGTTCCAAAATCATGTAAAATGTCATAGTATAGTATGTCGTCATAAAACCATGAAAAATGTTATAGTATAGTATGTCGTCATAAAATCATGAAAAATGTCATAGTATAGTATGTTGTTCCAAAATCATGTAAAATGTCATAGTATAGTATGTCATCATAAAATCATGAAAAATGTTATAGTATAGTTTGTCGTCAAAAAAATCATGAAAAATGTCATTGCATAGTATGTCGTTCCAAAATCATGAAAAATGTCATAGTATAGTATGTTGTCATAAAATCATGAAAAATGTCATAGTATGGTATGTCGTCATAAAATCATGAAAAATGTCATAGTATAGTATGTCGTCATAAAATGATGAAAAATATCATAGTATGTTATTGAAAAAGTAATTAGAATGACAGTATAGTACGTTATCGGAAAAAGACATTAAAATATCATAGTATAGTATGTTATTAAGAAAAGTCATCAAAAATGTCATCGTATAGTTAGTTATTGGAAAAAGACATAAAAATATCATAGTGTGGTATGTTATTAAGAAAAGTCATTAAAAATGTCATCGTAAAGTATGTTAATTACAAAGTCATAAAAATGTCACAGTATAGTATCATATTTAAAAAAAAGTCATAGTATTTCATGTTATTAAAAAAGTCACAAGAATGTCATAGCATAGTATGTCATTGATAAAAATGTCATCATATAGTATGTTAATTGATAAAGTCATAAAAATGTCATAATGCAGTATGTTTTTGGAAAAGTCATAAAAAGTCATAGTACAGTGTCATTAAATATGTCTTTTCAAAGTCATAGAATAGCATGTCATAAAATTTTCTTTTAAAAAAGTCATTGCACCATATGCCATAAAAAAGGTCAGAATTTTAGACTGCGCAGACGTAACCCTTTGTGATCACATTAAATCACATCCGTAAATGTACGCTTACGTGATTGGTTAAAATGTAAGGAAGCATCTGATTGGCTTTAATTCAGTTTCCACAGCAGTGTAGTTTTAAAAACCCACATACAAATGCAGTGGATTCCACACATGTCAAGAAGTTTGCAACCATTTTCTTTTTTCATATGTGGACTTTTTTTGTGCTTTCATATGCAATGATTACCTTCTTTTGTGTGCAGTGAAAAATATTTTATGGGAAATAGTCGTTTGTATAGAAATCATGAAATGCATTACATTGTACCTCTGTTTGCATTCATTAATATTGAGACTGATCTGCAACCACCTGCCAGAAGAAGTAATTTTAGTCTCTGATTAAAGTAATCTTACCATTGTGACAGCGGGATCATTTAATTGGGACTTATTACATACTTATTACATGCATAGATATTCCAAAGTTTTGATGGAGCAGGTTTCAAAACATGTAATGAATGAGAATCTCAGCTGCCAATTAAACAACGCAGCCTTGGAAGATATTTGGCATGCCTAGTTTATAAAATTCAAGTTTAGGCCCAGCATCTTTTTAAAAATTCTTCACATATGGAAATCAGCGTAAATGAGCTCCAGTATCTCTGCGCTGAGCTAAAGAGAAGAGAACTCCAACACTGGTCATGCTCTGGGAATCAAAATGCAGTTGGTCAGATGGAACCCAGTGTTAAACTATTTTTCTGAATGTCAGTGTTTTACAGAAACAATGAATCACCTATTTGGCTTTTTATTGCTGTGATGGGACGACGTTCTCAAAGTGTCAAAAACTACTGTCTAATTCTGGTGAAGGTCAGACCGCTGAGAGCTCTTCTAAGTTCAGTTTTTGCAGGTTATTGAAAACTTTTACACTTTTCAGACTGTGCAAAAAGTTTGTTTCTTTATCGCAGGGTAACCAGAGGATGTTAAGGTGAAAAGCTGTGATTTACAACTGGAAAGAAAAAAAAAATCCCTCTTTGGTTATTTGGCTTTTTCATTTTGCATTTAAATCTCAGGGAAAGAAAGATGGTTACAGCAGACACCTGAAAGGATGAACACAAGTTTGGTTTATTTTTCACACATAGTATTTCTTGTACAGCACATGGGAAACGCATCAGAAGGGAAGAAGACACAGTGCAGTTTAAAAAAAAGTTCCTTGGCTTTTTAAAAGAGAAACTAAACATGGGCTCGTAAAACGGAAAATAAGTCTTTATACTGTTGGAACAGAGAAAGCACAGGCAGGGGGGGAGACGTTACTGACAGTTAAAGAGGAGTATCAAATACAATGTCCCAAATATTCACGCTATACCACCAAATGCATAGCCATTATACAGCATCATTCTGAGTAGTATACAAGCTTGTGTATGCTTGTGGCTGACGAGCAGAAAGGGAAAGAGGCAGGCAAAGGCATTAAACTGTACAGATGATCTCTGACTTCTTACTGGTACAGAAGCCATTGTAGAAGTCCCTCATATCTCTTCTATCCTGCATTAGCACTGCAGCGAGAAACACGGACAAATCCTGCTAAAAGTTTATACAATTGAATTAAATTGCATACTGTAATGTAAAATTCATCCCTCTGTAAAACTGTGACTGTGAGTCTATTCACTGTACCTACGGAGAAAGATCAGATTTGTCTCGTTCTATCAGCAGAAGTGGAACTTTAGTGCAACAAGCATGCAGTACAAAGTGGGACCTCTTCGATGGCTAGATCTGTATCGTCATGTCGCAGCCGACGCCCACTGTACACTGACCACAGACTCAACGGAAACATAGTTTAGTTGCACATTAAGGACTGAAAACAGACTATAGTACATTTACTACCACTTTTGAAAAAAGGGGGAATAAAACAAAAACAACAAACAGAAGACAGAACGGAGGGTCTTTTTTTTTTCTTTACATGGGACTGCTGATGTTGTGAGCCCTCTGCCTGTCACCACCACCAAGGATAAAAATACACTGACTTAAAAAAAAAAAAAAAAAAAAAATTAAAAGAACCAAAAAAATATTTTTCCCACCTGTGTTTCACTTGATTTTGTGTATCTCTATGTGTGAGTGCGTCCCTTTCTGTTTGCTCCCCCGAACCCGAAACGCAGTCATAGGCAACCCCAATACATAAACATATCATCACATAAGACAAGCAATCACTATTCATAAAAAATACTGACATAAATGAGGAATAAAAGAAAAGCTTGAAATGTGCCGGTTTAGTCTACACATTGGTGACGCATGTTCTACAGAAAGAGAGAGCTCTGATATACAGTTTGCCTGCCAGCTTGGAATATGATACAAGGAGGACTGAAGAGCAAGAATCAGGTTTAAAGGAACGGCTCGATATTTTGGGAAAGTTTCAGCTTTTTTGCTTTCTTGTTGAGGCTTAGATGAGAAGATTAATACCATACTCATGTCTGTACTGTAAATATAAGGCCACCAGGGTGTTAACTTAGCGTAGCATTAAAACACAGGAAACAGTTAACCTGGCTCTGTCCAAAGGACATAAAATCCAACTACCAGCATGTTATATTCATGGATGTATAAAGAGAACTGGATACAGCTTCAGAGGCAAGTCCCTGTTTATTGCTATGAAAGTTGCTCACTGGTGCATGAAGCCAAACAAGCTCAAATTTGGTGGTATGACGTTACCATACCAGTGTATTAGTAATACACTGGTATGGTATGGGTGCAGATCCCGGGGGGGGGGGGGGGGACATGTCCCCCCCCAAATTCTGAAAAACACAAATTGTCCCCCCCCAATTCTAAATAGCTTAAATGATTGAAATTGAACAAATGTATACAGTAGTCCTATAAACTGGGAGAAAGGGAAGATGATGAGGAGAAATGGGAATCCGTGAGAGGTGAGAGATGAGAACGTGAGTGGACATAACATGCCTGAGACCCTGAAACTACAAGTAGCATTAACTAACAGCGAAGCAGTGAAAAGGAGGGTGATGGCTGGTTCCATGTACTACTGGCTGTTTAAGAGAAATAAACAGTAAAGGTAAGCATATGATTCTCTTTGTAGTGCTTTTTGAATGACTTGGTGATGGTGATGAGCCTCTATGAAATCGTGAAATATGCTGGCAATCTCAAGAGCTCTGTGGGCATGATTTGCATGCGTGCAATTAAAAAAAAAAATCACAACTGATTGTGTCCCCCCAAACTTGTCATCAGATCTGCACCCATGGTATTAACCTTCAACACTGTGGGGCTCATAGAGCAAGCACACTAAGACTTACAGCGGGGACAAAAGGAATTCATCGGGCGACGTTCATAGACTTTTGAAATGTTATCAGACCATCATCAATGCTCAAAAGAATGTATCCACTGATTTACAGAAGTATCTTTCACAATGTTTGTACCAGAGGGAAGAGGGATCCCTCCTCAGTTGCTTTTCCTGAGGTTTCTACCGTTTTTTTCCCCCGTTAAAGGTTTTTTTTGGGGGGAGTTTTTCCTTATCCGCTGCGAGGGTCATAAGGACAGAGGGATGTCGTATGCTGTAAAGCCCTGTGAGGCAAATTGTGATTTGTGATATTGGGCTTTATAAATAAAATTGATTGAATTGATTCAATGTAAGTCAATGGGAAAAAGTAGTTTTGGGCCCAGTGCCATTACATGACAAGTTGTAACACAATGTTTGGCAACTATGTTAGATTGGCTTCAAACCTAGGCGTTGATCCTGGAGGCTTGGTTATATCTTATTTCTTCAATCCATACCATAACTGAAGTGGAAAAACATCCTGTTTTCCAGGGAGGTTATGTGTGTGACTATTTCGTTACGAGAAAACCAGCGCACGCTCCAGGAAGTTCCTTTTTCGGACAAAGAAACAGTTCAGCATATAACCTCTCGTAATTGTCACTGTAACACCTCGGTTTTTATACAGATTAAGCAAATGATACGCAGTGTGTTAATTGGTGAGCTTCAGAGGTGCTGGTAAATTTTGTCACTCCTGAAAAGAGGCCAGCTGTTCCCCACTGTTCTCAGTCTTTATGCTAAGCTAGGTTAGCAGGCTGCTTTGGCCTACAGACATGAAAATGTTATCAATCTTCTCATTTGACTCTCTTCAGGAAAGTGAATAAGTTTATCTTCCAAAATATTAGACTTTTCCTTCAAGGTGTTTAGCATCTCAATTAATAGCAATCAATAGCTTACCGAACAATATTTAGCCAGAGTACTTTGAACACTAGCACATCAGCAGGCAGGCAGAGATGGAGATAATGACTCTGATAAACAGTAATTCTCTTCTGGTTTGTAAATGAAAACAGCAACCAGTTGCATAAAATTTAAAAGGATCCGGATTAGTCGCTGCTTAGTTGGCTGCTGATGATACCGTAATCGGGTGGTGTTAATTTGCCCTCTTGTCTGCCTTACAGTGAAGTTGGCATGCTGCTACTTCATCTAGCTGACAGTGCCTTTAATGAGAGTGAGTGCAGCGCTCGGTGTCAGGAGAACAATCCAGAGGAATTAGAGGGAACAGCTCGGCTGATGTTCTGTGTTTGTGTCTCTGGGCCCTGGGAGAATCCCATTGACTCCACTGCTCATTAGACGCTGCCTTTGTCAGACCAAAATAAAATAGATATTAAGCAGAGAGACGGGGAGCGCTGCGATGAATGTTTAATTGGGTGCTCTGTGTGTTGTGTGTGTGTATCTCTTTTCCTACCATTACCTCAAGGGGGTGTATCCGAGAGTGTGTGTATTCTTGTCCGATGACGTGTGCCTTGCATGTGTGTGTGTGTATGTGTGTGTGTGTGTGTGTGAGCAGGTCTATGTTTCATGTCAGTGTATGTGGGTATCTGAAGCGACCCCCTCTATCTCAGAGCGTCATCGTTCCCCAGCTCCTGACACCTCTCGCTGGGGAGAGCGAGCTGCGGCGTCAGCCTCATTAAGGCTTCCACTGTCTGGCTAATGAATCGATTGTGTGGTATCAGTGCTCCTGGCTGGCGCTCCCACAGTGCCGCTCCGCGCCTCCTCTGGGGGCCTCCCTTCCACTGAGCTCTTAATCAGGAAACAGCCCTAATTACCCTGCCTCCCTCGTCCTCCCTCCTCCTCCTCCTCCTCCTCCTCCTTCTCCTCTTCCTCCCTTTCATTTCTCTTCCTTCCGCACTCTCGCCTTCTCTCCTCCTTCTTGTCTTTCCCTCCCGACTTTATCTTTATGCTCCACCGCCCTTTTCCTTTGTCCTTCTTATCTTGCTGCTTCCCTTTCTGCCTCTCTCTCTGCTATCATGCCTCATCCTTGGGCTAAAAGTGGAAGGGGGGAGGGAGGAGACATCTGGGAGCTTCCACTGTAGCTTATATCACAGGAAAAAGGGAGAGAGGGGGTGATGTATTAGGGGTGAGGGTCAGGAGGACTCAGAGGACTGAGACGGAGGTGCTTCTCTTGCTGATGTAATGAGGATCAGGAGCGGTTTGCGGGGCAACTGGTTGACCCCCCCATCCTCCAAACAAAAAAAAAAAAAAAAAAAGAAAAGAAAAAAAAAATGCCCCCAAATCTCCGTCCTGTCTCTTCCCATCTCGTCCCGGCCCTCAGTACACCACCTCGTACACCGTGGCCTTCTTGTCCCCGGAGCCCGTCACTATGTACTTGTCGTCCGGGGAAACGTCACAGCTCAGCACAGACGAGGACTCCTTGGACTGGGAGTGGGTGAGAGACAGATTAAAAAAAAAAAAAAAAAAAAAAACAGAGGAGAAAGAGAGATGTGATGATAGATGGATGGAGACAGATGGAGAGAAACAAACACAAAGAGAAAGATGTTAGAAAAGATATGACTCATCAGCTAATACTCAATCATACAAGACATATTTGCATTTCAAAACAGTCGGCAATTATTTCCAAACAGACAACTCCACAGCTCCAGGATGCTGACTCATTCGTCTGCCTCTATGTGTGTCTCTCCCTCTCCCTCTTTTTTCCTCTCTCTGTTTCTCTGGAGAGATGCAGCCTCATTAACTGCAGGTTTAAGCATCACTAGCAGCACAAGTCTGATGGTCTGTATGAACTGGCAAAATGCACAATCCTCTTTTTTTTCCCCCCTCTTTTCTCTCCTGTGTCTGAAAGCCAGACCTGGGCACCTGGCTTTAGATGATCTAAAGCTCCCTCTAGTCCCCTGCCTCCTCCTCCTCCTCCTCCTCCCACTGCTCCATCATCATTTATCTTCCTTCCTTTCTTCCTAGACTTTCCTCCTCCTCCTCCTCCTCTTCCCTCTCCATCCTCTTATGCTCCCCTTTTGCTCTGTCCCCCTCTCTCATGTCGACTCCTCCTCTCTAAACTTGTCTCCCCTCTCCTCCTCCCCTACCCCACCTGCTACAAGCACAGCAGGGCTGTCAATCATCAAGCCACCGGTGAGAGGCCATTTCATACAGGATCCTTCCTACTATACCAACATAGCAGGTGGGGGGAATTGGGGGGAGGCATTCAAGGGGGAAGAATGCAATGACAAGTCAAAAGATGAGTTTGGAAAGGGTAAGAGTCAGAGATGGAGTGGGAAAGAGAGATAAAACAAACAAAAAAAACAACAAAGGAACAAAGAGGAAAACTGGACAGACTTACGCAGGAATCGACGCTGCATCTATGGTGTAGGCTCTGTGTTGACGTAGAGCCTACGCTGTACCCTAAGCCGTGACCTGATGTGCACTTCCCCAGAAATGTAACTACACATTGTGGCGACACAGACCTCCTGTCTATTTTTGTAAGCTGAAACCATTTATCTCAGTGGAAACAAAGCTTTTATTTACTTTAATATCACAGATAAGAAACAATAAATTGTGAAGACGACAAAGCCTCCACAAGATAGCATTTTAAGTCCTATGTGTGATTTATCCTTCAAGGATTTATACTTCGGGATTTATCCTGGCTTCACATGAGCAGAGGAAATCTCCTCTCATCGCTAGGCTAATTTATACAATGTAAAATGCCATAGGCTTGTGCCAATAATGTTAGCATGTTACATTGTTTGGAAAACTTGTCAGTATAAGACAGTGGCTTGTCGGTAAACCTTGTCAGTTGTAATGTAGCTGACTTTTGTAACGTTACCTTTGTTAAATGTTGCTGTCCATGGCGTCATATGAGAGGAGCAAAAGTCTGCTAGCGGCTAGGCTAATTTATACAATGTAAAATGCCATAGGCTTGTGCTAAAAACATTAGCATGTTGTATTTGTGGGGAAAATGTGTCCAGATAAAGACAAATGCTTTGTCTGTGAATACTGCGAGTTACAGCAAAGCGTATTTGGGTGGTTGTGTTTTAAAATCTCTTTGTTAAGCCATGTTTAATGTGTGTTTTGAATCAACGAGGTGTAACTGCAGAGTGACGCAGACACACCAACGCACAAGTATAAATGCTCACAACAGCGTAAGCCATGGCGTAGTTTCTGCTGCACACGTATAAATCCCCCTTTACCTCTAACATTACGATGTTTATGAGTTCTTAGTAGTTAATATCAGACACTGAACGCCTGTCTTGATAAAGTTTGGCATTGTAAACACCACAGGCAACGTCAGTGATGTCAGTGATATGTAAGATCTATGCCAATGATGCACATTTGATAAACTGACAATGAAGCAGAGAGAGGCAGAGAATGAGTGCGACATGCAAGCCCAAGGGTCAGAGAGAATGCAAACAAGAGAGGAAAGAAGAGGTGATGGGTTACTGTCAGAAAAAAGGATTAAAAAATTGAAGGCAAGATAGAGAGGACAGGGATAAGCCGAAAAACAAGGACAGAGGAAAAAAGTGAGGGTAGAGGTACAGATTAGAGGAGAAAGATAAAAATGAGTGAGCACAGAGAGGCAGAAAGGACAACAACAAACAGAGAGACAAGGGGAGGAGGAGTGAGGAAAAATGAGAAGAGCAGGGGGGTTAAATAAAAGCAAGAGACAGAAACTGGAAAGGACAGTGATAAACCAGAGAGGAGGAAGAGGACAGAGGGAGAGAGGAGCTCTGTATAACACGGTGACAGGAGGGAGCTGTTTGGCAGGAGAAACGCTTGGCATTTGGATAACAAAGCAGATAGCCAGAATTCTCCTTTCAGTCCACAGGGAGAGACAGGAGCCGCCAACCCTGCTGCCCACTGTAGCTTACAGAAATATGACAGTCACAGCCACAGCCACACACACACACACACACACACACACACACACACAGAAAACGCACGTCTTAAATGTACTTTCATCTCCCCTTGCTAGTTTCATTCACACCCAGATGAACTGGCTCAGCTAAAAATATTGCCTCCCTGCATATTCATGTTTTAACATTTCCTCAAATGGAGCGATTGAACATGATGGAGTTATTACATTTGTTCTGTGTGTGTGTGTGTGTGTGTGTGTGTGTGTGTGTATTTGGCAGCCTGCACTCTCTGATAAACCTCCGCAAGTCACCATGGATCAACAAACCTGGAATTTTAAAAAATGTTTATCGTTCGCTTTCTCCCTCTGAACCTCCTCATCTTTTTCTCTCTTTTGCCTCTAGGGCTCTGTGTGTTTGTGTGTGTGTGTGTGTGTGTGCGCGCGCGCGCATGTGTAAGATACATGGAAAGGAAGCAGCGATAGCTTAAACAACACTATCCACACTGACTAACAGATGACTCTGCAGCCCCAGATACACACGTATATATTTATATATATAAATACGTATATACACAGAGCACAAACATCCTCAGAGCATTGCACCCGTCTCTCACCTGGAAAATACTGGCTCCATATGGTGTCCTCCATGCATTCAACAGATTGTCTTTTCCTGTGCTCACAAACCACTTTCCTGAAATAGCACATACACACATACGGTACGACAGGTTAAACAAAAGACAAGGGGTGATAAAAGCACAGTATACTGTAAATAACAGAGAGCAGAGAGTGTTTGTCAGTGGCAGCAAATATTCCAGAAACATTCAGGAAACAATCCAAGTTTTTATATGTGTGTGTGTGTGTGTGTGTGTGTATGTATGTATGTACTCGTACTTTCAACATAGTGAGGACCCAAACATGTTTTGTGTGGAGTGAGGACACTTTCGGAAACTGAGGACATTTCGGCCAGTCTTTACCTCTTCAAAGGTTTAAGGGGAACACACGTTTAATTCAGATTAAAATTGACCCTTCGCTAGGTCCCGCCCCAGGATGCAGACTGGCCAATCATAAAGTAGCATCGGGCTGGCTCAGACCAAGGTCCGACAACAACACAGCTGTGCTCCATTGACTCTAATGCAATCGTTTCAGATTTCCTTCATTTTCAGGCTGGTTTTGTGGATTTGGAGCTAAATGTTGTGCCTGGGGCACATCGTGTATTTATGATACTCGTTACCTGGAGAGGTTGGAAAAAGATATACATTTCTTCCCTGTTCCAAAACCAAAATCAAACCCTGAAAAGTGTAGGGTTAGCTAGCTAGCTACTGAAGATATAGCCTACTGAATGTATACGCATGCTGCTTTTGCTTTATAATGATTATAACAGTGAAACAAAGACCGACCCTGCTGTACAGGAACCAGTGAAGGGAAGCACAGAAACTTTGCTGATATTCAACCAGCTGTGTGTCATCGCATTGCGCACAGATGAATGATGTTTGGCCTGAGATCCCTGCTCGACCTGCGGCAGAGGTCTGGGTGCTGGCAGCGGCACAAGGGCGAAGCTAAACACCGTTCATCTGCACACACTGTGATGTCACACAGCTGGTTCAGTATCAGCAAAGTTTCCCTTTATACTCATCGTCTTGTGTGGCGATCAGCAGTGATGTGGTGGTTCACTTTTACACTGTGATCTGTAGCCTATAGTTCGGCTTTAGCTTCTGACTATCTTTGTCTTTTTAACCTGTTGTTGCTGCTGAGTCAATTTGACATCCTGGATATATCCTCCAAACACAGACTGTAGACCCCTCTGTCTGCCTCTCTCTGGAATCACTGTTTCATTTTTCCAAAAATATGATAATATTTCTTCAGGGAGTGCA
This sequence comes from Epinephelus lanceolatus, assembly GCF_041903045.1. Taxonomy (NCBI): domain Eukaryota; kingdom Metazoa; phylum Chordata; class Actinopteri; order Perciformes; family Serranidae; genus Epinephelus; species Epinephelus lanceolatus. The sequence continues at coordinate 17,047,881 of NC_135739.1, forward strand.
GTTAGTTACAGTGTGGGCTCCATGCTTACTCCGACAGCTTACAGACCATTACAAAGGGGCGGGACTTAGCTAAAGGTCAATTAGGTTTAGGTTGGGGGTAAGGTAAGGGTAGGGTAAGGCATTTTGTTGTGATCATTAGCGTTAAGCTAAGGGACAAGGGAATTTGCTATGTCAATGAGGGTCCTCACAAAGATAGAAGGATAAGAATTTGTGTGTGTGTTTGTGTACATACCGCAGTACGCGAACTTTAGGGAGAGAACGCAGCTCTCATGGAGGTGCAGCTGGTACTTGTCAGGTTTGGAGACGTGCAGAACTTCCACGTTACTGCTCTCCATTCCCACAGCCAGCCACTCGCCTGTCGGACAGTAGCCCAGAGAGAAGATCTGGAGACGGAGAGGGAAGAAAGGAATCAAAGGAAGGTAGAAAATAAAATGGAGATAAGACGATGGAGGCACAGGAAAGAGGAAGCAAGTGTGCAGAAATGAAAACAAAAATGGGGAATGGGGGAGAAGAATTGAGGAAATGGGGGATGAGGGAGGAGAGAAGATAAGGTTGATGAGAGATAGAGAACAATGGAGGGAAGTTGGGAGGACAGATGAAGGAATTAAGTTGGAATGAGGGAAAGCAAGATATCCAGGAAAAGATAAAGATGATGAGCGAGGATAGAAAAGAGGAAAGATGGTGGAAAGTGAAAAAAAGGAAGGAGAGGAATGACAGAGATGGAGTTAAATAAAGAGTGAATTAATTTGGGGAAGAAGGAGAGAGACAGTGGTAGACGGAGAGAGACAGCAAGCAAGAGAGAAAGTCATTACACGGTGGATCGAAACTCATCTGACAACGGTGGTCAACTCTATAGCTCTGTTGTGGCAGTGAGGAGTGAATGAGAGAGACAGTGTGTGTGTGTGTGTGTGTGTGTGTGCGAGGGCACCTGTGAAGTAAAATCACGTTGGTGTTTGTTGATGTGTTTTTGATGGTGTGTACTGGTGTAAATACCTGCAAGGGGAGGTCATGGTGTGTCTTTGTGTTTGGATTTATGAGTGTAAGTTAACTTGTGAGGTGTAGATGCGATGTGATGTGTCGTGATGACCCCGTAATGAACTGTACCTGCATGTGCTTCTAAAAAAATGTGCTCATATGTCTTCCATTGTGTTCCTGCTACACAAGGTTGTGCTGCTGTGTGTATGTTTACTTTGTGTCTGTTCCTGCAAACTAAATATTTGTATTTGTGTTTATGCATATATGACCATGCAGGGCTGGGTGATACATGGATTATTCTCAGTGTATCGCAGTCTGTTCCTTATGACATGTATAAAATGACTACATCGTGAACAATAAGTATAAACTGTCATGCCATTTACTTTAAGCCTCAGCATGAGACTTGCTTTGGCATAGCGGTTGTCTCACTTTTTCTATTGCTTTCTTCCTCTCACAGACACAAAAAGAAAAAAAAGACTCATGTCACACACACTCCCGCGCCCAGATCACTCTCTTCTGGGCGATAGTGTGTGATTAGGCACTGCATGTGTCTTTGTATCTGCAGGGCTCCAGAGCGCGGCTATTTATTTGCACTTTGCAACCATGGAGCACCAGTGCAACTTGCAAATATTCTGAATATATGAATAAGAGAGCCGTTAGAGCCTAGAAATATCGTGATACTATTTATAGGCCATATTGTCCAGACCTATGATCATGTGATGCAGGTGTGTATGAATCTGTTAGTTGATGTCTTGTTGTGGTGTATGAAGTATGTGTGCGTGTACTGGGGGTAGGCGATATGGCCCTAAAATAATACCACAATATTTCAAAGTATATTTGCGATAACTATATTCTTAACGATATGACAAAATAGTAAAAATAATATTTTATTATTTATCTAAGAAAATAGAATTGCAACAAAATAAGTAATATACTTTAACATGTAAACCTTACCGTTTGCCTTCATATATTCAGTCAAAATTATACAAACCTTAGCGCTCTCATTTCTTTGGTTTATAAACAACAGCAGTTACTCAGAATGAGATTCAGATTCTGTGTACAATATTAATAGTTCAACAAAACAAAATCGCATGTACGGAGCCTGGGTTTGGTTGAAGATGGCAGTGCTGTTTGGGCTGAGAAAGCCATGTGTAAGTAAGGAGGAAGTCCAGGAAGAGGAAGGTTATTTAAGTGTGGGAGTGGCCTATTTGAATCCATTTTGTTTGAGGCCATGCGGCAAGGTGAGTGTGTTTGCTGATCCTGTAAGTTTATTTAGCTCCTTTAACTTTAGCTTATATTGTAGTTATGCTATGTAGCGTGTGAAATAGAGTATGGTGAATGTGCTAGGAAAGGTAGTATCAGCCCTGTTTCTACCTGGAGCTCGCATGTACGGAGCCTGGGTTTGGTTGAAGGTGGCAGTGCTGTTTGGGCTGAGAAAGCCATGTGTAAGTAAGGTAAAGGAGGTTATTGGGTTGGTGCAGGGAGGGGAGCAGTGAGACCTGGCATTAGGGGAGTGTCTCTGGGACGCCAGAGATCACTGTCTAGCCTCCTGGAGGTGTTGTGGGACCAACTAGACGAAACACTGGTGAAAGGAGGTTCCCACCCGATGACTCCAAAGACATGCTAGTTATCACTGCTCACTGGTTTGTATAGTTAAGCCTTGCCATATTAGCTTATCATAGGGCTTAGGTTTTTCACTGAGTGTTGATCATTTCTCTAGAGCACAAACTTCTTGTGTTTATTTGAACTACCAATCTACCAAAAAATGTACAGTGGGATCTATATATATATATATATATATATATATATATATATATATATATATATCATCAGCCCATTTCCTTCCTTCTTTTAGCAAAATCCTAAATGGTTGAGTTGTTTTTTTTCCCACCTGGACCTTTATGCTCTACCATTTCTCCTCTAATCATCACACTGTAACCTGTGACAGTCTGTTATGCTACGATAAGCATCGCACATTCACATTTATGTAGCTTTATGTTGCGCCATGACCGTCACATAAGTTTACATTACCAAAGGTTTATGACAAAATCACTTGACGACACCGACTCCTGTGTGCGCATGGCAAGAGAGGAGAGGGAGAGACACTGTGCTGCTGCCAGATGAGCCGCTGACTGACTTCCCTCTGAGCGGTAACTCACTAAAAGAGTCTGAGAAGTCCGGGGCTGTTCATAAAACATTCAGTACGCCACAGTTTATTCCACACTACTGAAGCTGCTCCTCTTTTAACAACCACATCGGAGTCAGTAATAATTTAGCTTTCAGCCATGCCTGTTGTTGCCGTGGGCAATGACGTCAACATGTCAACAAGTCGAAATATCGCCAGTATCACAATATGAATTTTTCCTATGATATTAAAAATTATACCAGTATTATTGTGAATGAGATGATATGGCACACCCCTAGTGTTTACCTGAGAGGTGAAGTCGTGTTGCTGGAGCTGGCGTCCCTCTCGGAGGTCCCAGCAGCGGACTGTGTTGTCCAGCCCTCCCGTCCACAGTTTGGTGCCGTCGTTGGAGATGTCGATGCAGCTCGCTCCATCTGTGTGGCCCTGGAACTGCCTGCAGGGAGGAAAAACCCAAGAGCTTTACAGATGAACACAAAGACATGCGTACACACACTCTAAAGCCTCTGCATCCTGTGTGCGTCTTTGCTTCTTTTCTCCTGGAGGTATCAGACCAAATATATTTGAATTCTTTCCTCCCTGGAGCACTGACTGCCCTCACCTGATTCTCCTTTCCTTACCACAGGCTTCCTTCCCCATCTCCTTCAATTCATCTTTCTCCTACCTTGCCAGAATCCGGCTCTTTCATCCCACCCATATCCCCCATGGCTAGTTCATCCCACGTCTCCTTACCTGACCATGGGTTAGTTGAGAAAACCTCCCAACTGCAACGATATTTCCTCACTCCCTCTTTCTTCTTCCATATTTTATCTCCTTTTCCTCTTCTCTCCTAAAGAAGTTCCTGAAATGTTTTTACATCCTCCAGCCTTTCTCCCCCTCACCTTCCTCCCCCTTCCCTCTGTGCTCTCTCCTGGCACTGTTCTATTTGTGGAGGTAAAGCACTATTTTTTTATGTTCTGTTTCTCCTTCCTCCGTCCTCTCCCTCACTCCCTACCTCCCTCCCTCCTCTCACCTGACCAGCGTCTGGTTGTGAAGGTCCCAGACGACGATGTTGCCATCGCTGCAGCAGGAGAAGCAGACCTTGTTGTCAGGGGAGATGGCCAGAGCGTAGCAGGCGGGAGCAGACGACGTCAGCTCTGCCTTGATGCGAGGAGTTGGCGTGGCCAGATCCCAGATTGACAGCGTGCTGGCCTCCCCGCCGACGATCAAGGTCCGTCCGTCAGGAAGGATTTTACAGGAGCGGATGTAGTTATCCCTGTTCTGATTGAACAAGATTAAAAAACAGTTAGGTCATGTGTGATGTGGATGAAGGAGAAAGGTGTGTGGCTTTATGGGTGAGATGGTAACATGACTGGATGTAACATGAAAGATACTGCACATACTAACGTCTGTTTGCATGGCCTGATATGTGAATGTTTGTCAGTGCAGCCATTTCTATTTTTAACACACTTCCTCCCTCGTGTCTCACCAGACAGTCCAGCTGGGCCATGGGGCTCTTGCTTCCAGGCTGACTGATGTCCCACACCTTGACGCAGCCCTTGCCTCCAGTGTAGACGTGACGCGTCGAGGTGCTGATGGTGACAGCACACACCACCTCTCCGTGGTTCAGGGTGTGAATCTGACGGGCATGGCGAGGGATTCCTGGGCCCAGCAGGGCGTCAGGGGGAAAGGGCACCGGCTGCATCTGGCCGTCTGCGCTCACGTGGAACGAGTAGGCGCTGGAGAGAAGGGAACAGAAATGAATCAATACCTCAGAACTGAAGGGCTACAGCTAAAAATAAACAGAGTTTGGACTAGTGGGTACCGCAAAGGAGATTGAAGGACTGGAGAAATGGGCCAAAGACGGGACAGACAAGGTAGAATCAATCATTCAATCAATGAGTGAGAAAGCAGAGGAGCAACATGTAAAACATACACAATGCACGAACAACCACACACAAGTCAGTGTGCAAGTTGTGAAGTGTGATGACACCATAATGGCCTTGGAACTTCAGTATTATTTGCCCAAATACTGGCAATTACTTGGCCCACTGTAGCTGTAGGTGGGAATGCATAATGGCAGATTGTATTACAGGGCAGAGTCAGTGTGGCATTGCTAATGGCTGATCAATACTGTAGCACTTGGAAGCCAAGGCTGTTTTATGATTTCAAATTAGCACTGCAAGAATGAATTGCTACTCCGCAACAGATGACAAAAACAACATAATTCGGCAGTCGGCACAGCCAAATGGACTGTGTGTGTTGGAGTCTGGAACCTGAACACTTGAAATTTCTCAATATTTATATCTTTGTTTGACAGGTTCAAGGTGCAACGCTGAAAAGAGCTGGGTAAAAAGAAGGTGAGCAGCTGGGAGAAACTACAACTAATTTGGATTCCTATCCTGCTGAAATATTTTGAATTATCACAGGGCAAGTTTCGACCAAAATATGTGCAGATGTCTGTGTCTAACTATTTTCTGAACTCTAAATGATTACCCCGCTGAGCTTTCACAAATTTCTTTTTTTAATCAGCACAAAAGAAAATTAACTATCATGCTGTCCTGTGTAACTGAGGAATTTACTACAAGTATCCACCCTTAACACACACACACTAATGGTATTACAATACGTGTCTATTAAATGTAGATTTCCCAAAACTGAATAGTGACAGTGCAAAAAGTCACATCTGCAAACTGACAAAGTATTAGATGTACTGAGATTTCATGCCAAGGTGCAGTGGTTCTCAAATGATTCAGCCACAGGGTCCAGGGTTTCTTCTTGATCATTGGTTCAAGGTTCACACAGTTAAAAACACAGTGTCATACTTGCGTTTGGCCATGTCGTCAAGCTAATGTGCTGTCTCTGTCACGTAGCTGTCCTTTAGTCACTCACTGTACAGCAGGAAGCAGCACTTCAGGATGAAAACTTTGTGCTGGAAATTTACTATACTTAAAAATAAAGTGTGTTTTTTACAAACTTTTGCACACACACACATTTGCAAGTAGGGATGCACCGAAATGAAAATTTGTGGCCGAAGCCGAAGCCGAAGCCGAATATTATTAAACGCTTGGCTGAATACCGAGTACCGAATACCGAATATCATTGTTTAGTTTTTCATTAGTTTTTGCAGATGAACCCCCTCCAAATTAGTGTTGTCACGGTACCAAAATTGGGACCCACTGTGTGATACCAATGAAAATCAGAATCACGATACCACAACGAAAATGAGGCAGATGTGCCTTTTGTCATTTATGAAAAGATAAATCACTTTTCTATAATACATCAATGATATTTCAATGGAATAAATTACTTATTGACTTATTCATACTTCAAAAACAGCATCAATAAGTGATTAACATGGGGGCATCAAAATAAAATAAATAAATGAAATAAGAATCAACCAGCCACCCTCCTCCCCTGACAAGTCCCTTCATAAGTAAAGAACAGTCCCTAAAGTGCGGTGAGGTTTGTGGGCCGTTACCTGCCACTGAAAGACTAAAAGAGAGAAATGTGAAAGGCTCGTTTCTCCTCTGACACATCACATACCTGTGTTCGGCTGGCTTGGCTGTTCAGGTACTTCTGGGCAGTCACGACGCCAAGAAGAGGATATTATTGGAGCCGACTTCTCCGTCGCTGGGTAAGCCGATGGCCGCCGTATTTGACAGGAATACATTACTGTCTGTGTCTGTGACCCCCGTTCAACCCACAACCGGTGGGATTCGCCTTTCGTTTCTGCTGGTGGTTGAAATATGTAGGCTACTCGCACAGCGTGCTGAATGATTTAAGCCTATTTTGCTCGCTCAAAACTATTTTTAGTCGCAAATGCGAGTGCCGTGACGGACGGATCGCCACACTACCGTCATTTTATTCTGCCCGTCACGGCACGCCGTTTGATTGCGTTATCAAAACACGCCGCTATTATTTGGCCTTGCTTTTAACTTATTCCACCGAATACCGAATGTGCGTTTTTTTGCAATATTTGGCCGAATATATTCGGTTACCGAATATTCGGTGCATCCCTATTTGCAAGTCACTTGCAGTCCGTTCAGAATGGACCCATAACCCACTTTTGGACCAGGACCCACCAGTTGGAAACCACTGCCATAGTGGATCTCCTTTCATGTTGCATGCATACCAGAGTAGGACTCCATCTGTGAATATGTTCATGTGTTACAGAAATACAAACTCACGGCTTGCCGCCAGAGGAACCAGGCAGAGAAGAAGACAGCCCTGGGGCCCTCAGGTGAGACCGAGAGTCATATGCCACCTGGTGGGGACAAAAGAGCACACCAACAATGAACAGCTTGAAACTTAAAAAATACAATGGCTGATTACTAACAAGTGCAACCAATATTTCTGTAAATCCATCTAATTTTATCTATTGTTTAAAAGATAAGGGTACAATAACTTTACTATAAAGCAGAATTAAAGGGATAGTTTAGATCTTTGAAAGTGGCACTGTATAAGGTACATCTTTATAGTCAGAAGATGTTGGTTGGCACGCCCCCAGTTTGGAGAAGCAGGCAGCACAGAAGCTAAGTGATGTGCAGCTGTGGACAGGGGCAGCAGCAAAATGCACTTTAGACACCCAAAGAAAGTGTAAGTGTAAGCTATATCTTACTATATAATAACAAACACTCTGTCTGTGGGTGTGTCCGTCTGTGTCTCTGTTCCACGTTTTTCTCCTCACTGACTTGGTCAATCCATGTGAAATTTGGCACAGTGGTAGAGGGTCATGGGAGGATGCGAATGAAGCAATATTACATCAATTGGCCAAAGGGGGGCGCTATAGCAACTGACTGAAATTGCAAACTTTGAATGGGCATATCTCATGCCCCGTATGTCGTAGAGACATGAAACTTTGCACAGAGATGCCTCTCCTCATGAGGAACAAATTTGCCTCAAGAATTCAAAACTTCCAGTTATATAAATTTTCTGCCATTTTGAATTTTTTTAAAAAACACTTAAAATTGATCTCTTCCTAGGAAGTTTGACGGATCTGCATGAAACTCGGTGAACATAATCTAGGGACCAATATCTAAAGTTCCCTCTTGGCAAAAGTTGGAAAACTTACTAAAACTGAGCTTCTATAAGGCAATGAATATTGCAGAGGGCATGGCTCATCACATAAAGGTGTGTTACATCTCAAGGGTTTCACCGATCACCACGCAACTTTGTAGGCATATGACCACACATAATCTGAGGGGACCCCTCCATTATTGACCCCATCAAACAAAATGGGAGCGCTAGAGAGCTAATTTCTTATCTAGGCCTAATCACCATATCGATTTTTACTAAACTTAATAGATATGTAGAACAGGACGCCTCAAGGTGGAGGCTGGGTGGTGCTATAACAACAGAGAAATGCTTAAAAATGGCTAAAATGCGACCGATCGCTGTGGCCCCCCCTGTGGCCCAATGTTTGGGTTTTTCTCTAATTTTTGGTATGACTAAGTCATGGTATGGTATGCTGTACATAATCACGGAAACTGTCAGTGTGTCATTCTGTCAGTCAGTCATTCTGTCTGTCCCACATTTTTCTACTCACTGACGTGGTCGATCTATGTGGAACTGCACATACGCATTGAGGATTGGCATAGGTAGAAGGTGACAAAGCTACTAATGGGTATGGACTAGTTGAGAATATTTTCAGGACTCTACCTTGCTGTAGGCAGCCCATTGTGATGGGGAAGCTGTTAATGGCTTCAATTTCCCATCTATGCTCTCGTCAAAGATACCAGACTTTGAGAATAACAGTAATTTTAACTCACTGAACATGGAAACTGCTGGTCTGCTGCCTTGATCAGTTAGTTTCTTGTGTTATTGTCTGACTTTGGTGAATCCGAACTAACCCTTTAAAACACCAACGTCACACAATAAGCGGTACACCAGCAGCTCCTGTGTTAAGTGATGTTAAATTACTGTTTTTCTCAATGGAGTCTGGCTTCGAAGAGAGCAATATAACGACTTCAATTCCCCATCAGGTAGAGCAGTGAAAATATTCTAAATGTAGCATACACTTAAAGTGATACTGATTTGTTTTAGGTGGCTAAAATAAGTTTTGCTGCTGCCCCCGTCCACAGCAGAACATTGCTTAGCTTTCGTACTCCAGCTTCGTTTCCCAACAGGAAGTGTGCCGACTAACATCTGTTGTATGTTAAACACTGACTATGGATAAGTACCTCATACAACCCCACTTCAAAAGATCCATACTATCCCGTTTAAACAATGGGGAGACCAGAATGTGCGCACATTAGTGTGCTATATTAATATATGATGTTATGAGCTGCCTTCCCCCAGACTGATGACAGGGTGATGAACAGGGCACTGCAGTATACATCCTGCCTTCAGGCTGGGTTGTGTTGAAGTCCTGTGGGAGCTACATATGGAGATTACATACAGCTGACATGTACATCAACAAAAATGTAAATGCATGTCAGAGCTACAAGGCTACAGGAGACGATGTAAAAACCAGCCTGAAGAAAGGCTAAACTTTTTTTTTCTGTTGTGCATTTTGTAATCCAGACAAGTCATTTCAATTACAAAACTTCTCTCTATAACTGTTGCTTTCTATCAAAGAGTGTGTAAACATGATAACTTTATGATGAATGCACAACACTACCTGATAACTCAGAACACACTGTAGTTTTGAAACAGTCAGAGGGTTAGAGCTTGTGCTGAACTATAAATCAAACCTTGACAGAGAAGAATAATTTGGCCTTTACTCACCATGGGGCTTCGGGAGTAGGCATTGGCTGCTGCGCTGATTTGTGGGGAGAGAGTTAAAGCCCCACCGAAACCTCCTGGGCTGGCCAGCTCCCCATTCAGTCCTGCGTGGGACACCACGCCAAAATGAGCCGGGTATGAACCGGGGGGCACAGACATGGGACTGCGGAGAGCTGGGGAGGGAGGGAAAGAGGAAGGAGGGATTGAAGGATGGAAATAAAGAGGGGGAAACAGTACACGGCACACCGGCACAGTCACAGAGGGGCTGAGAAGAATGGAAATCTTTTTCTTTCATTAAATTTTATTTGTTGAGCTGTCAAGTGCAACAATGGTCCTGACTGCTGGCCACAGAGGAGCAAACAGCAGTTAAGAGTCTTGCCCAAGAGCACAGTGGTAAATATCAGAGAGGTTTCACTTTTCTCTTATGTTTTTGAACATTTGAATCATAAGTCCTATAGGCACATTTTTGTTTAAATACATTACATTCAGATATAATCAAATCAAGAGATTTTGGCACAGAACAGTAAACTATCAGTGCATGACATGCAACAGTTGTGTCATAGAACAAATGGGGAAATGGAAAAACTGAGGAACACAAGGATATATGATATGAAGGGCAGAGGAAGACTATAGGTGCAAATTCCATTAAGGTCATGACAATCTAAAGGTGTTTTCAGACCTAGAGTTGTCTTGCTTTGGTTTGAATCAGGGACTAATTTTGTTAGAAAGTTGTATAATTGCGTAGAGTTGGTTCGTGTTCTCACGGCAGCATTTACAAGGGGACCAGATAAAATGCCTTCCGCGAGAAAGCTGCTCTTGATTGGTCAGAATTTCCATGTGGGAAAAATCCAGGAAGTAAACAAAGCGTTGAAGAAGAGTACACTTGCAAAATAAATGTGACACTTTAAAATGTCACAATGGAGGGACAACTACGCAGGTTGATTTTAGTGCTGCTCATCATGGACTATATTGCTGTCATTGTTCATTTTAGTCAAACCATACAGTTTGAAAACGAGGCGCGGCTCCAACTAGAAAACAATGTTTTGATGCATTGGATGTGCTGAATGTGCATATTAAGGCAGTACAGGAGGAGGCGCACATTAATAATCCTCCAGGACTGTAACATGCTCATGTTTAACCCAAACAATGTGTCATGTGACTGCAGTTGGTTCAGACCGCATCAGATTTCCGTTGTAATCAGACTGAGACCACCACTTCAAGAAGGTCTCAGTCCGGTTGTTTTGGTGCACACCCAAGTGCAATTGCTGTGTTTACACCTGCCCAAACGAACTGCACTTAGGGGGCAAACAAACTTGAGTTTGACTGAACCGAACCAAACAGGGCAGGTGTGAAAGCACCCTAATTCAAAGAGCTAACTGGTCCAGCTAGTTTGTTCACCTTAAAGAATATGGAGCGTTAGTCGATCAGTTAAATCATAAAGTCAATACTCACTATAAAATAATGTAAGTGCTTTTAGGCTGAGTTTTTCTCTGTAACTTTCTGATGTAGTGGTCACACATATATCAAGTTTTGTATGTACATGTATGTACTACATTAATGTTGTAGTTCATTATATATGTACTGGCAAGCTCCTTTATCAACATTTACAAAAGTATTTTTTTGTAGTTTTAACATTTCTTTATGCTTGTTAAGAGTCAGAGTCTCACCAAGGGGGTCTGCACTGGATGCTGCTTTGCTGACCAGACGAAGGCAGGAGGTGCTGGGACCAGGGGCTCCTGGGGCTCCTGGTGCTCCAGGGGTAAGGGCCTCACGGTGGGACGGGGATGGGGTGCCAGACTTGGACAACGGAGACTGGGACTTATCCATCTGAAGAGAAGTCAAGCAAGTGATATAACAAATAAAAGACATGGTCGATTTTTCATGGGATCTGTAACACTGAACACACTTAAGCCCTCCTTTATTACACTAACATTAAGAATGATTATCTGTCACTTTTTGACTAAAGCTATCTGTACTAGACATCCATGAAGCTTTTCAACATAGGACAAGGTTTAGTTACTGTATAATAATTATGGGTTGTATGAGTTGCAAGTGTTTTTGCAAAAAACACCATAAATCTCAGCATAACAAGTACCAGGAATGGACCTGAGGGTACAAAGTGAGAAGGAATACAACTTTATTACATATGAAAAGAGGCTGAAAATCTTCAGTCTCATTAAACATGTTGACAGTAATATATTTGCATAAAGGAAAAGTAGATGGCGCCCTAACAGTCAGCAGAGTGCAGCAACTCTCTAAAAATCATTCTGTCTCACCTGTGCAGGGTCCTTGGACTTCCCGGGGGTGGGGCTGCGCGGGTTTGGGGTAGAGGGGGCCTCTCCTGTGCTGGAGGAGCCCGGGAGCTCTTTCCGTAGAGTAGGAGCCCGGTCTAACCCGTTCCCGTGGGGGGAGTGGGGAGGGCTGCCCGCAGGAGAGTTAGGCTCCTGAATGACAAACAGAGATTTAAAAATATCTAAAGGTCTGTGCTTATTTATGTATTTTTATTCTCAGAGGGTCTCACAGTGCTTCAGCTTGTTTTGTTGTTCCATTTCACTCCATTTTACAGCATTTCACCACTGTGAGAGTTTCTGTTTGAAGGAGGGATCCTTGCAGCATTTCGCAATTGTTATCAGGATTTTTACCAATGTGTTTTTGAACTACACTTTCTTTTCATTGCCACCTAAAGAAAGTACACCATTACATAATGCCCTGCTTGAAAGTTTGCACAACATTATGTGACATCATCTGGCAAGGCACAACATTAGCCAGCTGTAAAAGTTTTGTTAATTTATAATAATACTGACTCAAGTAGAAGTAAAGTACTCACAAAATAAATACTTGAGTAAGATTAAAAGAGCATCTTGTAAAGAATTACTCACGTCTTGGGTAAATTCATTACAAGCAATTTATTACACTAGTGTATAACATTCAAACAGATACCGACAAATATGTAGTGCACATTTATTGTCATTAAAGTGTCATATCCAGAACAAGACGCATGACAAAATAGGGACTGCTAAGCACTGTTTAATCTCTTAAAACAAATCAACAAGAAAAAATAACTTTGTGTCACTTGAATCCTCAAAGGAGAGGCTTGGACACAGTCGGCATTGTGTGTGTGTGTGTGTGTGTGTGTATGTGTATACATGCATTTAGTTTCCAAAACATAAACCTCCTTTCCATCTGCGGTGCTACAGTTTGTGGCCAGTAGGCTTTCGTTCCTCTCACTGCCGGACAATCACTGTTGTGCACATGTGAGCTCAGCTGAATATTAAAACTATTTATCACTTAATGTCTCAGAGAAAATAGCAAGAAATGTGTAATCCCAATGTAACAGAGTAGAAGTATATTTTATTGCAAATGCACCTGAGTAACTGCAAAACAACTACTCTTAGTCAAGTTACAGTTGACATCCATTGTCCGGACTCATGTAGCCATGACAGCTGGCAATGCTTCATACAGATGTTGCTACAAAGACGCAAAGAACCTCTGCTTCAGCACAGGAGATCTGTACCATCAGCCCAGTTTCAAGATGGACACCCAAGATTAGTGTCAACAGTTCAGTATCTGATCAAATGTCTCCCCTTCTGCTCCTGAGTTGTGACGATGAGTAATGGCCAGAAAAGTGTTTGTGCAGAACATTATGATGTCACAGTGAAGCTGACCTTTGACATTGTGGATATAAAATGTCATCACTTCATCATTTGATCCTATTAGAGCTTTGTGTTAATTTTGTTGGTGTATGAATTCTTGAGTTATGGCTCAAAACATGGTTTGAGAGATCACAGTGACCTTTGACCACCAAATTCAAACAGTTCATCGTTAAGTCCACGTGGATGTTTGTGCCACATTTGAGGAAATTCCCTCAAGCCCTTCTTGAGATATTGCATTCATGAGAATGTGACGTCTAGATGTATGTATGTATAGACAACCCGAGAGGCATAAGAATTAATAAAGTAAGTATAAAGCAATACTACGCACTACTTGACCACGATACGTCTCAACTGTAAAATCCCTCCAGGTTGTAAACAAGCATGTTTTCAGTAACTCAAAGTTACACCTCTGTTACCCAAACTGTAATTCCTGGATCATATTTCATTGTCTCACCTGTACCTGAGGCAGCACGCCCCCACATTGCAGGCCCTTGCATTTCATAATGCAGCACCGAACACCCACTTATTGTCTTTTTCTGTATTTTCGTCAACACTGTTTGCCAACAGCCGAACCAGGCAGAGTTTATTACAGCAGTTGGTTACAGAGTTTCAAAATACTTCAAGTAAAACGCTGCAAGTTCTTCCTTAATGGATCCAACACAGCCTCCAGTGTCACAGTCTGTGTTGTGATTTGCAAAGGAACTCAGAGCTCAGGGAACATTACATTACAACAGTGGAGATTGTCACTGTGGCTGGTACAGTAGTGTATGGACCTGGAGATAATGTTGCTGTTACAGCTGCTTTCATCACTGGAGCCACTGTTGAGCCAGCGCTGCCTCCCCCAGAACAGAGTGCTGGAGTAAGCACTTCTCACTGGGTCACAGTGATCAGCACAGACATTTTAGTGCTTATACACACACGCACTCACACACACACACACACACGCTCACACACACACACAGTCATACAGGCATGCACGCACACACAAGTTCATCTACTCATACAACCACACACAGAGACATTTACATGGTGCATACATCCGTACACAAACAGAAACGCACACACATACGCACAACCTTGCATGTATGTTCAAACGCGTGCACGTACATTCTTTCTAAAAGACACACACACACACTCACCAGAGAATTTGCCTCCCTTTTTCTGCCATTACCCACATTTGTCACATTTTTTTTTCTCTCTGCTTTTGTACTAGTTTCCAAATCACACAAGAGACCGGTTCCGCTTTTGTGTGCAATATCAAAATACAGAGGGCTTAGATAAAACATATTTTGGTACACTGCGTGAAGTATTTAAAGAACTAAAATATTCCAGGGGCATAAACGGCTTTGCATATATTAAACGAAGCAGACTGCAGTTATCTAATGAGAGAAGGGAGGAGAAAAGAAGGGGAGGTGGAGCAGGGTGAGAGGAGAAGGAAAGAACAAGTGAAGAGAAAAGAGACGGTGGAAAGATGGAAGAACAGAAGGCTGCGAGAGGCTGGAAAGAGAAATGAAACAAACAGAGGTAGATGAGAAGAGATAAGCAGACAAAGTATTTATGAATGTGTGTGTGTGTGTGTGTGTGTGTGTGTGTGTGGACAGACGCGATTCACAAGAGAACACAAACAGCAGCGGCTGATAATGAGCTTACACAGGAGCTCTTCCTATTTACAAGGAAACTGCAGCGGAAAGCTGAACTAGCTACATACCTGCTGACTCGTTTCACATTTCACAGATCCACACACAACACACACACACACACACACAGGTCACGACGCATGATTGACATTAAAACAAGCAAGCAAAATAAACACCCAAACACAGTGTTGTCTGTGTGTGTGTGTGTGTGTGTGTGTGTGTGTGTGTGTGTGTAGAGCTGAAGCAATTACTTGATTTGTTGATTACCAGAAAAAGAAACTAATCTGCAGGTATTCTGATAATCTTTTTGTTGAGTATTTTTTCAAGCAAAATGCCAAAAATTCAGCAGTTCCAGTGTTTCAAATCTGAAAGACGTGCTGCTTTTCATCATCTTCGATGGTATGAAAATCAATATATTTTTTTTGTTTTTTGCTGTGAGAGTGACAAAAGGATTAATTTATTAATCCAAAAAAAAAAAAAAAGTAAGATAAAATAAAATAAAATACAATAAAATTAAATTAATAATCAAATATTACACTGTAATATTAAGTCTATTGAGTTGTTTAGTACAGTACAACTATGATTGTGGCTTTCTCTAAAACACAGCCACGAGAAAAGTCACTCAGGACACAATTTCCTTCTCCAAGACTGTCAAAACACTCAAATTTAGCCATATGCCGGGCTCACACTACACGATATCAGCTAGATTACAGCCTGACGCAGTGTTGTACAGTGTTGGCTCGGATCGTGAATGAGTGTCGTACGTGATAAACGAGGGCGTGAAACAAGACGCAATCCGGGGCCATTAGCATCAGGCTAGCAAAGAATGCTATTCCTTCATATAGGAGAGGGATATAAATGGTAAAAGTAAAGACCATCGCTCAAAAGCAACACACAAAAAAAGATTTAAAAAAAAGCAAATCTCTTGCAAAAAATACATGCAATACAATTCAAAAAAGATGAATTTATCAGGTTACACACACACGCGCACAGATCAGTGTGCTGAATTGAACTATTGACAGATTGACAGACAGACAGGGTTATGCAGACAACGGACGGAGGGTTCCAAGCGGTGCCAAGTACATCCATAGTTCCTGCGAGCAACACTAGTCCTCCCAACGTTGTATTCATGCTTTATTCATGTGTGGGCTGCAGCACAGTGTCAGAGAGCTTCTGCAGGATAAAGGCGGCTTGTAACTTGTGGCTTTGTAGGGAAATCAAAGATATTTTCTGTAACAGGGATGTACAGCGCTTGCACACAAGGACATAGCTGTGAGGAAGTGTGTGGGAGACAGAGTGAAGTGTGAGCTCTGTGGGTGACTTAAATATTTTCCGTAGTGGAGATGGAAAATTATGAGTAAACATTGGTAGTGAAGGTGGAATATTAAGAGGTCAGAAGAAACTAACTTTTCTGTAATGGGGAAAATGATTTCTGTGAGATGTAGGACTCCTGTGAGTGTGGTCACCAGGGTATGAAGTTTCTAGGAGGTCTCCCGACTGGTAGACTGTGCCGTTAAGTTATGATCAGACAGAAGTAACCCACATGTCCCTGATGATTCAACTTCTCTATTACTCCACTCTGTTGACTTAAAGTGGGCTACCTGCAACATCAGACTTTACTAAGAGAGTTTACTAATACGAAACTGATTGTGGTTTTTAGTTTGTGTCATGCAGTTTCATGGATTTTAAATATTTATTTTTTAAGTATCATCTGCTCTGTTGGTTGTTGGAAGTATTTCAGGTGAGAAACCACACATGCTTACCCTGAATAGAAATGTTCTAGCCGTTTCATTTCCCAGGGAATTAAAGAAAACACTAGGAGTTAAAACAAAAATGTTTAATTTTTGTCTTCTATACTGAACTGCCAGGCATGGCCCCAGATTATTTTATACACTAATTAGCTTTAGAGACAATCCAAGATGTTATTTAAATACTGATTAGATAAAGCTGTCGACCAAATACACCTCAAGAGGGTAAGCTAACGTGTTAATGTGTGTGCTGGCATGCACACAAATAGATATGAGCTTTCAGTCAGTCAGTTTGTGGCCTCTTAAATATCATTACTGTATAACTTCAATTAATAGCCCGGGCTATTATTTGCATACTGAAATCAGCAGGCCTATATTTGGGACAGGCCTTTAAATTCCTTTCACACAACTGTTAATCAGCAATGATGGGAAATACAATCAAATCTTTTATTTAAACCAGTGTGAATAAATATAAATAATGAATCAATTATGAATCATTCATTTGATCTAGCGCCGACAGACAGCGCATCCAAGGAATATGAATAACTCAAGAATCATCGAGGAATGGACACATAATTTGACATAGCCAACAACCTGGTTATATCCAAAGAACTTCTATATAAATAATGAACTGCTTGGCAACCAGACCAGGCGCCTAATTCAGACAGGCCTTATTTTTCAAAAAGTGTAGCCACAACGGGCTAGTAAAAGGGACTGGGCGTTTAATTAGGACTAGGCTTTTAATTTTTTATGTTACTTTTTTAGTTTATATGGTGAATTTATTATCAAAGAGTTGCTTATTCACACATCCAGCAGACACTCAGCGACATTAACATTCATCTGAAGTTGGTTTTCTTGCTGCCCTGCTAACACAAGTCTAGTATTCACTCTCCTTTTGGCTCTGTTTGGGTCTCCACCAATTCCTGAATAAAAATATCTAACTCTTTAGCTGCTAAATGTTTCACTACATTTACAAGTTAGGTATTCAATTTGTCTGCAATTTGGTGCTGAGGTGGTAATGTACAGGGGGATTTATCAGATTTTTTCTTTTCCAGCTGAAAACAAAGTTGAAAAGAACAGTGACGGTAAAGATATGGGCTGTAAAAAACAGAAGATATTGATCTGAGAGTTGCAAGAATGCTCTGTAGAGCTGAGGGGAAGAGCAGAGTCAAGTTATAATTCTCTGTGGGTTGGTCACTACAATACCCTTTGAACACCAAAAACTGTGTGTATGCAGGTTTTTTTAACACAGGAAAACCCATTAAAAAGGTGACAGACTGCTTTCCCAATGCCAGTGGACGAGTATGCCTTTCTGGGGTGGTTTTTGTACTGGTTTGTCACATTCGGCGCCATGGACTGCCCTGAAAGCGGTTAGTAAACAGTAGAAAGTGCGTGAAGGCCGGTGAAAATGTTATGGCGTGTACTCCTTTTTTATATCTGTTCCTTTTCCCAGTCTCTCTTAACCATGGTGCCAACTAATTTGAAACAAAGTTAGAGTGCTATGTTGATGGAGATGGGTGGAATTTGTGAAGGCCCATCATTGCATCACACTGGTAGAGAGGCTAGAATTAGCGCATCCACCCAGGTGTTGTATTTCCATCGCTGCTGATCAGAGTTGATCGGAGCTAGAGCCCAGAAATTCCTGTGACTATTGCAGGGGTCATGTAGGGGTGAATGGCGATTGTAACCTCTCCCATTTAACCCTTTGAAAGCAGGAGCAGTATCACTTTTTTGTGCTGCTTTCAGGTGCCTTTCACAAGTATTTAAACCTTTGAACCCTGAGTAAATCGATGCAATTTCTTTCAAAAACATGGAAAAAGATAATGAGCAACTTAGTAAGAAATGTCCCACAAAAAGCAAAAAACATAAAGTTAGAAAACTATTTAAAATTTAAAAAAAATAGGAAAAAAAGAAAAAAGCTTTGGAAAACGATATGTATAATTCACATTATTGGAATTTTCAGGCACTTGTTCCAGGTCATTTCCTTGTATTTACCTTTATTTTCTTTTTTAAACTAATTTTCTTGTTTTTAATTTTCTCTTTTTACTAATTTCTTGCAAATTTGGGGTCATTTCTTCTTGCTCATTGCCTTTTTTCAGAGTTTTTGGAAGAAATCAAGCCAGGGGTTAATAAAAAAGCAGCAGCACTTTTTGTGCAGTGGGAAAGGAGCTCAAGTGAACCCTTTCACACAAAGTTCATTGTTGATATAAAAATATTGGTAACACCCACTTGATTAAGTGTGTGTCAAACAAAAGAGGGTGTCAAACATAATTTACATACAGATAGGCGACTTACCTCATTGGAGACGTCCACTACGAGATTGTCTTCACTCTTGTCTCCATCACTGTCCTGAAGAGCAGAGCAGATATAAGAAAGTTAAAACATTCTCCAAATGTCTATTATCCATTTAAATAAGACAGGTGTTTAACTGGTTGCTTTTTATCCCTCTCAGCCACAAAGACATACAGTATACTGAAGGTGTACATTGAGAACTTTAATAATAAAGATGGAAACACACAAAAAAAACACACACAAGTGCACACACAGATCGATACATCAATACCGCTGCTCTCTGCTTTCTTCCTGTGTCTGTCCTCCATGCAACATTTAACGCAGAGATACTGGATACCATATATATACTGTATATTCTCACCCAACGTCTCCCTCATACAAACACTGTTTCTATCTGTCTCTCTCACACACACGCACACACACACACACACACACACACACACACACACACGCACACACACTGTTGCTCTTTCCCCATCCGTGGCACATTTTAGCTTTCCGTCTAGCCATCTCTCTCTCCATCTCTCTATCCCTTTTTCTGGGGTGAGAATGATGGCACTTAGTCACCATGGCAACAGCTCTTTGATGTGATCATGGCCTGATATTCCTATTGACATCAGTGTGGAGTGACATCAGTACCTAATTATACAGAGGCAAAACAGGGCTATGCATACAGCCTATTCCTAGAACAAAAATACAGTAACAGAGGGAAAGAGAGAGGAATGGAAAGAGAAAAAAGAAAAAAAAAATTTGACACAGGAGATGGAATAAAAAGGAAAAGAAAACAGGAAGACGACGGAGAGTGCGAGGGGAAAGACGAGAAATTGAGAGCCGATGATAAAGAGACAGAGATATAGAAGAGCGAAAAGGCAAAGAGAGAGAGATGGGAGCTGTAATGTGGCTCGACAGACAGAAAGAGAGGAAAAACATTCAGAAAGTGGAAACTATCTGTGCTTGTTCTCGCTCTGAACTAATGGGAAGATTTGGACTGTTGTTGTTGGTGCCAAACCGATTTAGCTGGAGGCCGTCTTGCACAGACAGACTCCCAGTGTCAATCAATCCTCCAGACTGCAAACACACACAGCCATCTAATTCATTACAGCTATCTGCCTTGGCCGTCTCTCTTCTGGCATTACATCGCCTGTGGCTCCCTGCTCTTCCCCATTGGACCCATCCAAACCAAACACGGCTCTAATTGGCCACGGGCCCCCCGACCCGTGTGGTCTGTAATGTCACAGGCAATGCCTTGCGCGCGCACACACACACACACACACACACACACACACACACACACACACACACACACACACAGATGCACATGCACTTTGTGATGTCTTTGGTGGCTTTTTTTATATTTGAAAAAACAAAAATAAATGCTGCATTCATGTGGAATCAGGGAGACAGCAAACTGGATATCATGACGCTAAATATGGTGAGGCCAGCAGAGAATACCAGCAACAGTAACGGTAAACAGCATTTACACTCAAATATTTTAATTTTTTGTCATCTTCTGTGACAGAATTTACAACCGGATGTTAGCTACGGATGTGGGCGCCACGGTGATGCAGTGTTTTGCATTGTCGCCTCACAGCAAGAGGGTTCCTGGTTCGAACTCTGCGTCAGTGTGGATTTTCTCCAGGTACTCCGTCTTCCCTCCCACAGTCCAAAGACATGCCAGTTAGGTTATGTGGTGACTCTTAATTGCCTGTGAGTGTGAATGGTTGTCTGTCTCTATAGCCCCTTTTACACTGCCAGATTTTCCGTGAATGTTGGGCCGTTTTGCCGGCAAGCTGCGAGCATTTAGACACACAGAGCTGGATTGGCGAGTTGATCCGAGGTGCCCAGTTTTCCGCCTCATAGGGGAGTCATATTGGCGGAACCCTTTTAGTCTAAACAGACCAAGGCGGCCTTCTGCAACGGGAGGGGCTGTTCATGACTTGTGGGAGGAGCTGTTGATGATGCCACATGTGCGACCCACTGGCGGTGGACTAACAGGAAACAGCTGATAGCAGGAATGAGCAGCTAGTAGCAAGAGGGAAACGCAAACCTGACAGACACTGTAAAGATGAGCAACTGGGGAGACAAAGAATTGCGCGCCCTCCTTGCCCTCGCAAACAAAGAGGTCATTAACCATCAAATGACGGGGACGGTGAAGAACGGGCCGACTTATGAGAGAAACACCCAAGGACTGACTAGCCGCGGCTTCCCTCCCACGTTACTGTTTACGTCACACGCTGAGCTACACGTTGTGTTTCTTGCTAACGCCCCCCATTGCCCTGAAAAAGGCGCATTCTGTATAAACAAAAGTAGGCAGACGGCATTTTGCTGCACTCCCCGATTTTGTTTTTATACTGCCAATGCTGAAAGAAGACTGATTGGGCTTTCCTGCAAATTTGCACAATTCCTATTATTATAGAGTGTCAGCTCTGTGATAGTCTGGTGACCTCTCCGGGGTGTACCCAGTCTCTCACCCATTGTCAGCTGGGATGGGCTCCAGCTCCCCGCAACCCCCATCAGGATAAGTGATTACGGAAAATGAATAAATAAATAAATGCTACGTAGCTCTTTCACACAAAGACAAAACGTGGGTGGTCTGGACACTTACAGGACATAACTAGAAGATTACACAAGATAATAAACACTAAATAATCTCATAGAATACATTTTATTCCATTCTTTGCAAACAAAAGTTTGAGTCACCATGGCAACATATCATCATATGTGTTCTGTTTTATTGTCCTGCTGTCCCACATGTGTTTTCTGTCTACTGTCTGCCTGATTCCATGTAAAAGCAGCATGATGCATGCACATCTATAGCACATTAATAGCATTAATATGCATGTTTTTTTTTTTTTTTATTTATATACGTGTCCCTCCTGTGTTTCTTTTCCTTGTTGTGTCCTAAGTGTGCTGATGCAACTACTTAGTTTCCCCTTGGTCATCATTTAAAGCTCAACTTATCTCATCTTACAAGGACAAGGACAAACACAGACACGTACATAGGAGTGTGGTGGAAGGGGCTCTTTGTCATCACAGCGCCTCCGCTTTGCCTCAGCGCCTCCCTGCGAGGAGGAGTAGCCTCCTGATGGGCCTTGGCGCTCCTCGGCGGGCTGACTGTCTGTTGATGACACTGACTTACTCTGGAGAAAGACAAGGACACAAACACAAGTGTGAACACACACATGATACTGCTGATACTGCTGCAGACGCAGACAGAGACGCATCTGACACAGAGGTGTAAAAACTGATCATTAGAGAAGTTTTACCAAAGTGACATGGTACATCATATACACACACACCCACGTTTGCATGATGTGAAGACACACACGCAATCACTCTGTGGACATAAGCTTGGGTATAGAAGGAAAAGCAAACATTAACAGAAAGCCCAATAAAAACACATGACACACACACACACACACACACACACACAGCAAAAACAGCAGATGTAAGCACAGGTTAAGACGTAACCACAGAAGCACACGAGACAGCGTATAAAGCTAATTAGTGCTCTCCCCTCGACACACCAGTCCTCATGTAAAATATGACTCTCATTATTGGGCAATAAAGCTGTGCAGGCATATTTACAATATTTACAATACAGCCTGGCCTGGTGCTCAGCACTCAGAAAAGCCGATCAAAGCATTGTGGTGTTTTTGTGTTGGGGCAGGGGCCAGAGGTTCGGCGAGGGCCACTTGTCATTCTCTGTCCCCCTGTGGGGAGGACAAGAACAGTGAGGGTTTAACACGCCAATGAGTCACACAGGAAGGAGCCCACGGGGCCGACAGGAAGGAGCGCTGGACAGAGGAGAGGAGAAACCACACAATGGACCTCAGTGCGGCTCAACAAACTTCCCTCTCTTCTTTCTTCTTCTTCTCCTCCTCCTCCTCCTTCTTCCCTCTCCTCCTGACTTCCTCTCGCTGTCCCTTTTTTCCCCTCCATTTAAAATTCCAACATGTTTTACTGATGCAGGGCTCTCTGACAAATGCCAATTGATATGCATCTCCCCCCTGCCTCCTCTCCATCCCCCTCCCCTCCCTCTCCAAACGCCGTAAAGCTCGGCTAAGTTCAGCACAAACCTCAACTCATATGAGAAATATTTTCCTGGTGCTTAACAATGAGCATTGTGTTTAGCAATTAAATTATGCTAAGGGTTTCATTGCGGATAGAGGGAGGGGGAGGGAAAGTTAAGTCAGTAGCGCCTTTAAATCATTTTCATTTCGCAATAAAAAGCCAGAACAAAGACTTGCTGGTATTTTTTTAACAACCTTTCCCCTCCCTATTTTTCTTGCTCTTTTTTCTCTTCCTCTTTAGTCTCTCCCTCCCTCTCTCCTTCCTTTTCCAATTTCACTCTCCATCTCCTTCTAACCCTCATCTTCCCCCTCCTCTCTGTGTTATCAACAGTTACACTGATGAAGGCCAGCTGTCCATTGCAGCCAGTACAGTACGCAAGTGTTCACACGGTTTCCATAAAGCAGAGCAATCTGCAGCCAGAGAGAATAGGACAAGCCATAGACGTCCACTGAATTTCAATCAGCCCATTTGCACTGCATTAATTCTCCAGGCGATTAACGGGGACTTTGAACTACAGTGACATAAAATATGTGCAAAACCTGTGAGGCAAGATGAACACTTGTATACATTTCATGTTTCACTGCATGTTGCATTCATTCGATTTTTCTGAGGATGGATTTTGTTTTTTCTTTAAACCCATCAATTAAGGTAACCTGAGCCACCGCACGGTCACATCTCACCTTCACACTTAATTAACAGACTGTTGGATATGAGCTTCAAACAGCCTCGTCTGTGTTACTGAACACTGAGTCACTCCATCCAGCACAAGTAACATTAATGTATAAATCAGTGTGACAGCAACATGCATCGTGTTAGAAGATAATCAGGCTCACAGGATG
The DNA here is from genome assembly GCF_041903045.1 of Epinephelus lanceolatus. NCBI lineage: Eukaryota > Metazoa > Chordata > Actinopteri > Perciformes > Serranidae > Epinephelus > Epinephelus lanceolatus. Next base: position 17,071,947 of record NC_135739.1, read on the forward strand.
TGGACTGTCACTGGCCGCCTATATCAGACCATAACATGCTTCCTGTATGTTACCATTTTCAAAAACCCTGTTGCTATGTGAAACTCGTCTTGCATAGCCCGGCCTATTTCCACACTTGGTTTTAGCTCTGTGCATGAAACAACAAGAACAACCCCGAGCTAGCAACCTACACACTAAAATATCTTTGAATGTTTTAGTGGTGTTTTCTTCTGTAGGGATTTAGCCATTTTAATGCCAGCACTCCCCTCTCCACCAAAACAAGTTCCCTCCTGACACTAATTTGCAACGGCGTTGAATCCTGGGCCTCCTGCGCCGCTCAAGAAGACTGTGATTGGTTTAAAGGTCCAGTGTGTAGGATTTAGGGACATCTACTGGCTGAAACTGCATATAATATTTATAACTATGTCTTCATTAGTATATAATCATCTGAAAATAAGTATAGTTGTGTTTTCATAACCTTAGAGCAGGGTCCTTTTCCACAGAGTCTGCCATGTTGTTTCTACAGTAGCCCAAAACAGACAAACCAAACAACAGCCTGATTCCATGTAAAAGCAGCATGATGCATGCACATCTATAGCACATTAATAGCATTAATATGCATGTTTTTTTTTTAGGTCATTTGTGTTTTTGCATCAACCACAACAATTCTCATACACACTTGGCACATGAGAGAAATTTCAGTTGGTTGCAATCTGCAACCTCATCGCCAGATGCCACTAAATCCTACACAATGGACTTTTAAAACAAGTAAAAACTCACAGTGTTATTCATTTCCATATAAGTTTATGCTACTGTAAAAAGTTGTGGATGGTGTCAATGAAACCGTCCCGTACCATTACCATGTTTGGTCCCCCCTCTGTTGGAGTACCTAGCACACAGATCTGGTACTAAAAGGTGGAGCTGTGAACACTGCAGTCCGTTGACTGATCAATAGAGGACGGTCACTCTGCTCAGGGCTGAGTTGTGGCTGGTTTTGAGGCTCATGTCACCACTGTTCATACTGTGGAGCGTTTTATTAGTAAACTGTAACTATAAAATGAAAGGATGTTTTGCTGCCTCTTGCAGCAGCTGTAGGCTGAGAAAAAATAACTTAATTCACTGGGCCGACTGCTGACAACTTTTAAGGTGGAACATTTACCTGTTATGTTATGTTGCTCGATGCACGAGCTGATGACGTGAATCCATCAGCACACCTGCTATTACTTTAGTTTTGTCTCTTTTGGATGACATACACTTTCAGTAATGAGTGGATCTTTAAGCATTTAAAAATGTATATTAATTTCGACTGGATTATGTGAGCTGCATATATCCCAATCCTCACTTGTCATTCCAGCGTCATTCCAGTGGACTCTGGCAACACTAAACCCCTGAGCTTGCCTGAGAATACACAAACCTAAATACACTAAATACTAAACCCACTATTACATAAATACACAAATACACAAACTAAATACACAAACCCACTATTTTTAAATATCCAGTCGAGACACTCTCACTACAGCCTGTTCTATTTTGTTCTGAAAATGTCGGCGTGCAACCTCGTTCTGTGGACGATAAACGAGGTGCAAACTGATAAAGAAGGAAATACAGTGAGCAGTGAGTGACAACAACCCCGCCCACATTTAAGAGTACTGTTTGCAGTGGAAACGCTAGGGTCTAGGTACCATGTCTGAAGGGTTACGTTTGGTTCCAAAGGTACCATACTGAAAGTGTTTGGTGGAAACAGGGCTTAAAAAAGAGCTGCATGTGGCTCCAGAGCCGCAGGTTGCCTCCCTCTGGGTTAAGGAAAACTGAATCCCCCTCCCACAGAAATCAGTAAGTGTAGATACAGTTCCAGACTGCAGCTGTAAACTGAGTGTAACGAGTTGACAGTTCTGTCTGATATCAGGCAAAGTACATGTTTCTGTCTCTAAGGTGACAGCACAAAAACACACCAGTCATGGACTGTTCAGACTGTTCTTTCATTCATATCAACACAAGTTTAGTTTTCCAGTACAGTGGTTTCACAAGTTAACAGAATGCACACAAAGGACTCGTCTGAATAGGTTTCACTCCCCACCCCTCCTGCAGTACTGGCAGCTGTGCAACTCTCACCAAATATTAACTAACGATATAACAGAACAAGTTCTGTTGGGAAACATCTTTTCAAATGGATCTCAGTGGTGTGATATTTGGTGTTTATTTAAATTTTACATCAGACATTAAGCAAGAGACACTCATTTCCACAAACACTGACTGGCATGCTCCGGGCAGCAGTTGCCATTAACTTGATTTTAATCCTTTCACTTGTTCTGTAAGTCTTGTAGATTACCAGAACATTTGTGGTGCTGATAAACAAACAGTTGCTTGTTCATCCGTTCACTCAATTTGTACTCTACTCCAGATAACAGCAAAATGCTGTGAGCTCAGATGTTAGTGTGATGGAGGAAACCTTGAGGAGCTCAAGGTTGATAGTGCTGAGCAGCTATTGTGCCACTTCTGGCTGAGCTCCAGCACCACACAGCCTTTTTTTAGAGGCCACTTTACAGTGCGTCTCCATTTCCCCTCAGTTTATCACTGTCACACGCACACACACACGCACATACACACATGCACTGAAATGTGAGTGTAGACGACACGTACAGTACACACATACACAACTACTCACCCTGCTGGGTGCTCCCTCTGGGATGGGGCGGAGAAAGGTAAGGAAAAAGAACAGAGTAGAGAGAAAAGAGGGAGTGAGGGAGAGGGGTAAAGGGGAAAAGAGAAAAAGTTTGACGTCAGTCCTGATAATAATAACAAGTCCCCCAGTCAGCCAAGGTTAGGCTGAACTACGGCTGCTCCTCTCTAATAAAGATACAGACCCACTATTGTGCCCGATTCCAGCCTCTCTATCTTTCCCTCTCCCTGTTCTCCAACTAGACAAAGCTCGCTGTCTTCCCCTGCTGCCTCTTTCAACGCTCACTATCTTTTCACTCATTCTTCCTCTCCTATGTAAGAACAGAAACACACACAGCTGCAGACACGCATAAGCTCTCACACAGATGCTTAGCACGCCAATATGAACACATTGATCTCTCTATCTCTCTCCCTTTCTACTCTTACTTGTTCCCTCTTTTTTTTATCTCTTTCTAGCTCTCAGTTTATTCATGAGAAAGTCTCTCTTGGCTTGGTGCCTGAAACGGAGCGCAAAGATAAGATATTCTATCGGGGTGAATGAAAGTTCATTGGGAGAAAGCGTTTCTCCTGCATTTACACAAGTGCCTTGAATACGTCTGTCCATATTATGACAGCAATCTAAATGAGCGAGTTCAAATTCAGTCCAAAAGGTGACTTCCTGTACAAATGACACAAAAGCTGCCAGTCACATGTGATGTACAGTTTGCTTTGCATTTTATCTGATTGAAAATGATTATTCTGTGGCTGTAGTCAAAGTTTCTCTCACTGCTGCTCACGTGTACATGCAGAAATGCAAACATTTAATTTTTGCATATTCAGTTTGTAATGGTTCTATTGTGGATGATTTCTCAGAGTCTGCTTCAGCACCTCACTTACTGAACTTATTTAACATCTTCTCAACATGTTGAATAGTCTAACTGATTTTCAGTGACGAAATCTTTTGTGTACACTGACCTGAAACAACTGAAAGGACACAGATTTTCACTGTAACTATGATATATGGTACTTTAGAGTAACTCAGTGCTATAAGGGTGAAAACTTCTGCATTAACTACACAATTTGAACTGCCCTGTTCACATCCTGCTCTAAATACCGCAGTGTTTCTCCAATATTAATCAGAATATCTTCCTATGAACTTTTGGGGCTCTTCTTAAACAATCTAAAGTGCATGGCACAAATGCATTTAGGGTGTGTCCAACTACTTTTGCTAGTTAGACGGCTCATCATCTGGTCACAAAGTAAAGGGCAAGGGTTGAGGAGGTTGTATTTAGTCCCTTAAATAATGATAGGGGTGTTTTGGGCATAACATGAGCTCAACCGATCAGAGCGTCTCTCATTCCCTTTAAAGCCAGGTGCACCTACACCTGGCGCGCTGCTTTTTTCACATGTCGGATTGGGCAAATTTGGGAAGCAAGCAGGTTTCTGCTGTGAGTAATGTAGTAACAGCGGTAATGTCACTGCAGCAAATATCGTGGGGCATTTGAGCTGCAAAACTAAAAACTGTAGTTGTAAATTTGACAGAGGAAACATAACTAAACTTTTAGCTTCTGTAATAATCCATGACGCTACGCTGCTCCTCGTTTGTAAATGCACACAGTGTCTCTAATAATGTGGAGTCAGACAGCAGCTCTGCAGCTCTGCTCTGTACTATGTTCACATTTAAGAGAATGTAATTTATATGTTCCTCATTAATGTTGTATCATATATTAATGTCTTTTAAATAGCAGGAAGATACAGCACGACTCTGACTTTAGACCAGGTCTGCCTCAAAATAGGAGTACGCCAAGAATTCACCTGACTGAACCCTTGGGGGCGCTGTGTTCTTTTATATACCTACCTAGACTCTGTGACGTCTATGGTCGTTGCTCGTTCATTGTTTGTTTATCTTCCGGCTTTGCTCTAGTCACAGTGAAGATGGCAACCGAGAGAGAAAGACTGTTGCTGGAGCTCGAAATGATCGACATTGAACAACAAATGCTCTTATTACAAATGGTACAACGAAGAGAGAGGCGACTGCGCCGATGGTCTGTAATGGCAGTGTTGTGGTACTGCAGCAGGAAGTGAAACCTTGGGAAATGCCGGAAATGATGTAGTTTGAAGGACCAATCATAGCTCTTGCGGTCTGCGTTGCCTCGACGCATGGTTACAATTTTTTGGAGGTGCACATCACGTCTCTGCGTTGGTCACAGAGGGACGCAATGCCTCCGCAAAGCCCTCTGCGTCTAGGTATGCGGAAGCATAAACCTTGCTTAAGAGCTGGGTTGTACCTACACGCCCATGAACGCAAGCATTGTTATTAACACAATGTGGGCGCTGGCCATGAAAATGACAGCTGTGTTGGTCTAAACTAGCAAGGACATTTGCGTTGCCCTGTACATCACTTTGTGCCAGGTGTAAGATATGGCTCTGGGCCTTCTAACCATGGCTAAACTGTCTTCTAGTTGATAAAAGCAGCTGCCAATGACTTTAAGTCGCAAGATCAGGTGAGATAGTCCAACTTATTTTCAGAGAAACAAGGAACAACAATAATTGCTGAATTTCCTGTCATGAATCTGTTTTAATTAGTAGGCTAACACGTAAATGTCAGAGTCTAACTCCCCACTGCTCCGGCTACAATTGGCTCTTGTAGACAACATTTAAATCTTTTGGAGACAAACCTGAGGATTAAAAGTACACGGTTCTTTACCTCTGAGATGTTCGGGATCAAGGTGGTTGCGCTCATCTTTGGAGGCGAGGTGGGCCGAGACCCCCAGGGCCCCGGTCAGCGCAAGAAGCCCCGAGCCTCCCGCCCCCAGGGACAGGCCCGATGGGTGTGGCGTCAGAGGAATGCCAGGGGCATGGTGAGACAGGTGCTGGAGCTGCTGCTGCTGTGGCCACAGGGAAAGGAGGGGTCGGGGAGGGAGGGGTCAGGGAGGGATGGTATCATACAAGGGGGGTGGTTGGTTAGAAAAAAACAAGGTGAAGAAGAAACGGATAGAAAATAAACATCAGAAAGTGCAAAGAACAAAGAAGAAAAAAGTTGGGAGGTGAGAGAGATAGGAGGAAAGGAGAAGGTGAATGAAATGAAATCCACATGGAGAGCTCAACAGCGAGAGAGGAAAATAAGATGAGGGAAGATAGGATGTTAAAGAGATTAGTGGATTAAGAGGTGAGAAAGATGGACACCAAGGACGAGACAGAGGTAAAGGAAAGATGGAGGAGAAGGAAATTAAATGGTCAGGAAACACGCAGAGAGTGGAGGAAGGAGGAGATGGAAAGTGAAAGACAGAAGGAGAGTCAGTGAAAGGAGGCGAGGGGATGAATGGGATTTATTATGAGGGAAAGGCAGGAGGAGGAAGATTGAGAAAGAGGCCAAGGGAAAACACAGAGAGGGTAAAAGAGAGGAAAGAAAATGTTTGAGTCAGGGAGTAAATGATGGGGAGGAACAGAGGGAAATCACGGTGGAGGCAGTGAAAAGTGAAGGAGAATTAGATGAACAGGAGGGAGAAGATAGGGAGAGAGGGTAAATGAGCACAGGAAGAGGGAGGGAAAGTGTGTGCAGCGGAGAGAAAGCAAAAGATAAGACGTAGTCAAAGACAATGGGAGAGGAGAAATGAGGACAAGGCCATAGTGGGAGGAAGAGAATGATAAAAGATTACAAAAGGAGAGATGAGAAAATCCAAAAAAGAAAACGAACACAAAGACAAAGCAGGAAAGAGAGGATGATGGAGGATGGAGAGAGTAAAGGGAGCAAAAGAGCAGCTAGAGATAAAGAAAGGCTATTATCCTGAGGGGAGCATTATGATGTGTTGCCGTGTGTTGTTTTGTCAAGCTGGTGTTTTCGACACACATACGCTCACACAAACACACACCTTAGAGACGGCGGTGTTTGTAGTGCTGGGAGAAACAAAGGGCTTTAAGTAGACAGAAATGTGATCAGTGCTCTGACAAGCTCTGGAAAGCCCCGTCTGCGAGGGCACTCAGGAGCATCACTGTGTCTGTGTGTGTGTGTGCATGTTAAGACATATATGTGCAGACAAGCATGTGATAATAATATGTTGGCCTTGGTCAGGTGATCATGCGCTGTTAAGTGTAGGTGTGTTATGAGCGTGTCAAAAGTTATCGGTGTAGTTAAGGCATGTATTTTGTTTAGAGCTTCTATCGAAACAGTGTCTGTCAAAGCTCAAACTGAGCCCAAACCATGGCAGCAGTTTTGGGCCCGGGCCTGATTAAAAACCTGAATTTACACTGTAAATATAAAACTAAAACAAAACTAATAAAACTAAAACATTTATCACAAGCGGAGGGCTGCTAACTTTCCTAGCACGACCTCTCCTCCTTTTCTTTCTTCTGTTATTTCAACAGTCTGTCGTCAGATCTGCGTCTCACACACGACAGGTTCGGCAGAGCCGGCTGTGCCCCTCACTTTATCCCTATCTTTGAATGCACACAGCATGTTATGCACTCTCCCTCTACTGGGGAAGCAGAGGCAAACACTGCCAGCCACATTGCTTTGCAGCCCTTCTCTCTCTGTTTCTCTTGTTTCCTTCCAGTCCAATGCAACTCCTGCCATTTATACAAGAGAAGGGCCAATTTAATGTGTCTCCTGTGCAGTGCCCTGGAATTGTGCATGTGAGCAAATGACCCCCTGATTCTAATTCTTTGTCAGTATGAATCCTAAATTAGTTATAATGGGTTAACAGCAACACAGCCCACATTACACAGACTGTAAGGTGTACATTAAAAAAGCACTGTCTGGCACTGGGGGATTGCAAACCTGACCTGATTCAAGCCAGAGGAAATTTTAAGAAATTACAGCTCGTCCCAGCCTGAACCGGGCAGGTCTACTGGGCCCCGTCAGGTCTGGGCAGAAAATCAAAGCCCTAGTTCTGTTACATCATGTGTGTCAGTTTGTATGTTAGCTTCAGTTTAATTTAAACATGATGTCTTTTGTCCAGAGAGTATCTAACACAGAAACCTTAATCTCAGTTGTAATTAATGCAGTGTACACGGTGCTGTTGTTGTACAGTAAGTGGACAGAAATATAATCCATACTCTGACAAGAAAGACTGATATTAGAGCTGACAACAATCACTGATTTCTCAACTCCGAAGTCATGGAAATCCGGCGCTTGGGCAGTGACTTGCGGCATAAGACACTGACGAAAAAAGCTGTCCTTTAACGTCGGCATGATACACAGCTGGTTGCCTTTATAGTTTCATAGCACTTGGCGGGATCAGGGGGAAACACAGCGGTATAAGAACGGAAATTAAGGTTGCAAAAGTCCCAGCAGGGTTGGCGTTAGGTCCAACAAACAACTTTCACCCGGGAGAGTGGCGTTTGTGTCCTGTAAGATTATAAAGCCAAACCCTGGTATTTTATCCTAAACCTAACCATGTGCGTTAGCTGTTGAAGGAAAAAAACACTTCAATTCGCTGTGTTGTACCTACATAGTGCGTTTATTTTGAAAGAAGACAATGCATGTAACAGGCAGAACTTGACACGGCGTCCCAGAATGTCAACAACCAACACATCCAGGATACCTTTCACGTCGTATCTGAACATGGAAGGTCCGTGACCAAACGTCAATATGTGATGAGGTCGGAGTGAGAATGTGTTGGATTTCTTTCTGTTCTTCGACTGTTTTTGCAAAAGAGTTCCTGCACAAGAGACTGAGCCAAAGCTACGATGTTTGTTGTGTTATTTGGCAAGTTGGACTGGTTACTCCAAATTTTTAGTAGTTACTCATTTAAACTTCTGTCAGCCAGAAGCTTCAAAATTGCTGCTCCCAGTTATTTTACTGGGAGCAGCTTAATATAAAATTGGCAACAGAGCCCAGTAAAACAGGATGAAACATCACAGTTACCACTGCCACATCTGATCACTGGGCTTCAAATAACAGTGGGACACCACACACTCTGGATGAGATGCTGATTAACACCTGACTCCAACAGATTGGCTCTTTCAGTGGATATAATAAAATGCAACGTGCGATGATGCATCAAAAAATAAATTTTCAAAGTCCAGTTTTCAAAAAAGAAAACCCTTCTCTGTCCATTAGCTGTGTTCATGTGTGATGTTTACATCTTACATCACCTATTACATTATCTATTTATAGACCAGTGACTAAAGAATTTAATCAGCTGACTTTCATCTGCTAGATTAGTTGGCAAGTCTTCAGTTGCTATGCCTATACGTGCAGGTGTGTGTGTGTTTGTGTTGTCAAGATGAATGGAGGTGACTCACCCCGATAATGGCATTGAGTTCAGCCATCGTGACCTGCTTGGCCCTCTCCACTGCTTGGACCACCTGTTGCTGGTGCTGCACACAAACACACACAAACAGCATATAAACACACACATTTAATACCACAGGAAGAAAGTAAGGATAAACATTCTGGTATAGATAAATACACACACATGTAAACAAAATGTATATCACATGTAGGGTCAGTAATCACACTGTGAGACCTGCTAATAGACCAAACTTGAGAAAAGGTGCTAAAACAACCAAACTCTGCTTGTACAGGGTGAATAAATATAAATGTCTGGATTGGGCAACCATGCATTCACACAGCGCAAACACTGACAGAAAAGTCACACACAGAAACACACACACTGTACACGCACACACACATGCTCAAAGCCACACTAACTAAAATCTCAGTTCTGTTTACACAAAATCCCGGTGTAATCAGTCACACAATCGCAAATATGCATGTGTGCAACAGTGCTGGCACACACACTCACTCACTCACACCCACACACAGAACAGACACACAGTGTCAATATTGATCAAACTGACAGAGCTGTGACCTTCCTGTCTCCAGGGAGCACACTCATCAGTGCACACTCACACTCCCAGACAAAAAGAAGTGTGTCTGCAGGTTTGTACTCAGATCTACACACTCACATACACGCAACCAGCGCACACACAGTCAGACTGACACTACAACAATATATTTAACTTCAACAACCGCGCTCCTTTTACTTAAATTGTATTAAACGGATATAAATACAAAATTATAGCTTCAAGAAGCAATTAATGGAGGCCAAGCACACACCAAGAAATAGTGATAATCTCATAGAATAATAAGAGGGCACAAAGCAACGTGTGGCTGTATTTAATTTAATGATAATGGGATCTTAATGTTGAGAAAACAATACAGTTTAATATTACTCTCAAAGCTAGATAGCCTTCTTTATGTAATCTACAAAGTTGGCTTTAATACCATCATAAGTAGTTCTGTATTGTCTCCAGTGACACAGATATTTGTTTAATACGAGTCCCTTTTGACCTTGCTCATATCGTTTGATGCAAAGCCACAAGACCACATATGAGGCATATGCAGCTGACAGCACATGTTCACACCATGGGGCATGAAATTATTAGTGCCACAAAGATCAGCTGATCGTCAGCTGACACGACAGTCCTTTCAGACACAGGAACGCTACTTTGATCGTAATGCAGTAAACTGTATTTGCCACACTGGTATACTATGATGACAATGTTTCTGACTGATTCCTCTCACTTAATGATCAGCCGGATGTTGTGTTTAATAAAGATATATTTAATTAAATTGCAACTGTCAGATTTGCTTTTCCAACAGAGGATGACTTACTGAGGTAGCTTGCAATAACTGGGATGAAATTCCAAACTAAAGCCTCAAAGTCGGTGATGATAATAATTATGTTTTACTTGCAATATTTGTTGTTGTATGAGTGTATTGAGGCCCAGATTCACCAAACCGACAACAAAGAACTAATGGTGACAAAGGAAGACTATTTCCTCACCTGTGTCTCAGCTTAAATGTTGCCCTGACTGCACCGCAAAGACTACAGCCACGGCACATATGTTCTGCACCTGTGTGAGAGAGAATAACTCTCCATACTAACAGATGGGTGCAGCAGGCCCAGAGGAAGAGCGCTGGGCTTCAATGTAAATTTCTGTAGTGACCAAACACTGGAATTCCAACTTGAGTCCATCACACGATGCCATTAGGCCCAAAAAGGCCTTTTCCCATCTTGGAAACGTCTTTAAATCAGTGGATGCATTTTTTTAGCATCACAGGGATTTGTTTATCAGAATTTGAACCATTTGGTCCGATAACATTTGGGTGCTTAGCTGAGCGCTAAATTGGGATTTATACTTGTCCATCAGCTCCATGTAGAGCCTGTGCCTAGCCTACACACATGGCCTACGCTGTTGTGAGCACTTATACTTGCACGATGGTCTGTCTGTGTCACTCTGCAGTTACAGCTCCAAACACTAGTCGTTTACAACATGCTAATGCTTTTATCACAAGTCTATGGCATTTTACATTGCATAAATTAGCCTGGTGGCTAGCAGACCTTACCTCTACTTATTTGAAGCCAGGGACAACAGCAACATTTAACAAAGGTAACGTTGCAAAATTCGGCTCCATTACAGCTCACAAGGTTCACTGACAAAACAACTGTCTTATACTAAACACGTTTTCCAGACAAATATAACGTCATTAGCACAAGGCTATAAGGCACTTCACATTGTATAAATTAGCCTAGCGACGAGTGGAGATTTCTTCTGCTCATATGAAGCCAGGATAAATCACACACAAGACTTAAAATGATATTTTGTGGAGGCTTTATTGTCTTCACAATTTATTGTTTCTTATCTATGAAATAAAAGTAAATAAAAGCTTTGTTTCCACTGAGGAAAATGGTTTCAGCTTACAAAAATAGACAGAAGGTCTGTGTCGCTGCGACATGTAGTTACATTTCTGGAGAGGTGCACATCAGGTCACAGTGTAGGGTACGGCATCAATTTGACACAGAAGTATAAATCGGACTTAAACCAGAAGTAGCCTGATCAGCCAGAGGAAGTCTCTGGTGCGCTAGCTGTATGGGCGCAATGATGCAGAGGCAGTGCCAATCATCTGGGTAATTTTATATGCAGCATTTGAACGTTTTGGCTTCATGCACCGCTGAGCAGCTTTCATAGGAATGAACAGGGTTTTGCCTCCTACGCTGTATCCAGTTGTCTTTATACGTCCGTATGGGGTAGTCTGTATTCGTCATTCAAAAAGGGAAACCTGAACACCGACTGGATGGTGTCAACACGCTAGATAGCCGCTTAGAACATTGACAACACAACCCGATGTTGAAAGAACAATTTCTCTATTTACAGCAAAAAATTCATAAATAATTATGAACCGTTTCTGCTAAAGAGCTTAATGGCTGAAAAAAATACTTGTACCTAATATAAAAGGTTTGTTTCGATCTCAGCTTTCTTATCTTTAGCCATTTGTTTGCTTTCCTCACTTCTGTTTCTCTTGTACACTGAGCTGAACTGCCAATCAGAGAAGTTTCATTCACCAATGGGGTCTGCCATCTCCAACACCGATCGGTCAAGGACTGATTAGTACAAATGATATGGGACACACCACAAAAACTAAAACAACAGGTGCCCATCAGTGGCACGACATTGGCGGCCGACCATCAGCTTGGTGAATCAGGGCCTTTACATTGTGATACATTGTGAGCACACAAATTAAAATCAATCTTTTTGTCAATATCATGCGAACTTCTGAATTTATATTTTGCTCAGCATGTAATTTCATCCATTATTATTTTCATTCATTAATTATTCTGAATGCAAAGAAAATATGATCTATATACAGGCCTGGGGTGTGAATAATTGTCTCCTGATTATGTGTGTGCATATTTTGTGTTTATCTGTAAGTGTGTCTGGCGGTGGTGACACTTACCTCTTGAGAGAGGAAAGGGATGATCTGAGCGCAGATGGCACTGAGACGCTTGACAATCTCCGCCTGTGATGGGAAGAGAGGGGGATGAGGGAGAGACAGAAGGAGAGAGAAAAGGATATATGATCATACCGCAAGATAATAAGTACACAATGAACACAGCGTATGATACACCTTTACAGCACATTAAGCCTTTGTTGCATTAAAACATCTTTCTAATGAGTGAGGAGCTCTGTCGGTGACAACTCTATGAGACGGAGAGAAGACAAATGTGGGAGTGAGCAGCAGAGGTGGAAGGATGGAGGCAGCATTAGAGCTCCAGTCATCATCTGGTCTTTTAGCACCATCACACTCTCATTTAGCCCGGCCTCACACGCTCTTCCTCCATCCCTCTCACCCTCACACACAAACATAATGAGCCAACAAACACACACTCACAAAAAGCAGGAGACCTCGAAGAATGTCTCTCTGAAGCTCTCCACCTGTCACATTCGGCTATCCAGTGAGTGCCATTACATTTGTCTATTTCCTAAAACTCGTAAAAACCATAAAAATGCTCTTTCTTGGCCCCCCACACACAGACAACACGTGCACACGTGGCAAACCATCCACAGAATACAGCTGCCTGCACACACGGACACATAAAAACATAAGCACACACTCTCCCCGTGTCACACACACACACACACACTCTAACACACTCGCAAACACACACTGAACCTCTGCGGTGTGTCTAATTCTATCTGTCTGAGTGCCCTCAGCCTCATTTTGTTCTCTTCTTCACTCAGCCGTTCTCTCTTTTTCTACAACAGCTCTCACACTGAGCCATTATTACCCTATTCATCCTCTTCCTCCCGTCCTCCCCCCGCTCCCCCTCCCTTGCCCACTTTGTCTCGTTTTCTCCCATCTTTCTATTTTTCTATATTATTCCCTTTCTCTCTATTTTAATTTATCCTCCTTCCTTTCTCTCCGACGGCCTTTTACTTCCACTAACATCAGTCGCTCGCTCCTCTTTTTTCTTTGTTACTCCGCTGTCACACATTACCACGGCCATACTCACTTTTTATTTATTTTTCCTCCCTCTATCTGTTTTCTTTTCTCACTCCTCTCTGCATCCCTCTCTCCTCACTAATGCATGTTTCTGGCACTTGAAGATACTGGAGAAGAAGAGAGAAAGACAGCAAAGGGGCGATGGAGGGCAATGCAATGACTGACAGGGCTGTATACACCATCATGCAAAGGCTCACACACACACACACACACACACACACACACACACACACACACACACACACACACGATCAACCGGCCTGTCAGTTACAGCCATTCTCATCATGACTTCATAAACTGGCTATCACCAGACACACAGCTCTGTTCCAAGGACAGACACAGTCTTATCACATCATACATGTGTCAACGTATGCATGTGTGTGTGAGCGTGTGTGTGTGTATGTGTGTGTGTGTGTGTGGGTGGCTAGTAACTTGCGCCTAAGCTCCTCAGTATATTTGGAAAGATATGCATGTATAGTATGTGTGTGCTGACTATACAGAGGAAAGTGACAGCGAGAGACAGGAACAGAGATGACAGAGGAGAAAAAGTTTTTTACGATATTTCTTTTTGCTGTTTATTCTGCTGATTTCATTTATTTTAAAGCTTTCTGTATGTTTGTCTGCTTGATTTCACTTTATCCCTTTATTTGCTTTATATTTTTTTCCACCTTTTCTAAAAGATGATAACTGGAAATAAAATAGGGAACAGGGCAGACGCATGGTGGGTAGTGGTACTCGATACTAGGGTTGAGCCGAGTACAGATCCTGTACAGATAATGTACAAATACGATTATCAGCCAAGCAAAATGTGTCAATATCTGTGCTGCTGATGATCAAAACTGATCTGAAGCTCAATCCTGAGATTGTTCTGTAAATAGTTTTCTAATAAATAATAAATATAGCAACTTCTGATCAATTTCAGGCTTAAAATACCAACTTCTGGTTCAGTTGAACAGATACAGATACAGATACAGATAATGGTGTACTCACTCATCCTCACTCGATACCAATAAGGTCTTCTGGTCCTGTCCCACCCATTTCCTGTTTAAGCCACACCCACTTCCTAGTGCAGCCACAAATACTGAGAATTTAGTTGGTTGAACAGATACAGACACAGATACAGATACAGATAATGGTGTACTTGCTCATCGTTACTCTATACCATTAAGGTCTTCTGGTTCAGTTCCACCCATTTCCAGTTTAAGCCACACCCACTTCTGGTTAAACCCGACCCATTCCGAGTACAGATATGAATACTGGTAATTGAGTTGGTTGAACAGATACAGATACAGATACAGATAATGGTATACTCGCTCATCCTCACCCGATACCATTAAGGTATTGTCAGTAACCCAGCACCAATGGTGTTGAAACATCTCCGGTCAAAGGATTCCTGCATTTTATCCTTGTTGTACCCAGATCTAGAAAAACAATACAAAAGATGGGTGTCCTTCGACTAAATGTGACATGTGATTGGCCCATTACCACAGGAGCTTCAACCCATACCGAGTAAGGTGTGGTGAAGTCGGTATATTTGACATAGTTGGCAGTTCAGCGTGCCGAGATGCCACCAAATGGTCAAAAGTATGGCTATACTACATGACTGTAGTGTAAAAAAAAGTATTAAATGACATACTCTATTGATATTGGTATCACTTTAAGGGTACTGGTATTGGCACTGGTATTGTAATTTTTCAAAATGATACCCAGTCCTAAAAGAGTCTGATAGAATAGAAGAGAAAGCTTTATTGTCATTATATATTAAATATAATGAGATTACTGGTGCCACTCCATTAGTGCTTTTAAAGACAGGTCAAACAAGACAACCAGCTAAAACATGAAATAAACACAGCTTTATAATAGCTATTAAAACAAATCATAAAATAAATAAAATCAGTAAAAGACAGTGGTTAAAAATGCTGCATGGTGTAGATATTGCACATGATTATTGCTTGTATAGTGTTCTCACAGCCCAGGGAAAGAAACTGCTTGTTAGTCAGGAGGTGCAGGCTTTGAATGACCTGTAGCACCTGCCTGAGGGCATCAGGTCAAAGAGATGATGTGCTGGGTGGGAGGAGTCATGGAGGATAGATCTGGACCATCTCAGGCAGCAATGACTGCATGAGCTCTACATGCTGGCTTTGATAACACTTAACAAATGTATCTGTTGCCCTGTTTGAATCAACCTGTGCTTCAGGTTTGGGGATTGGGAAAGGTTCTGTTATCTGTCAGAAAACATCACAATCTGCTGAAATTTTAATCAGTAACTTGCTAAACCTGAGAGAGGTTCTCATGGTCAACTGACTCACCTGAACTTGAGAAATGGTTTAACAAGGAAAAAACTGAATATTTAGTGTCCCTGACCACTAACATTTGAAGGAAATGATTTGATTCCAGAGACAAATGCTAAACTTTGTACATTCAGGGTATACATTATACATGTTTCCTTTAATTCACCTGGATATGCTGCATCATCTACTCTAAATCAACTGTCCTCCCGTCAGTTACATCTCAGCTACTGCACCTGATGACTCCCTACCAAACAACAGGTTGTCCTCAGGATACAAATCCTCTCAGATTGCCCGGCTCAGCCAATCTGACAGAAGTGATCCTGGACCATAAATCAGAACCAGACAGAACAGGACAGACCTGAACATACTCGGTCTACGGAGCCGCTTTTGTTTACTGTTTCTACAAAGGTGGCGGTAACTTTGACTGAAAGAGTCAATGACAGAATTGTTATTGAATCAATAGCAGAGAAGTAGAAATAAACAGCGCAAAGAAAATAGAGCTTCTGCTAAATTATGTGGATGCATTAAAAACATTCAGAGCAAAAAAATAAGGATTAGCTCTATTCTGTTACAACAGAAGAAACATCAGCTGCTTTGCATGGCCTTGACAGCTCAAATATTATCCAGGGACAAAATAAATGTACTCCAACAAGTTCTATGATAGATGACTAATTGGTGGATTTCCCAGTGACCAATTTAATGATATTAATGAATTTCTGAATGATTTTAGACACATAAAGTATCAGGTAAAAAAGAAATGTTAGGATTAGCTTACACTTCTGTTTCATGTTTTTGGCAGTCCATTACACTGGGTAAGAAGTTATGGATTACTTAGCTACTTATGGCTACATGAAGCTGCAAATTTGAGTGTTAATTCTCAGTGGGTTAAGCACTACTATTTGGGTTTAGCCCTGCTAATACTACCCATGCTCACTGCACTGATTTGTTTGATTGATGGTAACAACAATATCAATTAATGCAAGTTAAACCACAAAAACTACAATCATTGTATATTTTGTATATGCTACATAAATGTACAACCCGATAGTTATTGATTAACTTTCACAACGCAACAGCATCCCAACTCCACGCTCTGGTTGGGAGGCAGTGGGTGGTGTGATGAGTCCAAGACGCCAGTCAGCCGATGGCTTTACAATAGAGTGAAAGTGAGCCGGGCTGAAGCAGTCTGAGCCGGGCCAGGTGTCAGAAACAACACGGCACAGTCTTGTTCCACAGCCCTGCCAAAGCACAGCCACCAGGGAGTACTGGCAAAGGCTGGCCGGATGGAGGGATGAACGGATGGAGGGATGAATGGATGGGTAGATACAAAGGAAGAGAGGGGGCTGGTCAATAAACACCTGAGGGCACATAGGCTGCCAACTGGCACGGGGACAGAGAGAGATACAGAGAAAGAGAGAGGCTTTAAGTGAAACAGAGATAAAATGTAGGTGAGGGACAAAGAAGTGCAGAAATGCTTCTCATTTCAAAGAGTAGAAAAATGATTCTCTGAAACAGACAAAAAGATGGAGGACAGGAAAACGGGTAGGGGGTAGAGGAGAAAATGAAGAAGAGGAAGGAAGTGCAGGACAAGGACAGCCTGTTCCAGAGGTTGTGGTGCATATTAGCCTAAGACACACACACACACACACACACACACACACACGGTGTGCTCAGACTTGTCATGTCGTCAGATCGCTGACAGGATGATAACCACAACCAGGAAAAGGTTTAGATGATGACAGTGCCTTGTTGCTGCATAATGATACAACCTGAAATGTGTGACAAGGTAACACACACACACACACACACACACACACACACGTATATCAATCAAAAACATAAATCCAAAATCTAACCTACATTATACCATGTAAACATATTTTCTGTGTTAAGTAAGTATCTTGGATGGTCGAGTCAACTAAAGTCTATTTACAAATCAAATTTATTTTAAAACAGAAGTAATACTAAGAGCTTGCAAGTCACCACATGCTCACACCAGCACTCACTAATACACACAAACTGTATTGATTCATTTAAATGAATCACTTAAAGACGAGACGCAACAGACAGCACAGTCACAGCCAGAGAAGAAGAGACGCTGCAACGTGTCAGAAGCCGAGAGCTGAGCAGTTCAACATCCTGCAAATGAGCAGCGACTTGTTACACAGGTGTGCTCACCTGATGTTGAATTCGGAAACTTATTTTGATTTCAGCTGCTCCATCTGTTTCTGTCGAGTGCAAAGGGTGAGGAACCTGACTGTAGCTACTGTATCTATGCCGTCCCTGTGGTATTTACAGCAAAATTATAGCAAGAGGAATAAAGCACGGAGGGCAATAACCAAGACTGTGTGATCCCTGTGAGGTTGTATGATGGGTATATTACCAGGGAATATGAAAAATAACATTTCATGTAACAATAAATACGGGCTAAAAAATTCTCTACTATGTATTTATCAACATTTTAAAAGCACTACAATTGACTGTAATAAGTGTATTTCCTTTAAAATCTCTGCTCTGTAGACAGTGATGCTGACAAGTAACAAGAAGCACAGGAGACAGCTTGTGTGTGCAGGAGTAATGAGAATACAGCCTGTGTGGTTGTGTGTGTGTGTGTGTGTGTGTGTGTGAGTGTCAGTGTGTGTCCTCTTAAACACAAGAGTAAATGGATGCGAAAAAAACTGGGAAATATCAAGGGAAAACACAAGAGAAGTCTTTGAATCGCAGGGAACAAAACAAAGAAAATGGCTTGAATACAGGAAGTTGCAGCAGGTTGGAGTTGGTGCTGAAGAATTGGGCACTGAGGGTTCAGTCTGTTGTTGTGTTGGCTTTTGAATTTATTATTTCTGCAATAATTGTCCTGACATTGTGTTGAGAAACCTCCAACAGGTCATTATCGTGAGAGTTTAAACACACAAAATAAAGGTCATATTTGGTGTCACAGTAATAAATGCTTACTGGACCTGCACTCTACTGCCATCAGGAAGAAATCCATCAGAGCACAAGGAAGCAATTTCTACACCAACACTCGGCTCGGTAGATCAGAATGCAATGCAGGGACAAGCGCGCTTTGCGTAAGAGGCGTAATTCAAAATTTTTCTTGACTGGAAAAACTCATTCTGCTGCACTTACTTTGCAATCACTACTGCTATTGCTACTGCGCTCCCTCTCCACCCACATGTTTAACCCACAGCGCAAATGCAACACGTTCCTGCCTGTTCTCTGAAGGCTGTCAAAAGGCATTCGAGGAAATGTAGAAAATGACTAACTGAAGTAGAAATAGACGAGATAGGTGGGTAGATGAGGCGGTGGGTACACTGGAGAAGAAAATAATAACACTCGCTCACAAAATAAGCCATCACAGAGTGACGGTGTAACAGCGGTTCTGCACGTGGAATTTTCTTTAAATAATGAGCCAGCGTCTGACTGTTCTGACAAAGACAAAGCTTGTTGTAGAGGGAGGGGGTCCTTTTAGAGTAAGATCTGCCCCCGAGCTATTTTCTTTCAAATGCCTGGAATGACAAGGCGTCCTGCGTTGTGTAACTGTAGCATATCGGCAGGCTGGTGAGAGGTATAAAGTGATATATGGAGGTTCACATGCAATGCATTCTAATCAGGCCCAGAAATGTGCACAGGCTCAAAGGAAGGGATGAACTGACAGAAAACAAGCTCACGTTTTTTCCCTTGCACACTTTTCACTCCGTGACACTACAGTGAACTTGAACTGGAACATCGGGGAGGACACTTCCCTGTGAAAGATCAGCATTGTATTTGGTCTCCCGTCATGATGGCGAGCAAGCAACAGTGGCCGCGTTCATCTTGCCAATAAAGCTCGGTGAATTTGAATGTGACGAGCGTGGGTTGAGATTGGCACGGGAGGAGGGAGATGGTGCCCAGTGTGCTCGCGCACTGCCAGCTGTGCCAGCCTCTGAGTCCCACTACGGCTGAGCGAGCCAGCTTTATGGAGGGGGGGGCTCTGTGTGTGTGTGTGTGTGTGTGTGTGTGTGTGTGTGTGTTTTGTGTGTGTGTGTGTGTGTGTGTGATACCCCACTCCTCTACTCACTCTAATTGCTCTCAACAAAAAATCTCTGCCATCTCTCCCAGCCCTTATTTTATTTCTATTCCTAGCACCTCTCTCAGGCTCCTTACCGGAATAGTTGCTGGTTTGAATCCTGGGAAGCAGATTGTGAGACAGAATGAGCAACGCTCGAGCGAAACACTTAACCTCCAACTGCAGAGGACCCCATCTGTAACAGGCAACTTCACAGTAAATGCGTGCCACAGAGAGAATGTGATGCACGATGTTGATGGAAAAAAGGATGTGTGCCCAGTCAGCTTTACCTTGAGAGAGAGAAGGTTACACAAAATGGTTTTGTAGAGACAGGAAGCGCGCCGAGGCTCTGACCTTTACACTTCCTCTAACTGGTTGTTCATAATATTGGTACAAAAAAATTTGGACATTAATAGTGTGTGTATGCACTGCAGTTATTAGCTGTGCCCAAAATTATTTCTGTGTTCACTCATTCAGTATTTCCTGTATATTAAACATTTAGAGCTGAATAATCCAGCTGGTTGATTTATCAGTCGATCAACAAAATGAATGGCAAATATTTTGATCATTAATAAATAGTTTATTATTTTTCAAGCAACTTAGAAGTTCTAAGTTGTGAGTATTTGCATTTTTGCTTTATGTTATGTGATATTAATCAAAATATTTTGGGATTTGGGACTGCAATTTAACATCAGCTGACGGCTAAATATATGGGGCACAGAAGCAAAATTAGGGGTGTAACGATTCAGCGATCTGGATCTATATAACGATTCAAGGATCAATGATCCAGTATCATCGATGAAAAGTGAAAACATCGATCTATATCATCATCTTAAGGATATGCTTTTACTTTGAAAGTCTCCGTCACCATCAAACAGCGGCAAGCAGCCGAGAGAATGACGATGAGGATAATGTTATTTACTCAGGAATAAATCAGCGATGTGGAAATATTTTTGATTTTAGATAAAATACAGTTAAACAGACAGAACACATGGTGTATGTACACAATGCTGTTACAAGATAAAACACGTTACCTGCCTGGTCGGGCATCTCGCTCATTAACTTCTCACTACAGCAACTTTAGCTGCTCTGTTTCAACAATGTTCTGCTGAAAAAAAAAAACGTGCATGTAGGCTGAAATTCAATTGAGCTGTTTTGTCAGGAGATACAGAGCCTTAAACCAACTGTGGGTAAGAAAAAAGGTAGTGTTACATGAAATTTGTTAAGCTATGAGTGGCGGAAAAAAAGTCCGCTGGCCACTAGGTTAATTTATGCAAAGCAAACATGCTAAAGCTGATAATGAGTGACGAGCAAAAAACAACTGTTTTATCCATGAACCCTTGACAGGTATTGTTGTTAATCCATGTTTTATGGCTGTTGGGAGAAGTTTGCCTTCGGGTCTTTAAGAAAGACGGAAGTGAAGTTTTAAGATGATGGTTTTGGTTAAAATAAAAAGATTTCTTCCAGAGAGGTCTTTCTGGCAGAATATTTATGTGTTGTTTTTATATTTTATGGTCAAAAGCAGAAAGAAAAGGAGTGGCAGTTTTTTTCTGTAACAGTCTCATATCAATCGCAGGCCCCTAAATCACATCTAATCAAAGTTGTATCGTGCAGACTTTGTAACATCGGCAAATATTGTATGTTATCCAAAGAACTGATATAAAATAGTATCGTGATTTACACCCCTAAGCAAAATGTTATGTAGGTGAGGTGGAGTGGGGTTTTCTACCTGCTACACAGACTCTGTCTTTGTAGTGTGTGGTTACGTACCAGACTGAGTGTGTATTGTGGGTTTTTTTCAAGTGTCAACAGAGTTGTTTATACAGGGGGGTTTGGAAGCTTATGCTATCTTAACTGGCAGAGAATTAATTAACTGAATCATTTTAACTACAGCATGCACTGATGTGATTTATTTACTTTCAGGTGAAATGTAAAAACACCATCAAGGTTACTCTGCTGCTTCAAATTGCCTCTGGCACAATGAGGTATACACCTGAACTTCTTCTTAGATAGATCAATGTAATTTTAACCTCTTGGAGGTGCATGTATAGTAAAAAAAGAGAAGAGTGGAGCAAGGCCCTCGTGGTCAGTGTAGCTGCTTCAGTTGATTCTACTGGACACGTCTGCTGCAGTGTTGCGTCGCATCCACGCCCCATGTAGTTTGGCGAAATAGTGATCAGCATTTTTCACAACATCTTTAAAGGGGCAATAAGCAGAAATTCATAATTTCTAGATTGAAGGAATTAAAAAAGAAGAAGAACTAGAGGTGTAACTTCATCTGGAGTATAGCATGACGTCACACACCCTCTCTCTGTGTTGATCTCCAGCCCCTTGTTTACAAGCCGGTCCGGCTGTGCGTTCATGTACGTTCATGTGAATTGCCGCCTCCTCCCTCCTCTCGGAGCCCTTGGCCCTCCCTCCCTATAGAAGGCTACAGCCAGTGACGTGGCAGCACGTATTTTCGAAGCGAAATGGCGGAGAGCAGAACGAAACGTTCACCTGAAGACGACCAGGATCCGACAATACCTCTAAAGAAACAACGATCTTGGCAAAGAAGTTGTCTGATAAAGAAAGGGACAGAACCCGGATTGCATTTCCAAGGTGGAGAGCACTGCGAGAGCTAAAGGAGCTACAATTTTTACTTGGAGCTAGGGTGTGGAGAGCAGAGGTAGAGGGAGGTGTGGCTCATGACACACTTTGTTTTGGTCTACAGGCAGTGCACAACAGCAAACCTAGCGGTGAAACGATTTCACTTTTTGCCCCTTTAAACCAAATGATTCGGGTTATTACAGCCAGGCTGCGTCAGCTCTGTCCTCAGAGACAGGTAGAGACATAGAAGCATTTATATGAAGACATCAGAAAAAAGTTCTTTACAAAAATTAAATGTAAACTCCCAAGATTTTGATGCACCCTCCGTCCAGAGTAAAATGCAACATCTGCTTGGAGACAATATTGTCAGCGCCATAGATGCAGCAAGATGTCAGTGCAAGAGACAACCTACACAACAACATAAAATTCATCTCATCACAGGTCACACTTTTTCCTCCTTTAAAATGTATGTCTATGCATTTGTAATAATACACTGTTAATAACTGTAAATTGTAACTGTGCGGTGGCAACACATAAGAAATGTCATGCCAATAAAGCTTATTGAATAAATCAATCAAGAAAAAACGATCACTTGATAATATAAATCATCCTTACCTGCAGCCATAACCTCAGCAGCTCACTCTACTCTGCTGAGCAGTAAACTCAGATTTTGGAAACTTACAATATGAATCATCATCATTTTATATCTAATAACTTTAATACTGACATGTATTGGAGGTGAAGCATTGGATTCTGGGATATTTTTTTTAATCAAAAAGTAATGTGCATACTATTAAGTGATTTCAGAATAATAAATAATTTCACATCAATTGTTTAAAGCATCCTACACCTTTAAATTTCCAGGCACTGTGTATTTAAAAACATTGGAAATACTTTTTACTTTTATGAGTTGTCAACAGAAACCTTCCTGTCTGCATTCAAATTTCTTCTAGATTGTGAGAAGGAAATTATAATTTAAGAGGGTTGTTTATTAATGAAACCTGTAAAGTGAGGACTAATGTAAAATACAGATGTGTTTCAGTTTTGGGAGGTGAGTTATGGAATGGACTCAGTGCTGATTTGAAACTGTGTCACTCTCTGTTGAGTTTTAAAAAAGCCTGAAAATGCAAAATCATTACGGATTATAATGTAAAATGATCAAAATGTAAAAGAATTGTGGATTATAATGTATTCAATTATTAATTAATTTATTTCCTGTCATTGGTATATCTGATATTCTGGGTTATCCTTTGGTTAATATGGTATATTTTGGTTATTGACTGTGAGAACATTTGTGTGAAATAATCTTTGTTTTGTAATATGTGTGTAACCGAAATAAAAATGATTCATTCATTCATTAAT
This sequence comes from Epinephelus lanceolatus, assembly GCF_041903045.1. Lineage (NCBI taxonomy): Eukaryota > Metazoa > Chordata > Actinopteri > Perciformes > Serranidae > Epinephelus > Epinephelus lanceolatus. The sequence goes on from NC_135739.1 coordinate 17,095,669, forward strand.
TTTGGAAACAGCCATATTGTATGTTTCAGTGTCTGCGCGCTGCATGTGCACGGCTGCAGAATACCCTCATTTATTTTCACAAGTCAGAGGGTGTGTACATATCACACACGCACAAACACAATCCTGGAGCTTATCTCTGTCCCCTGCTTTCTAATTGGGCTGCTCTCCCCTCTGTGAACAGTTTAAGGTAAATATTTGTAGCCAATGACGCACTAATCACCCACTGATTGGGGTTGCAGGCACAGAGCTGTTCAATGAAAACAGCCATTCCTGCTTCCTCTCATTCAGCCCCCCACCTCCTCCTCCTCCTCTTCTCTTTCCTCTTTCTCCCATGCAATCAGCCTTCTTCTTTCTCCATTCTGCGAGCTCATTTTTCCACTTCCACAGTATCTCTCCTTCCCTCGCTCTGTGTTCTCTTGCTCTGTTTTCCCTCAGTGCACTTGGCCTTGCTCTTTTGCTCTGCCCTCCTTCTCATTCTCTCTCATTTCTTTCTCCTTCTTGCTCTATCTCTCTGCCCTGCTTCTCTCCCAGAATCTCCCTCCACCCTCCCTCTTCCTTTCTTTTCTTGCTCAGTCTTGTTTTCCTCTCTCCGCCCTCTCCCTCTCTCCTCTGGGCAGCGAGCCAGCTCCTCTTCCCTGGCACTAAGCCAACTCCTCTCCTCTCCTCCTCCTCCTCCTCCTCCTCCTCCTCCTCCCCTCCCTCCCTTCCTCTATCCCCCTTGCCTCTGATTGATGGCCCCTCTATTCTGGAAGGAGAGGAAGAGAAACAGAGAGAGAAAGAGGGAGTGGGAGAGGAAAGGGGAGCAGCAAAGCGCACACCAACACCGAGGCACACACACACGTGCACACAAGCACTCTCAGAATTGTGTGCACAAATACAAGTACACACACACACACACACAAAAGCAACAAGGGCACACAGAAAACCAATCCAAACAGAGCAGAGGAGAGCACACATACAAAGAGTTGTGTGCAGAGCAAGCAGAGCCTCCCAGCATGAGACCAACAAGCACACACACTCACACACACGCACGCACACGCACACATTTCCTCAGACACATACACACACATAAAGACACAGATTCAACCTTCAGTGCAGTAACAATACAAGATAGGCAGCGGACCAGGCAGCAGAAACATTTAGAATGAAAAATACAGACAGACAGCTCACTTTGACTCCTCAAACACACACACACACACACATGCATCAACACATTGGTGGATATCCATCACAGTTACCACCATGTACTAACAACGACTTCACACAAACACACATATAAGCCTGTATCAAAGGACATTAATGCACCTCTGCAATATCCAAACACACAAACAACACACATAGGGAATCTTTCTCGGCCATGTGACTCTGACACACAAAATCTGTGTCTCACAGTTGGGGTTGTAGTTTTACAACCAACTAGATCCCCCCCTCTTTCTCTCTGTCACTTTCTCTGTCTCTCTCTGGCTATATTATACACTGAGCTATTAGTCATATTCACACTGTGCCAGCTCACCAGCTTGCATTGACAGACTGCATACGGCTTCAAACTCATGTCGTCCGCAAGCAATCAGACACAGAGTAGCCAGAGTAGCAAAGCTGGCTGTACAGTATGCATGCATGCACAGGCATGCAAAAACATACACGCATAAACACACACTAATGAATCTTTTCATGATCACACATTTCACTGATGTTTGTGTCTCAGAGCTGCTGGAGCATGCTCACAGTATGGTGCAGGAAAACACCATATTTCCTATAGTATCTCATGCAGTGCTTGAACTGAGCTGGTGCACGCTGAGATTTCTGCCCACATTAGAAGTCATACTTGTTATGGCCTACCTCTGTATCCTGGTGAATGCAGGTACTCTACACAGTCTCAAGACTAACAACAAAGTCAGAACATCGAACTCAAAACATCAAAAGTGAAAAAAAAAAAGAGAGAGAGATATTCATTAAATTCAGCCTCTGCTGCTGCGACTTCTCCTGTTGCTAACCTCACCTGCTCGCTGCAGTGCAAATCAGACCAAAGGTACAGGTGGTAATATCTGTGATAACACCGAGCAACCACCCTTCACGGTCACCCGCTAGGTTTCAAAATGAAATTTCACTTGCCTTCACTGTTGGAAATATGACCCACATATTACAGCCGTGCCCACAGTGGCAGTTTATGTGATGATAATTACTCCAAAGACCAATAGATGACATCATTTCAACTTGTCTTACTAGCCTACTTGATATGTATTTATGTGAAGAAAATATAGCTGCAACAACATGTTGATCAATAGATTAGATAATAAGAAGAGTACATCCTTGTTAGATGTGATACTTTAATGCTTATAATTGTCATAAATGATAATAACCTGAGTATCTTTGGATGTTTGGACTGTTGGTCGGACAAAACGTAGCAGTTCAAGACTTCAGCTCTGGAAAATAACTAAGAGCATGTTTCACTGTTTATTGACAAAATAATAAATTGATTAATCAAGAAAATAATGGGCAGATTAACTGATACTGAAAATAAAGGTTAGTTGCAGACCTAGCTTCAAAGATAAGGATACTGGGAGTCTTAAGCCAAGCAAGCAGCTCTGTGAGGCTGCACAGTGATGCTTTCAGGCAGTGGTTTAATCAAACTTTTCTTCCCCAAGGCACACCAAAGGGCAAGTCAAAATCTCAAGGCACACCTGTATTTATATCTGTGTATAACAGCCTCTACAACATGTGTTATCACTGTTATAAATACATAAATGTATGTTTTTATTCACTGATATCAAATAACAACTGACAACCAACTATTACTTGTGATGTATTTATTAACAAAAAGATTCAAAAATTCATTTTAAACGTTTTAAAATTACATCAAAGCACCAATAGCACATCCATTTAACCAAGAAATAATGTAAGATATTGTGATGTGTCACACACTTATAATTTCTTCACACAAACAGCAACAAATAGGTTCCCCGTGAAGGCTTTTTCAATTAAATTAAATTACTTTGTTTTGGTAGCTTTGCCTCTTTATTAGGAAATGGGTGCAGACAGACTACTGCTACTTGCTTTAAGGTATGCAAGCATGCTCAGGAAAACATTGCTGGAGGAAAAGTCAGGAGAGCACCATATTTATAAGGATACATTGTGTTCCTACATTGGGTGGGAACCATGAACATATTGTGCCAGTCCATCTGGTAGATGCTGACATGTTTAACAAGATAGGTGAAAACGCTGGCCTACGAATGGTGGCAGAGAGGAAAAGTCAAGAGAGAACTGAAGTCAGTAGCATTCATCCTCTGTGGATCATTGACTTTTCGCAAAGCCCTGCCCCTTTGTGATGGTCCGACAAGCTGTCGGAGTAAGCATGGAGCCCACACCGTAACTAACTACACTCCCTGAAGAAACATTATCATATTTTTGGAAAAATGAAACAGTGATTCCAGAGAGAAGCAGACAGTCTGTGTTTGAAGGATATATCCAGGATGTCAAACTGACTCAGCAGCAACAACAGGTTAAAAAGACAAAGATAGTTAGAAGCTAAAGCCGAACTATAGGCTACAGATCACAGTGTAAAAGTGAACCACCACATCACTGCTGACCGACACAGAAGATGATTAATATAAAGGGAAACTTTGCTGATATTGAACCAGCTGTGTGGCATCACAGTGTGTGCAGATGAACGGTGTTTGGCTTCACCCCTGTGTCGCTGCCAGCACCCGGACCTGCACTGCCAGATGGGCAGGGATCTCTGGGGGAAGTCAACAATGTTCATCTGCGCTAAATGCGATGACACACAGCTGGTTGAATATCATCAAAAGTTTCCCTGCTTCCTTCACTGGTTCCTGTACAACATGTGTATACATTCAGTAGGCTATATCTTCAGTAGCTAGCTAGCTAACCCTACACTTTTCAGGGTTTGATTTTGGTTTTGGAACAGGGAAGAAACGTATATCTTTTTCCAACCTCTCCAGGTAACGAGTATCATTAATACACGATGTGCCCCAGGCACAACATTTAGCTCCAAATCTACAAAACCAGCCTGACGATGAAGGGAATTGGAAACGATTGCATTAGAGTCAATGGAGCACAGCTGTGTTGGTGTCGAACCCTGGTCTGAGCCAGCCAGATGCTACGTTTTGATTGGCCAGCCTGTGTCCGGGGGCGGGACTAAGCGAAGGGTCAATTCAATAGCTGTTAAGATATTTCAGTCTGGACCAAAGCAGTGGACCAACAGACTCACAGACTGACACGGACATCCTTAGCAGCAATCTGCTCATAGGCTAAAAGCTTTCATCCTTTAATCATACATTAAATTTCCAACTATAAATGAAATCTACATTTCATTATTCAAAAAATATTTACTTGAACATATGTTCCTCATGAATTTACGCTTGAATTATTATTCAGAAATAGATGTCACATGGAATGTGCAGCCGTCATTCATACATATGGATAAAAAGCCACATGCTGTGCAGCTGCTCCCTCTGAGTGATAGCAACTTATTTGTCCCAATTCAAGCACTGGTCACAGAACATGGGAGCACATGCAGCCGCTATCACATACATGTACACACACACACACGCACACACACACACACACACACACACACACACAGATAAGCCAATACAGTGTGTGTAGCTACTCAGATCTCCTCTGCTGGAGTGACAAAGCCATTACGCTAAAAGGCTAGCTCCCTGGGAATTTAATCACTCGTTTTCTCCCTCTTCTTGTCCTTCTCTCTTTCTTTTTCACTGTTTTTCCTTCTCTCAACTTATTTTCTATCATTCCTGAAGGGTTATATCACACTCTATTCCTGCGCGCTCTCTCTCTCTCTGCCTCATTATTCACAAATGAGCTCTGTTACACATGTATGCACAGGCATACACACACGGTATGAGAGGGAACGAGAGGGGGAGACATCAAAGCCGCACACACACACACACACACACAGAGCACAGATGCTACAACATGTGCAAAGAGGGACTGCATACACCAATGATCAGAGAGAGTGTAAACAACACATACCATAAACACACACACACATGCACACACGTACAAAGTCATTTGACCTCTCCAAAGCCTGCTCTAGTTGACCCACATTGCAGGCTCGTCCTAATCCAGCCCTTTAAATAAAACCAGTTTTAAAAAAAAACTCAAACCACAACTGTGGGATTATCATCTGACTGGGTGGTGGGAATGACAGAAAGAGAGAGGAGGAAAAAAAGATGAGGCAGAGGGGATGGAAAGAGTGAGATTGAGAAAGAAAAAAGGGGAAAGAGAGAGAAGCCCAATCCTATTACGAACCAAAGCGGTGAGTTGAAAATGAAGGCATCTCCTGCTTGTACTCTTTCCCTCACCCTCTTTCTCATTCTCTCTCCCAAATGAAATAAGGATTCAGGTCACAACTTCAGCCAAATATACCAAACCATGCACGCTCACACATGTGCATAAACACATGCATAAAAAGGCTAGACAGCTCGGGCTAATTAGGCGGGCGGATAAGCGCATGCACACACTTTTTTACACAACACAAACAGATAAACACTCTCTCATGTGATCTCCATCTCCTGCTTGTACTCTGGCTTAATCTTCCTCAGCCACTCTTCTATTCGTTTTCTACGCATATTTCTTCACTCTGTTCATCATCTTTCTTTTCAGCTTGATTCACAAATTTTTTTTTCATTGTATGACTGCAATAAAGCCAGCACTGTTTGCTGCATGACATGAACTATCACATAAAAGAGGGTGCAAAAGAAAGGCTGGTTGAATCGCTCTTTTCTGTCACACAAAAACACTCCCACACCCTCAGCTCCGTATGTGTGGTGGTGAAATGAAAGGAGGGAGCAGGAAGGAAGGACAGCCAGCTGCTTCATCTGTCCTCAGGAGTCCACAGGGGAAACAGTCTGGCTGCCGAGCATCCTGACTATCAAACACAGCTTCCTATAATATCCTGCCTCGTCCGTGAACCACATCATCTCTCTATCTAGCATTCTGACACAGTATGTAAAGTCTATATACAGATATATGTTAACACTGGTTCTTATAATATCCCGTCTATCCGGTGTGCCCTATTTGTGTGGCGGTTTTTGTATAAAGAAAGCTACTGCTGACATGTGAACGCAGCTTCAGTGATATTCTGACTGGTATTTAATTCAATGACTCACAGAGGAAGTCAGGACCAGAGGTGTTACAAGGTGACTGTAGAGCTGCTGGTTTAAATAAGAAACCTGGCTACCAAGCACTTAACCAAATGTGTATTATTTAAGTACTATGTTGGTGTTTGATGTTTGGCTTACTAAGTTCACAGCTGGTCATTTTTGGGCTTTTAACTCATGCTGTTATTATCATAAATGGCTTAAAATTAGTAACCTGCGAGAGGTTAACTATCAGCTCAAGGACATACCGACACTTTTCAGTAATGGGATGCTCTTTCTCTCAGCCTCGGGTCACCTTTCTGCACATTGGCCTGTTATTTTTTTTCTTTGCTTTTAAAAAATAAGCAGTCTGCTCTCGTCTTACAGGAGACTGTTTATTTGAGGGGGGTGGTTAAGATTAATTTTTGGCATTTCTGCTTTATTTGATAGTGAGATAGTGAGACAGGAAAGGCAGGGGAAAGAGAGGGGTTGACATGCAGCAAAGGGCCTCTGGGGCCAGACTTGAACTCAGACCACTGCCGTAAGTACTCAGCCTTAAAGGGACAGTTCACGCCCCAAATCAAAAATACATATTTTTCTCTTACCTGTAGTGCTGTTAATTAATCTGGATTGTTCTGGTGTGAGTTACCAAGTGTTGGAGTTATCTTCTATAGAGATGTCTGCCATCTCTTAAATATAACAGAACTACATGGCACTTGGCTTGTGGTACTTCAACGCCAATAAAATACATTTCAGTCAGGAACACTTTAGGCAAAGAAAACTTTTCCATTCACAGTATTGTATTTGGCGGTATGGCTCTGTTCTGGGGCTTCTCTGCCTTTCCTTGGGCCTATATGGAAAGCCTAAGGTTTACAGAGCACACCTCTCCACTCCTTCTGCATGCCTAAGTGGAAAGTCTAAGCCTTAAAGCAGAGAGAGCGCACCTCTCTGCCCTTCCACGTGCGAACAAGGAAAGCCTGAGGCAGAGAGAGCTTACCTCCCTGCCCTTCCATGCGCCTACGTGGAAAGCCTAAGGCAGGGAGAGCAGCAGCAAAGACCCCACGCGGACAGAGCAGAGCAGTATCAATGACAAACAGAAGTGACATTGATAAGTCAGACACAGCATGAAAAGGAGGAGCTGGCGTGGAGGCAGGTTGCAAAGCAGCCTGCAAAGGAAGCAGCAACAGAAGGCAGGCCAGAGCAGTTTAAAGCCTGATTTATGGTCCTGCGGCGTACCTACGACGTACCTACATCGTTGCCACAACGCCGTCGTGAACCCTTCGAACCCTTTCCTGAATGGTTATCGTCGTCTCTAGTTGATTCTTTGTTTAGCTTCTGGCTTTTCCGGTCACAGAGAAATGAACGCAGAGCACGGACAGACAACTCCGTCCGTATCCCTGTTGAACGTTGAACATACATGGGCCTTAATACTACAACATCTACATCGCAACAGAAGATGTTTAAAGATGGCGGGGATGGCGCAATCTGGAAATACGGAACCGAAAAATGCGTTGCTACCAAGCAAACCAATCACAGCCCTCTCGGTCTGCGCTGGGTCTGCATCGCCTCGACGTGTAGTTACATTTTTGGGGAGGTGCACGTCAGGCTACGCTGGGGGCTACGGCGAGCCTTCTGCGTAGCCACGTACCCTACGACGTAGCCACGTCGTTGATTTAACGCAGGACCATAAATCAGGCTTAAGTAGGTCTGTAAATTATCTTGAGTAACTGAGTCATCATTTCAGAAAAGAGACATTGCTGTGGACTTTCAAATGTTATTTTTTGGCACTTTGAGCACCACAAGCCAAGTATCAGCTAGTTCCATTATATTTGAGAGAAGGCAGACTGATATCTCCAAGACTCTGCAACTCAAACCAAAATAGTCTAGACTGATAAACACTACAACTAGGTGGAAAAATATGTATTTTTGATTTGGGGTGAACTGTCCCTTTGATGGTACACACTCTATCCAGTGAGCAGCAGGGGCATGTCGTACCCTGTTTGTGTTATTGTTTTATCCATATGTGTCCTAGCCATCTAGGAGGTTAGCACCATATAGCATGAACTACTACAAAAATCCAAGTGTAACCCAACTTTCAGCTACAAAGACCCCTAAATATAAACAAATGTGCAAAAATTCCAGCATCCTAGCAGCTTAACATCAAAAATGTCTCCTATAAAACATAAATTGGTGTCACAGCTCAAAGTGTGACCTTATGTAAAAAGCATAGCTTGTTTCTATTTTAACCTTTGAGTACGCAGTATTTCAATCAGCATCCACACAGGCTTGACTCAGCCGGGCTGCTACTTTGTTTCTTGGGATATCGATTTCTAAATAAATCAGGGAGACATTTTTACGCACCTAAAAGCAGTAATCATTGTACATACATAATCGTGATGAATTAGCAACACTGAGTCATCCGAATTGGAGCCAGAAACAGGATTTTCCTGTTTCCAGTGATATGAGTGTGCAGCGAGTGTTGAGGAGGAAAATAAATTAATGATGCAACATTAGCCAAAGCCATGTGTTTTTCCTGCACTGCTGGTCCCTTTCTAGGTAAAAAAATAAGACACTAATATGTGGGGTTTTTTTCTGATAGGAAGTGGGTCAGTCATCTGACTTTTTTTTTTTTTTGTGATGCACTGTCAGATCCCAAACTGGTCGTTTAGAAACACTTACCCACGCTGTTATTGAAATGCTGCCACAGTAGTTTCCCAGCTGGCCCCAGGAGTCTACTGAGGGACACTATCCCAGCAAAGAAATAATGGACGCTACTGCTAAAATCACCCATTACCTCTGAAACTGTGAAGATGTAGAGTATGTGTAGACATGTCAAAATACAGATCTCAATACAAGATAGATGAAAGAGATATATTAGTATTTAGAGGATATATTTTCAGTTCGCAAGGTCAGAAAGTAAAACAATGTGAATTATACTTGTGTATACAAATTGGAGGCAAACATATATACTGCCTGAGGTCATTCAGTGTCAGTAGCTTGGCTCACAGGATGTAGATTGTGGGGAAAGTAAACTGTAAACTTGTTGCTACGTAAAACAAGCCTCACAAAGGCAGACCTATCCCCACACTCAGTATTAGTGCCGTGTGTGAGACAACAACAACCTCTGAGCTAAAAATGTATACGAAAAACATCTTTTAGTGTTTGTTTTGTTTGCTTGTTTGCCAGGATTTAGTCATTTTAATGCCAGGTCTTGCCTCCCCATGTGCAAACGTTCCACCAAAACAAGTTCCCTTCCAACACTATTTTGCATTGTCACTGCATCTTGAGCTTGGCACTGCCCAAGACGATTGTGATTGGCTTAAAGAAATACAAACAACCCAGAGCACTTTTTTCCCTTAGTGTGGAATTATGATGGGTTCAGCCAGACCTTTCTCCAGCTCTGGCAAAGCACAAGATAGGTCTGCCGATGCAAGACTAGTGTCACTGTAAAAGATGCAGCCTTCACAGGTGCTAGAAGAATAGAAGAAAAAGGGTCATTTACACAAGGACAGCAACGAAAAAGTCTTGAGAGACAAGGAGATTTGCAAAATTCTGTTCGGAAGAGCCAAAGCCAAAATCGTCGGACAAAGTCAAGGAACAGCAAGAGACCCAAGAGACACTCTGGGTAGAGTGTGCCTTCTGCACGCTCTACCCACTTGTCAGTGCCTCAGCAACAGGGTTTCATCCATATTGTACTGAGACAGAAGTCTGACACAGATTCTTTTGTACTGAAGCCGCTGCTTTTGCACAATGTTCAATATCTTTAAATATGACCACAGAAAGTATTCATTGTTATTTCAGAGAACTGTATTCTGGTCGGGGTTGAAAAGCCTCTGAGGCAGTATTTTACATGAAGTATCTACTCACTGTTTAATTTGCTCCTGAAACCTGGCACCTTTTAGCCTTCACAAGTGCATCGGTATTAGGCGTGCAAAGTCATCTAGTGGGCCAGATTGGACCCTCTGGCGGGCCACTCCTGGCCCCCAGGCCGTACTGTATGTTTGACACCCCTGGTTGAATCAGATCTGGGGTCCCGTTCAAATGTTGCGAGATCTGTGAGTCAGTATGTCTATTAAATGAGTGGATCTGAGTGGTTCATGGTGCATTACAAGCATCACAGGATAAAAATGTGTTTTTCGGGTGTGTTCAAGTCAACCACATTTTGGATCAGGTCTGCGGGTCTACTCAGATCAGTCTGACTATGCTCTGGTCCCTTTTTTCAAATTCCCTTTTTTCTCCAGGATTATTTTCATTCACATGAAGATCTTGTGGGTGTCAAACATTTTGGACCTGTGAAGATTTCTACCTGAAATGCACCAAACAAATGCATGTTGATCATAGATAAAAATGTTTAGTTGTTGTTTAGCACGACTGCTGTCGTGTCGTCTTGCTTTCACTCAGCAGTTGTGGGCTCTGTGCTCTGCTTAATGTCCCTTTGAAGTTAGCCGTTCGTGGAAGGAAAGGCATATCTCACTTCCTGCTTTCCATATTTTCATATTCTCCCAGGCTACACTCCGGTCACAAGCTTTTGGGCTGCCTCCGCCTCTCGCTGAACTCAAGTCGAACAAAGTCTCTATTCTTCTTCACCTCCCGCCATCATCCTGTTATCCTGCTGCTCGGATCAGCTGTCAATACAAAAACCTGCTTCAATCCATTCACCACACACCTTACAACAACACACACAGTACATCATCGTATCTGTAAGCTGTCCTGGGCCAGCCACTGTGAGCCCACGGTGTACGACTGAATTACAAAGTCACTGAATATACATGTTGTGCGTCTGCACATAGCGGGGGATACGGGCAATAACTATCCAGGCCCCAGAAGTGCTATATCAATGAATATAGAACAACCACAGAGAGCAGCGTAAAGTCCTTATAGCCTCCCTCGCTCCTCCGGGGGATACAGCTAGTGTATATATATGATATGATATGATAATGGAAGTGAACCAAGTAAGATAATGTGACGGGGGGGGTGTGCGCGTGTGCGTGTTTTTCAATGTATCCATGCAGCTTAAGAGGAGGAGGGGGGTGAGATGTTATCTTTCAGATACAATCATCTGAGAAAGAGGAAGAGAGGGAGGGGAGAAGGGAGAGGGATGGAAAGGAAACGAGGGAGATCAAGATAGAGGAGGAGAGGTGAGGGGAGGGGGTGAAGACGGAGCGAGTGTGAAATCTAAAGAGAGAGGGAGAGAGTGATGGAAGAAAAAAAAAGGAGGCTAAAAGGAAGGCTACGGAGGCACGGGATGACTGTTACAGCTCAATTAATGCCGGGACATGAGATGGCCCTGCCACTGATAATGACAGAGCGTGCACTAGAGAAGGAGACAGAGTGGGGAGAGAGGCAATAGCAGTGATCTCGACAGGATGTTAGGAGGAAGCTGGAGGGGGGGAGAAAGAGGAGGAGGAGGAGGAGGAGGAGGAAATAAGAGCAGATACTGTTAAATCTATTCATGATTCATTATTTCTCACTGCGGCTCAAAGCTCCCCTCCCTCCCTTGATGTCTCTTTCTATCTCCCTCTTTCTCCGACCGCCCTCCCTCTTTCTTTCCTTCTCCCTCCGCTGCTTTCCCTTTTCTTGGCTCTAATTTTCATCTCCATCTCTTTTTTCCCCCCTCATCTGTTCTCTGAGGTCTTTATCTGTCTCTTCTAAGGCTCCATCCTTCCTGTTTACCCTCTCCTCTTTCATCCGTTCAATTAATCTCCATCCCCTCTTTTCCTCTCATCCCTGCTCTCATACTTTTTCCAACATTAGCTCTCCCCGCCATCTCACTTTTTTTTCCCTCCCCGCTCCTCTATCTCCCTTACTCTCTCAACCGCCTTTTTTCTCCCCGCCGTGCTCTCCCCTTTTTCTCGCAGTATCTTCAAAGTCCTCATTTTCTTTAATTATCTTACACTTACTTTTTTCAAACTATCCCACTCACTTTTCCATCCTCTCTGCCTTTGTAACACCCTCTATTCTACAACCTCTCCTTTTGTGCTTTATCCTCATCCGCTCTCTTTCTCCTCGTGCTATCTCTTTTTTCTATCACCGTCTCTTTTTGATGTCCTTTTTTATACCAGTTCCTTCATTTTATATTCTATCACATCTTCTTTCTATTCTATTTCTGTCAATTTCCGCTCCTCTGTTTCCTTTTCTATCTGTGATACTGTAAGTTCTCTTTTACAATCTGCCTCACATTTCTCCGTCGCCGGCTCTCCTACCACCTCTCCCGTTAAACCTTTTTACCAGCTCTCTTGTTTTTCTCTCTGAATCACTTTTTTTTTTCTCACATATGCTCTTTTTCTCCCCGTTGCTCAAACATATACTTTTTTCTCCCATCTCCCCCCCTCTCATATTCCCCCTGCTCACTCTTCTCACAGCCTTGTTCTCTGGTTCCTGACACCAGGTTTCTCCCTCTTCATTTATTTCTCATTTTTTTTACTCTTATTCTTCTGACTGGAGGTCTTTGGTCTTCTCCTGTCATCCCCACCGCCTTCCCCCCCTTCTTCCCCTCTCTCCTTCGTCTCTTCCTATTTTCCACACTCTCCCCTCCTTGGCCTCCCTCTGTCATCTTCCCCACCTATCCTCCTCCCCCTCTTCCTCCTCTGTCCATCTCTCAGAGGTGCAGCCAGCGCCTCAGTCCATTTCTTCTTTTTGGCGACAAGAGCTGACAGTCCAGTTCTGCCTGGCTTTGTTGCCAGCCATCTTTCCCTCTCTCTCTTTCTCTCTCCACTCTTTCTCTGATCCCCTCCAAAGTCTGCACTGTTGGGTAATACTCTCTCTTCTTGTAACTAACATACAGCCTTCTGTACATTTTGCTTGGTGGTTTAGCTCAACTAAATTTAAAAATGAGTAGTTCAGTCAGGAACATTTTAGTCAAAGGAAACTTTATTTACATTTTCAGTATTATATTTGCTGGTATGGCTCTGTTCTGGGGCCCCTCTGCCTTTCCTCAGGCCTACGCAGAAAGCCTAAGGTGGAGAAAGCACACCTCTCTGCCCTTCCACATGCAAATGAGGAAAGCCTGAAGCACATAAGCAAACCTCCCTGCCCTTCCATGCGCCTACATGAAGAGCAGCAGCAAAGACCCCCCGGCAACACAACAGAGCAGCATCAGTGACAAACAGAAATGACATTGATAAGTCAGACACAGCATGAAAAGGAGGACCTGGGGTGGAGACGAGTTTCAAAGCAGCTTGCAGAGGAAGCAGCAACAGTAGGCAGGCCAGAGCAGTTTAAATAGGACGCCCTGAATGAGATTCGCCAATTGGTTGCATAGAAAGGAATCATGTGATCTCTCAGCTGACTCCCTTCCATCATTTAGCTGGGATTTGAGCTGAGCTTGACATCATGTCCTGCCTGAACCAACACTATGCTCGGTTTCTTTAGTAGCATGTCAGTATTTTGGTCATTGGCACCAAAGTGGTATTTTTTTTTACTGACTGAAACTGGCTGAAATTTTTCAGAAAAGAAAAAAAATGCATTTACTGAAGTAGTGCTTCAGTTGTTTTTAGGGCTGCTGCCTGAAACTAAATGAGTCAAATTCAGGCTGTCAAAGAATAAATATACTGAGAAAACTACATCTTAGATTTCTAAAATATACCCTAAAAGTTAAAATGATAACCTGCAATAACATGGTCTATGGGGAGTTAGGGAGATATCCACTCTATATTGCAGTTAAAAAGAGACTTACTGGCTACTGGAGAAAGCTGATAGAGGGTAAAGAAACTAAACTCAGTCTAATAATGTACAAATATTTGCTCAGCCTGCATAACAAGAGTGTATATGTGTCACCATGGGTCTTGCAGGTTAAGCAGATACTGGATGAGTGTGGCTTGTCGTAAAAGTGTAACAACATCAACTCGTTGAAACTAACTGTTGAACAGAGGCTAAAAGACTACTTTGTGATCATGTGATATATATGTCGAAATTTAACAATAGTTTAAAGTGGAGAAGTATCTGTTGCATGAAAATCTAAGGTACAGACAGACTATTTGTAATTTTAGAGTAAATAACACTAGAATTCCTAAAGTCAGTGGAAGATATAAAGGGCTGGATATAAATCAGAGGATCTGCAACCTCTGGGATGTTAATCGTGTGGGAGATGAGCATCATATTTTGTTTGAATGTCAGAATGTAAGCTTAATGACTTACAGAGAAAGGTGTCTGCCAAAGAATTATCTAAACCATCCATCTATGTTTAAATTAATTGTGTTATTTTGCTGTTATTAAAAGCCAAAGTAATTTGTAAAATAGGTGTTTTTTTTGAGGAATGTCTTTTGTTTGTTTAAGTAACATTGGTTGTACATTACACGCCATGTGCCACTGTTTTGTTATTGTATGTAACATTTGCACCATGTGATATGAGTCAAATAAATGAAATGAAATGTAACCCCTTAGCTGATTTGAAATTCTTCAAGTCGAGCTGTCTTTTTTTGTTTGTTTTGCTTTGTTTGTTTTTTGTTAGTGTGCATCACATTACATTTCCCATACACTGATTTATTTGTTGCAGCCCACCACATTATTTTTAGTATTTAAAATGTGTAAAACCTTATTTCACTGTGGAACTGTGTGCAGCTCATTGATTGACTCAGCCCCTGCTCGCCCTGCTCTCTCTCTCCCTCTCTGTTCATCAGACAACATATGAGACAAGCTATGAGACAAGCTAAATGAGATAAGCTGGCAAGCTAGCGCACCCGGCGGTCCCCCTGCCTCACTTGTGGCGATAGGAGACTACTTTGGGAGGAGAGCAAGAGGCAGCTCCGGAGATAAAGTTTAGAGGGTGCAGGATTTAAGAAGCTGATGCCAACTCTGGAGCCATGTTACACTGGCCCTAACAGAGACGCTGTCATGCACCCAGCGCATGTTAAAAAAGGAACGAATAGTCAAATCTTCAACAGCTAAATTCGATACAAGTCTAAAAAATTCAGATTCGGGCAGAGCCCTTGTTATTTTAAGTATTATCATCTAAATCTAAAGTTCACTGTTGAAAAAACTCCCACTATTTTATCTTACTGTTGCAGACCTTGTCACTGTTGCAATACAGCAACACTTTGATTTCTCACTATAATAAATACAGTAAGATAAATGTATTAATCCTGAGTGTATCTGTATTGTCGCTGAACTTCTTTCAGTATAAAAAGACTTGTAAAACGGTACTTTTAAAGTACTTTATAATCCTCTGTCCACTCTAGTCTCTTTATTCTCTCGTCTGCCAGTCTCTCTCTCCGCCTCTTTCTGATTATCGCTCTGTCAATAGTTGTGTCTGCTGTGGGCTTTAAGAATCAATCTATCCCATCCATCAGACAGTTTTATTGTGCATGTTTTTTTCTTTTTGTTGTTTTTAGTAGCACAACAATTTCAGCATATAGTCTCGCTGAGGTTTTTCTGCTTTCAGATGCGGTTCACATCCTCGGTCCATGAGATCAGGACTGAATTTAGATTTTGGAAGAATGCAGAGTAAATGATGAGGAGCACAGGGGACACTTTCAAACAATTTCAGTTTCAAACAACATTTTCATTTCAATTTGAGGCAGAAAAAAATGAACAAGAAGGCCATCTAGATATAAGGGTTATGCTGACATGTTCCTGACATAGAGATCCGCATATCTTGTTCTTATTTAAATGTAATATTACCTCATATCAAGGTTTGAAGAGCTGTGTGTTACATATTATTTTCCAGATATAATGGTTAGTATTCATCTTCAGTCATGCAAAGTATAGCAGACAAGCACATGTCACCTGTCCTCCAGCACATACTGAATAATCTCACCTATGCTGCCTCAAATATTATGATCATAATTATTTGCTTTTCCAGTTATTTTGCCAATATGAACCTGATTGGGCTTTTAAGATTAATTCTAAGCCCTGGACACTTACAACAACAACATTCCTTCTCTTATAATCCTAAAAAGCTGACATGAAACTGTGATCCAAGCAGATTTACACAGTAGCAATATCATTATAACAAGGGGATCTAGAGTGTTAGTGTACAGTAGTTACTCTGCAGCTGTTACAACAAAAGTGTTCGGACAGACTCTCTTAATCCCCATCATAAATTACTGAGGTACAAATGAGGCTTTAAACCAGTAGCTGCACTTTTAAGGCAAAGCACACCTGCAACATTTTACCAAAACAGGAAAAAGACGCTTGGTGTCATGTGGAATCTGCTGTCTGCTACTTATGTGTTAATGTTGCTCTGTTACTGAAAACAATGGGAATGAATGTGAACAGGGTTGAGTGTTTTAACAGAGTGTAATTACAGTATTTTTGATACAACGTGTCACCATAAGCAAAGGAACCTGACTGGGATTTAATGAAGTTGATGCAGATAAGGCTGCAAATAACTGTTAATGTCATTGTAGAATAATCTGTCAATTAATTTAGCGATTTGTCAATTAGTCGAGATTTTTTTCACCATTTTCTTAAGTTTTATAGACCGAACAACTATCTGAAATATATACTAATATTGTGGACCAATGTGACAGATGCCATGCTTCTTCTTGTAATTTGAGCCATATGTCCATCTTCTGCTCCGGACTACAGGAATTCTGGACTGACTTTTTTATGATTTTGACAAAGATTTTAGGAGTCCAGGTAAAAATGGATTCCTTTATTGCTATATTTGTGGTATCATCTGAACAACTCCAAATTAACTCCTTACAGTCAGAACTATGAGCCTTACTTCCCTTTTGGCGAGATGGCGCATTTTGCTCCTGTGGAAATCTCCTAAACCCCGATCTATATCGCTGTGGCTTAAGGATGTTATGTCCTTTCTTAAAGTAGAAAAAATGAGTTTAACAGTGAAAGGATCCTCTGATAGGTTTACTCGGAAATACGGAAACAGAATTCTTTTATGAACTACTTGAATTCCTTACCAACCCTGTCCATTTTATTTTATTTATCTATTTTCTTTTTCTTTTATTGTATTTATTTATACATATGTGCATGTATCTATATGTATATGTGTGCAGATTTTTTTAACTAATTTATTTTGAATTTATTGTTTGATCTTTTTTTTTCTTCGACTTGACTTTTATTATTCTATTTATCTACTTTTCTTTTTTTCTCTTTAACCTAGCTTACTTTTATGGTTTATTTGCAACCAAACTTTGTACACATTCCATTCTATTGTCTTGTTTGGAAAAAATACTAAACAATATTTACACAATATTATTATCTTTTAATGCGGAGATAATGTTCACTATTCCTGTTCTTTTTACCAAAAAAGGGGGAACAGCACTTGTAACTATGTTTTGTTGTTATCCGTCTATCCAAAAAAAAAAAAAAAAAAAAGTCAATCAGTGTTTTCCAAAACCCAAGATGACGTGCTAAAATGTCTTATTTTGTCCACAACCCAAACGTATTCAATCAACTGTCACAGAGGAACAACGTAACCAGAAAATATTCACATTTAAGAAGCTGGCATCAGGGAATTTGGCTTTTATTTCTAAAAAAAGAACTCAAACCGATTAATCAATAATCATATTAGCTGGCGATTAATTTAATAGCTGAAAACGTAATGATTAAATGTTCCAGGTGTAGATGCAGATCAGTTAAAATACACTCTTATCAGCCCTTAAACTGATCTTGAATCATCCCTAACTTCAACCACTAAGCGTAACATCAGCGAGTACTGGAGTCTGGAGTGAGTATGTACACTGCACTGCAAGTATTTGGACAGACACCCGCTGTTTGATGTCTCTGTGCTATAATTACCTTGATCGTGAAATGACACAATGATTATGAGGTTAAAGTGCAGAGTGTGGAGGCTTTCATTTGAGGGCGTTTTCCAGATTGTTTGAAACAATGAGCTGCTTTCTAAAAGCATTATGCCAGGCATGCTGGGAGCTCATTGTAAAATGTAAAAAACGCATCCCTTCTTGTCTCCCATGACAGTGCCTGAGTCCACTGCAGAGTTAGCATGACAGTTAGAGAGATTAAGAGAGAGGGGGAGACACAGGCAGTCACCTTAAAGGAAGATGCCATTCAGCTGGATAATGATTCTGTCTATCTGCATGGAGGTCTGTCAGCGCAGCCGAACAGATCTCACGTCTGCGATCTGTCTGTCTGTCTGTCTGTCTGCCTTTTTGTCAGTCTGTCTGTGCATTTATCTGCCTGTCTCCCCTTCCTGCAGTGTGACCCAGACAGCAAATTAGCAGCAAGTGTGGGGACTGACAAGCAGTCGTCGGCTCCTGAGAGCACACACTGCTCATCAGACACATCGTCATTCAGGAATACCGGATCCCAGAGTGGATAAATAGAAATGATACACATTTACACTGACCTTCTTTTATCCACCTGGCATTTGGTCTTCACATTGTTTAGAAGAAGCAGTGTCCTCACTATCCCATCCTGTCCATAACAGCTAAGCCTTGTCGACATCTAGTGTCAGTTAACCTCAAGTCTGTCTCCACTGGTTGTGTAAAACATACATTTGACATTGTCATGGTTACCATCTGTACCAGCTAGCTTAATGGTAACATTATTCCCTAATTCTCACATCAGCCGCCAGCGCTTGTGTTGCTTGATAATAACCGAAAGAGAGACTGTCCACACAAATAAACATTTAGTCAACAGGGACATCATAATTGTGCAGAGAAGCTGGTTTCATGCAACAGTACTTGCGTTTATATTCCATACGGACGCATGGAAAGGTAAACTTCAGTGTTGCGCAGTGACCCCGTTACTAAAACTAATAAAATCAGCCATCCATAGCTCAGTGTTGAAACCACTTGTTGCTCTTGCTGACTCATTATTAGTCTACTAAAAAAAAGACAGAAAAAAAACCACGTCCTACTTTAACAGAAAATGTTATTAATTCCTTTGCCCTGTTTCTGGTTCTACAAAGATGAGTCACTCCCCTGCTCATCATCGTTACACAGGAATTTAAGCTGGAACAGATCCTGCTTTATCCTGCCAATACACTATACAATGAGAACCTAGAGAAACAGAAACTCATGTGCTATGTGATATAATGCAAGACAACCACTCTGCATTAAATACATTACTTAAAGGTCAAGTGTGTGGGATTTAGGGGGATATATTGGCAGGAATAGAAGTGTATACTCACCTGAAAATAAGAATCTGTCTGTTTTTGTTACCTTAGAATGAGCTGTTTATATCTACACAGGGAGAGGGTCCTCCTTCACAGAATCCGCCATGTTGATGTGCCAAGTTTCTACAGCAGCCCATGATGGCTCTAGATAGGGCCATTTGCATTTTCACGTGGCCCATAGTTAGCAGCTTCTCTGCAATGAGCACTGATTTTTAACTTGAAACTTCTTTATTCTGTGTTTTTAGCAGTTTAAGGGGTGGTACACATGTCACGTTTTTTGCACCCTCAAATTAATTGTTTTAAATGTAAACGCGTAGCAAGGGCGCTCAAATGCCAGAGCGACGCCGTCATGGTGCGCACACACAACAGCTGCACTCTGATATAACAGTAAACAATAAATAAATAATAAAAGTTCAACTTTTGGAACGAAGCAGCACCTCTTGTGGCGAGGAACAACCAATCATTCTGTAAATATCGGTCTGTGATAAATACGGAAAAGTTGATCATGTTAGTGCAGGGATACCCAGAGCTTTACATTTGTCCCACAGACAATAGGCCTACACACTTATTAATTCCTGGAAGAAGATCAGCTCTGCACTCAGGATTTTAGGTAAAAAGGCTTTGATACAGTGCTTGTTAAGGTTGCTTAGCAACCTCAGACACAACCTGCCACTGGGCTCTTGAAAGCTGCCTCAAAAAAGGCACAAAAGTCAGCCCAGTGCCCAAACTTGTGTTTTTCAGGAGGTTAAAGAAGCAGCATGTGTGCGGCCTCTAAATCACCAACAAGGACGATACCTTCGTGGATAATTTGGCACCTGATAAAAACTTCCCAAATGTCTGGATCATAAGTTATAACATAAGTCTTAAGTTAAGAAATAAAATGAGAACACACTGGCAGGTGCGAGGCTAGCAGCCAACTCCAAACATATACAAACATACCAAACAGCATCAGAGAAACACTGATTTATGAAGTTCAACTGCTTTACCCAGTGTTTTCACTGGTTTTAATCACCTGGCCTGTTTGTTTTGGAGAGGAAGAGAACTCTGCGGATAACTCAGCTCGGGGTTAAAACTTCCTGAACATCTGGATCAGAAATAAGGTGAGCACATGCGAAGTTACCCAAGAAAATAGGTAAGCAAACATTAGCAAGTGCTGGGCTAGCAGCCTGTCTGCGACAACGCACAGGAAAACCTCTGATTTGTTACGTTAAACTGCTTTATTCTGTGTTTTACCGGTTTTAATCACTAGGTCCGTTTGTTTTGGAGAGGAGGAGACCTCTGCGGATAATTTGGCTCCTGGTAAAAACCTCCTGCACATCTGGATCTTGAGTTATAAGTTAAGAAATAACGTTTTTTTTTTGGCTTAAATCCACAGGTTTTGGAGAGGAGGAGACCTCTGCGGATAATTCAGCTCAGGGTAAAAACCTCCTGAACGTCTGGATCAGAAATGAGGTGAGCACACATTAGCAGATGCTGGGCTAGCGGCCTGTCTGCGACAAGCCCAATGGCATTGGAGAAACACTGATTTGTAACATTAAATGGCTTTATTCAGTGTTTTTACTGGTTTAAATCACCTGGTCCGTTTGTTCTGGATAGACAGAGACCTCTACAGATAATTCAGCTCCTGCTAAAAACCTCCTGAACAATGAACACTGAAGGAATCCTAACTGGGAGAAGTTTCAGCTGGTTGCAATCTGTAATCCTCACCGCTTGATGCCAGTATCTCCCCCTAAATCTTGCACACTGTTCCTTTAAAGCCCTTCTTTTAAAATAAGAGTGTAGTTGTTTTTGTGTGTCGACCAAATGCTATGGTGCATTTTGAAGCTATACTTTGCATTTAAGGTGTTTCTAAAAATTTGGCCATGGCATTTATATTTATGGAGGTCATTTTGTGTAAATACAAAATATAAACAAATGAGAACAGGATCAAGATAGTAAAAAACCACCCACACAAAATGACATCCTGGCAATACAGTGTTTGTGTGAGTAAAATAACACATTCACCTCCTCACGCCTACTCAAGAAATGCAACTTCTTCACAGAAGGTAACACACACACACACACACACACACACACACACACACACAGCCTCCAAGTACACCAGCAGTGAGAAGAAAAAACAAACAAAAAATACTGAGTACAGTCTTTCCTACCTGTTTATGCATCTCAATGTTGAGACCGTAGGACATTTCGTAGTACTGTGGAGACAAACAGATGACACAGCTTCGTTAGCATTTTATACACAGCGCACATTCAGTTACACAATATCTCCCATTGAACATCTGTTGCTCAGTGTCACTGCATATGCTGCTGTTTGTCAGTGTGGTTTTAATGAAAGCGAGAAAAGAGAGAGTGAAAAGAACGACGAGAGAGAGTGTGTGTGAGTGTGTGTGTGTGTAGTAAGAACGAGTTTGTGTGTGTCTGTGTATAGATAATGAGGTATTTATGTCTCTGTGTGAGTTATGTGCGATCACTGTCTCAGCAGGTTTTTGTCTGTGTGTAGCTGCCAAATGAGCATGACTGTGTGTGTGTGTGTGTGTGTGTGTGTGCTGCATGTTGTAGTCCCTGCCTCTGTGTTTATGTGTATGTATGTGTCAGTGTGCCTGTGAAGACCTACAGTATGTCCAGTGACCATCAGAGTACAGTAATGAGACGTGAGATATGAATGCTTGCTAAGGCCACAGTGTGTGACTGATCAGTGTGTGTGTACAGTATGTCAATTTTTCTTTCCTACAATGGTGTAGACATGACCTGCTCTACTCTCCCTCTGATTGGTTCTGAGTACTCGTAGCCTTCATGGGTTGGATTGGTTAGGTTTAGGCATGAGGAGTGAGGTCGGGGTCAGGATAAGAACATCAGGATAAGCCAATCAGAGGCAGAGTAAAGCAGAGTAGGGTGGAAATAACCCGTACGATTTGAGTCTACGACTGCATTAGCACGGGCCGCTCCACATCTGGAGGTGGCCCGGCTCACATTCAGCCAGGTGTTAATGCAGTCTGTACAGAGTGGCCACATTCCTGAGGGATGGCTTCATATTTTTTCAAGTCTACAGTGCAAGAACGGGTTGTAATTACAGCCACCGTGGACAAGAGTTATTAGTACAGTAACCAGTGACTCAGTCTGTACTGTATTGCATATACGCTTTAAGACAGTGTTTCCCAACTGGTCCAGATTTCTCCTTAGTCATTAGCTCAAGGTCCACACACTTTAATACCTTTAGCATCACACTTGTGTTTGGCCATGTCGTCGAGCTAGTTTGCTGTCTCCGTCAAGCAGCTGTCCCTCCGTCACTCTCTCTACAGCAGGAAATGGCACCTCAAATAAAAAGCTCTGGATCGGAAATTCACTGTACTTAAAAATAAAGTGTTTAACAAACTTAACACGTTTGACACCAGTTGGGAACCACTGCTTTAAGAATATAATCCACCATTTGAAAGGTCAATTGATTCTGCCTCCTCTGTCCTCTGTCTAGTGAGCCTGGCCCACAGCTAAAGACGACCTGTTAATCAGCAAAGCAAAAATAAGTAGCAGCAACATCGCTTCCCTTGACTTGGGACACATCATAGGGGCTTTTCATTATACTAACATATGCCTCCTCACATCCTTTCTCCTCCTATGACCCTGCAAATCATTCCCCCTCCACCATCGTCCCTTAAATGGACCTCAAGGAGACAAGTAGAGAGGATGCTTCTGAAGGAGCTGAGAGTGAGGAAACAAAAATGTATTCTTACATAGAAGTCTTTTATCAAGTCGCATCACGTATAAATGTCGCACCTGTAACTGTAGTTGCTTATGACTGGCACTATGTGTTGTGACCCAGGTCATTATTTTTTGGTATTGATGTGCTTGTATTAGTCTGCAGTGATCTGTCAGATGTTCTCTCTCCTCTGCCCAGAGTGTGCATGTGGTTGAGTGTAGCCCTTTTTAGATAGGAACTTTGCAAATTTGTAGGAAAGCCCAATCAGTCTTCGTTCAGCATTGGCAGTATAAAAACAAAATCGGGGAGTGCAGCAAAATGCCGCCTGCCTACTTTTGTTCATACAGAATGTGCCTTTTCGGAGCAATGGGGGGCGTGAGCAAGTAACAAAACGTGTAGCTCAGCGTGAGACGTAAACAGTGACGTGGGAGGGAAGCCGTGGCTGGTCAGTCCTTCAGCGATTCTCGCATAAGTCGGCCCGTTCTTCACCATCCCCGTCATTTGACGGTTAATGGCCTCTTCGTTTGCGAGGGCAAGGAGGGCTCTTGTTTTGAATGGTAGGAGTTTAGGTTAGAAAATTGTCTTTTGTTTCACATTTGTTTTTGCTAGGTAAGTTTAGGGTCCATTAGTGTATTTTGTTGTTTTGGGCACCGCTCACCTCTAAAGCCAAATAAACTGCTTTGTTGTTTAAAATAATGTGTAACTGGAATTCCTTGGGAGTGGGAAGAGTAGGGCATGTTATGTCCTAGTCTCTTACACTGACTCTGTCGTCTGTAAACATTCCCATAGGAAAGTTGTAATAGAATTAGCGCTGGCTCCCAGCGACAGTGATGTGATTGGATCCAAATCCGTGTACTCCTGTACTTCCTCGACCAATGGCTGATTAGCTTTGCCTTACACCCACCTACACCGGAATTGGTGTTCCCCAAATTGTTGTCCGTACTACAACAGAAAAGGAAGTGTTAAGTGCATCGCAAGAAGAGATTAAAATGGATATGATTTCATTTGATTCAGCTATATTGCAGAGCTGCAACGTCCACAACATTGGAGAAATTAAGGATTTACAGCGTGCCATACCTATGGCAACGCCGTCAAGTAGTCTGGATATCCCCGCCCATTTCTATTACAAAACGAAAGACAAATGTCCCCAGACTCCCATTCGGGAACACAACACTATGGAACCAAGGATTTCTTAACTGGCAGCTTGGACCTCACATCTCTTCCTCGCATCCAATAGCTAAGATGCGAGGAGGAGATGCGAACAAGGAAAGCAAAGAGCATAATAGAAAGTACCTGATGTTTGTCGACAACTCTGCCAGCTCCATCTACCTCATTTGCAATTTCAATAATGAGTCATATTTAAAGTTTAACTTAATATCTCCTGAAAAAAAAATCTACTTTAACTGACCTTGAGTATCACTGTGACATCACTGCTGGGTGTGGTTAAAGGTGCAACAAAGGAAATATATGTGGGAAGTGAAAGAGCTTGAAGCCTTTTAACTAGAGAGGGCTATGAAACAATGCTTTAGAGCAAAATGCCAAAAGGTTCCAGTTTCTCAAATGTGAATATTTGCCCAATATTCTGTCTCCTAGGGTATTTATAATAAATATATTTGGATTCTGAGCAGGCAGTCTGACAAAAAATGCAATTTAAATAAGTCAGTGTTGGCTTTAGGAAACTGCGCTGGGCATTCATTTACTATTTTCTGCTATTATTTTTACCAACTCATTAATCAATTGATAAAAATAATCAGCAGACTAATTAATAATGATACAACCATCCTAATCCAAATAACATTTCATGAACATATGATCAATAGTGCAACATATCTGTGCCAAACATGTCAGGCTCCTATCTAAATGTCTGTGTGTGTTTCTGTGCGTTTGTATATTTGACACCAGCACACTAAACATACCTGTGTGTGTGTGTTTGCTAAATACCTTGTGCTGCACCTCTGCATGTGTGTGTGTGTGCTTGTTAAATGTGTTGTTCTCTCTCCTCTGTGTGTGTTTCCGTGTGTGTGTACATCAGTAATGTGCTGTAATGGTGTGGTGGCGAGCGGCATGCAGACAGCGAGGATCCGTCATGGTGACAAAGGCAGCCTCTGCCGCCGGATGAGCAACGCGCTGACTGATGAGAGCGAGACACTACTCTCTCCCTCTCCTCTCTCTCTCTCTCTGGCTTCTTTTGCTCATTTTCACTCTATCGCTCTCTTCTCCCTCTTCATTTATTCCTCACCTCATTCAGTCCCTCCCTCTCGCTCCTATCTCTATCTCTCCGAGGCCGTCAGTCCCTTTTTCCCATCACCCTTCCTTCTGTCTCCCTCTAGTTATTCCCCTCCTTCTTTTTCTAGCTGTCAGATGTTCTTTCGCTCTCCATTTCAGTCTGTCTCTCTATTTCCTGTCTCATTTTACTCACTTGCTATCTTTGTCTGTCTCGATCCTCTTCCATACCTCTCTATCTAAATTCAAATGTGCTTTATTGATATGAGCATAATTAAGCGCAGCACTGCCAGATCACATAAGGTTTACACTGTATGTAATAATTCTGATTTTAAAAAAGAAAACAAATGGTTACCACCCTATTCAACAAAAAGAGGAGGCATATTTTAAGGGGGTTCATGACAGTGTCATGTGTTGTTTTGCTGGTTTCCCCCGAGGCTGACATGCTCTGACATATACTGTTGCTTCAATGGCAGTCATGTTTAAACCATGACTGCGATCTTTCCCTTACCTCAAAGAAGGTGTTTTTCAGGGCTGCACCAAACAGTTCAAAGCTTCATTCATAGGATTCACATTAATTTCTGAATCAACATCAGAATCAGCACAGTATTTTTATTTTTTTCATAATGTCTATGCATTTCATTTAAACCCGGTATTTCCGCACAGTTGCAGATAAAGATTAGACTACACTAAAAGTATTTGTATTACAATATTTGTAGAATCATATACTAAAAGAAATTATGAATGTACTGTGACATCACCCATTGGCTTTCTGGAGCCAGAAGTGACCATATTTGGGTGATCCCTACTTACAGTAGTTGCTCTTCCTGGGGTTTCTTCCCCTTTTTTGTATGTTGCTTGGCCCTCTGAGGCAAACTGTGATATTTGTGATGATGAATAAAAAATAAAATAAAATACAATTAAGTAAAATACGATAAAATAAAATAAGATCAAATAAAATACAACAAATAAAATTAAATAAAATAAAGCAAAATAAAGTAATGTAAAGTGAAATTAAATTAAATAGAATAAAATAAATAAAATAAATAAAATAAAATAAAACAAGATATAATTAAGTAAAATAATGTCAAGTAAAATAAAGTAAAATAATATAAGATAAAATAAATTAAATTAAATAAAGTAAAATTATATTAAATAGAATAAAATAAAATATAGTAAAATAACATTAAATAAAAAAAAGCTTTGTCAAAAGCGTAATGTAGCGTAGTGTGTAAAAGCTTTAAATGTTAAAAAAAAAAAACATTTGGTACAGCACTATTTAGAAAAACAAACAAACAAAAAAACTAACCAACCAAACCTTACACAATGCAGAGAAAGTTGTCATGTCAGCATGTCAGTGGAGGCTTCAGAAATCAGAAGAGATCAGAAAATGTTAAAATGGACTTGCAGGTAATAAGCCACAATGTGTTTTGTCATTTATTCTGAGGGACTCATTTGTCTTCATACAGACTGCAGTGTAGCAGGAGAGGTATCTATCTATCTATCTATCTATCTATCTATCTATCTATCTATCTATCTATCTTTGTGGTGTCCTTCTTGTCCTGTCTCTATTTTGTCACCTTCCTCCTCATGTGCATTCTCCCCCTCTCTCCCCTGTCAACACCTTTTCTGTCTTTCTTGCCAATTACCCTTTTCTTTTTTTACCTTCTCTCCCTCTTTTCTCTCCTAACCCCATTACTCTCTCCCCCTCTCTTTTATCTCCCCTTGTTTTATCTATCTGCTGTATCATTTCTGTCTCTGTCCATTACACTCCGTCTCTTTTCTACTCTCTCATTCTTTCTCCTCTTAGTCATTTCTATCAATCATCTTTCTCCTTTATGTTCTCTCTCTATTGCCATTTTCTACTTGGCTCGCTCGCTCACTTGTATATTTGTCTCTCTCGTCCTTGTCGAGTGCTGTATCTATATTTTCTCCTTTCTCTCCCCCTGTCGAGTTCACCTCCGCTGTGTATTATACTCTTCTTTCTTCCCGTTTCTCTCACAGATGGACTGATACACACAAAAAATGTTTTGCTCCCGAGATGTATTCACTGCTTGGAATCTCTTTCACATGTAAAAATGCACACATACTTCACACAAGTATACACACCACTGTCAGCACACGCATGCGTGCTTCACAGCATGCACACACACACACAAACATACTTAAGCTAGCTCTTTGTGTTTCCATGTCTGCCTATCTCCTCCAGCCCTCTCAACATGAAAGATATGTGACATATCTCTTTGTTCTCCCTCCTTCTCTGCCTCTCTCCCTCCATCTCTCATCAGCCTCTCTCGTCACCTCTCCATCATTACACCTCACCTCAGCCCTCCCCATCTTTTTAACTCAATTCCTGTCTGTCTCTCCTTATTAATTCTCCCCCCCATCTCTCCCATCAGCCTCTCCACCTCTCTGCCATTACTCTCCGTTTCTCTTTTCCACTCTCTCCTCTCCAACATCCTCTTTTCATTTAGTATCTCGCCTTTTTTTCTCTCCCACTACACCAACAGCTGAGTGCAACAACCATGGCCCTAGTTTTTGAATACAACCTTGCAAGTAACTACATAGCTCACTTCAGCAGCTGTCCTCAGAAAGAGCTCTCCACTGTGGACTAAAATGAAGCGGCTGACTGTATATAACCGGCACGACATTACGGAAAGGAATGCAATAAAGGTATGATGGGAACGCTGCTCTGTACAGCCAGAGGGAAAGCAAATGGGTTTGGGTTAGCAGCAGTAAATGTTAAGGAGCCTTGATGCTGCAGCTGAGCATTTCTGAGAGTGAGAGGGCTGAATGGAAAGGTGTTGGGTTTACTTAATTAAATATCTGATTCATGTCAGTACATTCCACGGTCATTTTGTTCAGCTATGTATCTCTCGGGTTGGTGAAAATCCAAGGCAAACAGCAAGACAAAAGCTGCAAACTGTTGAGATATTACACACAAATGTTTTTCAAAGTATGTCCGGCTGGCAGCTGTGGAATGTTACTAAGTGCATTTACTCAGATGCTAATTTTTTGATACTTCTGGTAACTTACTTGAGCATTGCCTTATTTCTGAGGGAAATATGGTACTTTGTATTTCAGCACATTTATCTGACAACTAGAGTCACTTTTTATTTCACAGATTAAAACATATATGGGGCTTATTAAATGCAATACAACAAAATATATAAAGTAGGTAAACCTTCACTTAACCCTTTCCCTCCCTTCCCTTATTAAGACTACTCTACTACTAATCTACTTTGTAAATAATATTCATCTCCTTCTGGTGTATGTATCAGGATATATTTTGTATTTTGTAAAGTATGCTTTGTTCTCCATATACATTTCTCATCTCTCTGTGTTTTCTCAGAGTTTTTGATATCTTATGAAAATATTCATGTGTTTTGCACTTTATATTTATGGAATCTATTATGCAGTTTGGGTTAACTCCTTTCCTGCTGTACTGAAATTAAGTGTATTTCAATAATTAAATGTAACATTTATATCCTCTATGTCCTCATATGAGGACATCACATTTTGGGTTTACTGCACCGTACTCTTGATTCTGCTTAACTTAGACCTGTTGTCTCAAAAATGGTTTGATCCAACCCATCCCTCCCATCTTTCCCTGACTCGGGCTCTGAGCTCTCTATCTGGACAGAGCAATGCGTTGCCTTCCAGAGTGGGTGATATGCAGTAGTGGTGTAAGTACCTGGCTTAAACCAGGATATGTGGCACATTTCTTAACTCCTACCACTCAATACCAACACATTATTATCATTACCAGTCCTCATTTTTGCTGCATTTAATCGTAGGTCACTGTTTATGTTGTTAGGTAGGAGTTAGCTGACGTTTTTCCTAGCTAGGAACTGTTACAGGTGTTCAGTACCACTGTCCTCTGTTTGAACTGGAATGAGAGAAGCTAGCTGATGTGTCATGTGCATGTGTTAATATTAAAGCCAAGGTGCTACTGACTAGCTAACTGACTGGATGCCCATTAACATTATAACTCCTATAGTGTGTATTTATTATTATTATTTTGTAGATTTCAAGCACTTTTCTTTTTTGAAGTGTATTTTTATTTATGTATTTGTATTATATAATACAGACAAGAAGGAAAAAGGCAGTGACAAACATTGAAAAAGTCAATTACTGTTAATGTGTTACATGTTACATGTTAATGTTGAGGAGCTGCTGTATCAAAATGAGTTATCCTCCCCCAGAAATTAGGGTTACAATATGTTTCTTTTATGATTCCAATCGATTCCCCTTTTGCTGTGGCTCAGCATTTAAATAACCTTTATCAGATTTGATGGTTTAGTCACAGACTTTCCCAAAAAGTGTTGTGCTTTTCTTTCACAAATGTGGGAATGAAATTGAGTTAATATGTACAAAACAGTGAAATTTATCTTGTCTGGCCGGGCAGCTCTCTGGGTGCTCAGTGCCCCTAAACCTCTGATCCTAGAATCGCCCTTGACGCCAGCCATCTCTGCCAAGTCGGTCTGCAGCTGATCCTGACATAAAAGTGGATAAGGTCAAAACCCTGATCACATTTTATGGTTGTTTATTTATGATTAATAATAATAATAATGTTTGTAGTTTGATATGGCAACAAAGTTAGCCAATTTTAGCAACCCTAACATGCTAAGACACTGTTAATTAGAAAGTACTCATTTGAAGACATTGGGATTTCATTATCGTCTCATTTAAGGTCACCAGGACTTTAATTATCATTGACAATGTTAGGTTTTTTTAAACTTATCAGGTCCTACTGATCCCAAATAGCTAGGAGAAATTCAAAATGCATACCAAACAAAAGTTCGGGTCTCTGGAGGACATTCAAATTAATTTTATACAGTGGAATTATGGTTTTGATCGGCTTTATTGTTTACATTTTGTAGTGCGCCTGCTGGAATCTTTGCAAATCAGCATGTGAATCTGCTTTTACGTCTAGAACCTACTGTCTACGACAGGCTTGAGACACGCCCTCGTTGAGGACTTGGCCCAGATTAATCTGATCCCGTTTGATTCGGCGGTGGGAACCTCTTGCCACCGCATGCCTTTGCTGACGTCGACCCAAGCAGGATTCAAACCAATAATAAGCTTTATTTATATAGCACCTTTCATACAAGAAATGCAGCACAAAGTGTTTTACAATGAGGGCAGGATACGCACCGAGTGCTTCACATGAAAATAGACACAATGAACATAAATCAGAACTGATTCATAAAATCACAGAGTTGTAAAACTATAAATCATAAAATCAAGTAAAATACAGTATTTTAAAAGAGCTGCTGAAGCATAAGGCATAAAAGGAAGCAGTTTCAGAGCTGTATCAGGAAGTCAGAGCTAGTTAAAGGCTAAAGTGAATAGATATGTCTTTAGCTTTCTTTTAAAAAAATTTAGCGAGCTAGCTTCCGTGATATCTATAGGTAGTGTGTTCCATATCTTTGGGGCGTAACTGACAAAGGCTGCATCCATGATCTTCTTCTGGCTGTTTCTGGGAACCTCCAATAAACCAGCAGCAGGTGATCACAGTGCTCTTGGAGTCAAATAGTTAACAAGGGAGTTAGCACTGTAGCTCGGTCCCAGCCCATTTAGGGCTTTGTATACAAGGAGAAGGACCTTAAAATCTGTGGGAGCCATTTTGTTTGGAGGGTTCATACAAGCGCTCATAAATGATGTGTGTATAGAGCCTTTTGCTTCACTTTATTTTTCATTCATTGATACTTGAGCAACGTTTTTTGTGGGCTAGAATACCTTGATAAGCACTATTTTTGATGCATGCATGCATACGTTTCTTTTTTGTTTGTTGATAGAGTGCACTCACACCCACACACACACACACACACACACACACACACACACACACACACTCTCATTCACCCCACGTACTCATTCATTCATCAATAAACCAACCCGGACCCTCAAGCAAGTACTCAACCAATGTAAGTTAACAAATCTGGACATTTAAATGAAGCGTGCTGAAGACTGTACCTTTTAGGTGTCCCTTAAATGAAAGTCAAGACAAAATCAATTATAAATGTAACAGGAAGTCAGTGCAGAGCAGCTAAAAAAGACACACCCGACAGCAATTAGGAAGGTGTAAAATGTGTAGTTCACTCCTTTTTTCAAATGTAAGATGTTGATAAAATAAGTGTGAACCTGAGTATCCTGGTGTGAGCTGGAGCTTTGATTTCCTTTAGGTTCTCTGAAGTTTAAAACTTAGCCTCACTGCCACCAATAAAATCCTTGTTATAGATGCAAAAATATCAGTTAAAAAATACTTAATAATATAACTGTCATACGGGTCACTGCGTAATGAGCGCTTTTACATATGAGACTTTAATTACATTTTCTTTGAAGATATTTACCCAGTCCTTTCCAAGACATGACCACAAAATTCATGAATTAGCTTCCCACATTTACAAGTAAAAACTTTCAAAGTCATAATCAAAGCAGAGGCAGGTCATTCACAGCTTCGTGTACTAATGCCCCTGCTTGTACTGCCACTAGAAAGCTGCAGCACGATTGCTGATAACAATATTAAATTGTGACAGTTTATTGGTCCCTGCAGGATCATTTCCTCTTTGCTCGCTTCCTTGCCGTGAGGTCAGAGAGAGAGCGGTGTCACCTTTAGGGCAGCTCATAACAGTTTAGAAGGTCGTTCATTTGCCAGGACTTAATCTGAGTCATTCGGTCCTAAGATGAGAAAAACAGTGATTCTCAGACGGAGAGCAGTGTTACAGTCTCAGGATTTTAAACACCAACAGGTGACAAGACGAGCCATGAGGGTCACTCGGTTACAGTAACAGAAAAATTGTTTTAGCGGTAAAACTAATTCATTTCCACAATTAACTGGTCGTGTCAGGATTTCCATTGAAAGAAGACTAAGTGACTGATATGTGGTTTTAACAGTTGTCCTGTGGGTGTAGGCTAGACAGCAGTGAAGTGACTATTGTACTATTTGTGCAGTCTGTACAGCACTCCAGTGACAATGCTCTATGGGAGTCTAGTCTGGACCGTAGTGTTGTAACAACGGTGCTTTGTAGTCTGTGAATGTGTGAGTGAAGAATAGAAACAGTAACCAGTGATGTTCAATGCACACGGTGATAACTGGTGAGTGATAAATTACATTTAAATCCACAGTGTCTGTTTCAATTACAGTAAAGCTTCTTTCTCACGTAGGTCCTGTTAAATTACAGGGATAACCCTAACTATTTACACATGCACTACATTCAGGAAGGTTTCTGTCTTGTGCCTTTTCACACATGCCATGGCAAAGCCAGAATAGAAGGGGTTAGGGGACAATCTAGCACAGTGGTTTCCACCACAGGGTCCAGATTTCTCCTTAGTCATTAGTTCAAGGTCCACGCAGTTAAATATATTCAGTGTCATACTTGCATATGGTCATGTCATTGAGCTACTTTGCTGTTGCTGTCAAGTACCTGTCCGTTAGTCACTCACTCAACAACAGAAAATGGCACTTCAAAATGAAAGCTCTCAAAATAAAGTGTTTTTTAGAAACTTGATAAGTTTGTGAGTCACAGAATGGACCCACAACCCACTTTTGGACCGCAACCCACCAGTTGGAAACCACTGATCTAACAGACGGTGGTAATGCAACTCTTATGGATGTTGACCTCCATAAAACTCACTAGAAGAAGAAAACAATGGCACAAGGCGTATGTGTACGCGGCACAAGACGTCACTTATTATTTTCAGGAACATGTTGGGCTAGGACTGTTTTTATTAAGTGCTCATCCTCTTATAATGTATTTATTTCGTGTATTTATTTTTGCTTGTTGGTTACAAATAACCTGCTTAAGCATTGGTGTAAATGCTTAACTGTAAAAAAAAAAAAAGTTGCAGATTCAAATATGTCATCAGCCCAGTCTCGTGATTGCTTTGTTTGCTCGATGTTAGGGCTGCAGAGTTATTTGCTTTTATTCATTTTATTTATTAAACTGCTACTATTAAGCTGAACCAGAGTTAGCTATACACTAATTTTCATCTGTAGTCCCTGGGCAGGAAACAGAGAATAGTTTCTCTGCTAAAAGTTACTATTATATAAAAAACACAATTACAAAATATTCATGACACAACGGCTTCAGCAATAACAATAGCAAGACAACACAACATCAAGCCATCGCAACAATAATAACAACAGTACAGCTACAACATCAAGACCACAGTAACAGAAAAGAATAAAAGATATGACAAGATTACATAATGTTATATCAAATGTTTGAGTTCACTTTAACTTAAACAAAATATGAGGAAAATATGCAAAGTGCAATATGCCAAGGTAACATGTGCAACAACATGTAAATATTGGTGCTACAGAGATGTCCCGGTGTACAAATCATATCCCAGATGCCAAAGAACATGCTTGGTTTGTACAGACACCAGCAAAAAGCACGTCATCATCATTTTTATATTTTTTTTTCAGTGAAAATAAAATGCAAACATTACCTTTCCCACTAAAACTGTGACTCATAATGTGATTGCAATACCTGACAAAATATCGCAACATAATTTCTGTTGCATATTATTCAGCCCTGCTCTATGTAAAAGCATATTAAAGGACAGACATAATCCTTGACGTACTTGTCCTTGTAGTGTAACTGCTTTCATTCACAACACAGCCTTGCTGGCGTCTTGAGGTGGGAAATCTGCAAATCTCAGATTTCCCTGAGTATCAACGCTCCCATTCACACATGACCCCAAGCATGTTCAAGCACACTCCACTGACTTGACTGAAAACATCATAGTTTACACTGTAATACTGTATTGTGTGTGTGTCATTGAGATGTGTGTACGGTAGTAACAGGTGTCTGCTCCACGGTAGGCTGTAGTAACAGCTGCACTATGACTGTGGTCTAGACTGCAGCATAGTAATAACAGCACTGTGTGCGCAGTTGAAATTGCAGTGGTACAGTATGTGTTTTGTCTGTTGTAGTCAGTTTTTTAATAGGTTCATCCTCTCTTAACTGCCCGCCCCCCCAACCTCCAATTACAGCCCCCCCCCCGCCGTTCTGCTTTATATAATCCCTCTGTTGTGTCACTGCGTTCTCATTCAGCACTCTGTGTAAGATCTCTTGTCTATGTGGGTTGTGTGTGTGTGTGTGTGTGTGTGTGTGTGTGTGTGTGTGTGTGTGTGTGTGTGTGTGTGTGTTAAGCCTGGCAGAGGGGCACTAAGCCAACTGGCTGACGTCGCTTACCAAGAACACCCAGCACTGCCCACCCAGCGAGCAGGGAAAGAGAGGTGTGTGTGTGTGTACTGTGGATATTTATATTAAGCTACCTTTTTCCTTTCAACTGAAATGTGAAGAATTTGATGTAAAAAAACATGAGAATAATTTCTTACAAGATGTGCAATCATACCAGACAACGGATACTACAAAATCTGTGTTTTGTCTGTTCCCTATTTCTTTTTTTAAAGTAGACTATCAGCATGAACACATATCTACGAAGTAATCCACTCTGCTTGTGGATTAGAATAAACCCATATGCCATGTGACATTTGTTGAGTGCATTTAATGAAAATATCTCATTATATCATGACGTGGACATTGTTGTGTTTTGTGGCCACAGCTGCATTAAGTTGAAAACATCATCATCTATCCACAAAATGACTAAACTATGGTTAGAACTGAAGCTGTAATCTAGAACTTTTAGCATGTTTAAACTACAACTGACAGAGAGCCAGAGCCGGAGGTGCTGAAAATATCATTAACCAGCCAGTAATGTGCACACAAGGCCAAAACTGGTGTCTATTTGCACCTTGGTGAGAACAGTCACACTGCAGCTATTCAGCTATTAACATCAGTCCCTACGACTCGTCATAATGGATCCTATTGCATGCTGTGATTGGCTAGTATATGCCACATCGACATATACAAGGCAATCTTAAATATTCTCTGAGATTCAAGTGGTAAATGTACAAGAAAAAAGTCACAAATGTACCACTGTAAAGTCAAGTGACGTATAAAGAGCGACACAATCGAGGGAGTAAGACATTATGGACGAATGGGTCAGGCACAGGACTTTCACACAGGAGTTAATATAGGCTTTTTATTTTTAGACTTAGCTTATGTATAAAGCTGCTGAATGCACACTGAGTGCATAAAGTACAGCAGAGTAGCTGAACAGACCAATTCATGTTAATGTGATTTTTCTGATGTTACAAGGTCACTAAGGAATCCTTACACCCAGGTGTAAAAAGCCACAATGGCTATTAACACCCTGAGTGCAAATAGCAATGTTGGCTACAGACACCCGGGTGCTAAAAACATCTGCCTAATTCAGTATTTGGTTTGTTTACTTTAAGTGGACTGTGATGATATTAAATTGTGTCATTGCTTTACCAAAATCTGTTGAAAATCATAATTCAAAGCCAGAAATACTGCAAGAGATTTTAACCATATTGACAAACCTACATCAACACAGGTACATTATCTGTTGAACTGTATGTTAGATGGCAACTGCATCTTGTTAATGCCTGAGTAAATATCCCCACATAAATAACATGGTGTGGTGAAAAGGTAATTTTGCTCTTTATATTATATTATATTCATGTATTCATGACATAACCATCTATATATTATGATATATGAATGTTTGGGAAGTAACGAAATACAAGTAACTAAGTTGTCGTTTAGCTTGGGATACTTCTCGACCTCAACTCCTCATCCATTCTTAGTCACACATAAGACGGAGCAAAAGCAACAGAGTTCTCTTTGCATCAATGATGAGGAGAGGAGTCAAGCTGCCGTAGGAGCCAGTGGCGATTGCTCTAAGACTGCAAGGGAAGCTCAGCTTCCCGTAAAATGTCAAAAAATAAGTGGTCAAATATGTACTGTTGTGTTTACATTTCATTGACTAAATATGCGCTAGAACGCGTTCAACTTTTGTTCAGAATCAGCTACTTATCACAGGTCACTGACGCGACTTTCTACTCATTCATTCCCGTAGCATCACAGTGCATTAAACAGTGGAAGCTCAGCGTCCAAAGACTTCAATGGGGAAGCATAGAGTGGGTTGTTCCACTGCAGCGAAACTAGACAGTCATTGGATAAATGCTCGGTTTTGTCCCACCCATCAGGCGCTCAGCGTCTCTGGGGGTCTATGGGGCAGTGGGCTGGCCTCGGCTGGCCTGGACGCTGGGCTTCTGCATGATGATTGGATGATCTGTCTGAGGCTGAATCCCTTTTTGATTGACAGCGAAATGAGCGAATCAGGGATCTTGAAATATGAATCACCACCGGAGCATTTTTCAAGTTTCATTCCGTTGTTCCGAGTTGATCTGGAGACTTTTCCAATCCTCCTAGTGACTTTTTCTTTGTTAAAAACGACTAGCAACAAATCTAGCATCTTTTTCTGGTGTTATTGGAGACTGTACTCGTGTTTGGAGACTCTGACTTCTGTCGCTCTGCAGTTACTGTCCCTAACAAGCAGTGGGTGCTGCTGTGAGCCCCTCCACCGTCCCAAAGCACTCACAGGCGGTCACACTAGCCTCGTGCAGCAGCCCCAGAGGGTAGAATTTACGTATAAATAAACGGACACATTTTATGATGTAGGCCGAAAATGAGCTTCCCCTCCTTGAAAGAGCAGCAGCCACCACTGGTAGGAGCAGAGAAAAAAAAGCTGCTACAGGAGCTGGTATGTACAAACAGAGAGCAGAGTTACAGTTTAAATTTGTGGTATTCTGAATACAGTTAGTCTTTAAAAATAGATTACATGAAGGGGTTCTTTATTTGTTTTGTCTTATTTGCTCTAACAAGTGTCCTGACTGAATGCAACTCAAGTGAGCATGACTGCATAGTTTTTTATTGGAATTTTCCAACTTGCCTGCAGTGTTTTGAACTGAACTTTTGTCAGATGCTCTGTTTCTATTTATTCCTGTTGCTCACAATGGAAGAGAAACGACTCAGTCATGAAGTTGAAATGAGGACTTGCCTACACAACACGCTGGATATGGTGTAAAATTTATAAGAGGCGCATTTCCCATTAACGGATTAAAAAAAGCATGTGCAGTGCACCTGCCACACGACAATGGCAGAGGAGATGCAAAGCCAGGACACTGTTGGGCAGAGAAATAAAAATAAACTCAGTAAGACCAATTTGAAGTAATACAAAAGTAATCCAAAGCTTTTAGTGTACGCTACTTAGTTTGAGTGATCTAATGGAACGTGGGTTGGGAACCAGAGGGTCGCTGGCTCAGGTCCCCATCTGGACCAAAAGGAGCGTGGACTGGTAGCTGGAGAGGTGTCAGTTCACCTACTGGGCACTACCGAGGTGCCCTTGAGCAAAGCACTGAACCCCCAACTGCCTGGGGAGCCTGTCTATGGGCAACTCTCTACAGTTAATACATGTATAGGTCCTGTTTGTGCATGTGTGTGCATTTTGAGCCTGTGTGTCTGCAACAGCATCCATTATACAGCAGTAATATGTGTAACAAAGTCAAATGTTAAGTAACCCACCTATAAAGGGGTGTCTCCTGCCTTTTCCCACCCTTTTGCTGTTTTACTCCATGGGACAGGGGCTCGAGTTATGTGATCATAATTGATGGAGGATTTTGTTTTTACCTCTTGCCGTCAGTTGTCAGGAATAAACAGAGGTCACTTCCAAAGATACCCACTGTCTGGGCCTCTTCATATCAACACAATGCAGACAACACTAGAGTCCACCGGTTACATGTGTATGACAACAGAGGGAAAAAGTTAAATTTCCACTCTGGGTGTAATAATTACAAATTACATTTAAGGGCAATCTGTAATGGAATATGTTTTTAAGGTTGAGTTCCTGTTAGCATTTGAATTCTTCCATAAAAAGGCACCTATAAACACTTGCCTGTGAGCTTCGACACTTTATGTTCCTAAAACCAGAAACATCATTGTGTAGAACAGTTTACAGCAACATCTAAAAAGCGTTTGTGTACTTTTTAAAACTTTGACAGACTTAAATGTGCAACTCCATTTGGAAGAAAAGCCTCTATGTAATTGAGGGGAATAAACGGTTTTCAATTTCTGAAGTAAACTTTGTCCGGAATATAAAAAAAGCACAGATGTGCAGCGGCGTCTACGTCTCACTTACTACCTTTTTTCATCTCTCTCCATTTTTTGCCTGCTTTTTGGCTCTTTATGTCAGTTCAGCAGGCGGGTTACTTTAGATAAATGAGGTTGCAGTGTAATTCTTGTTTATCTCATCGCACTGTAGCGTTCCACTCTTCTGAACATGCCCCATATCGAACGTCTATCTGCCGCTAATAACATACACACAGCGCTGTCATCGTCGGGGCAAGGCAGACAAAAAGCATTCCTGCGTTTCTCTCAATGAGCCGCTGCTCTCCCTCTCGGTCTCCTTCTGTTTCTTTCTTCTCTCACTCTCGTGTTTCCCTCCTCTTTCCACTCTTTCATTCTTCAGGGAGTGTTTGCTCTTTCGTTACCCCCTCCCTCCCTCCACCCCCGTGGTGTTGAGAGAGTGTCAGACGACGGTGCCAGACTCTCTCTCCCTCTCTCTATCTCTTCTATGCATTCTGCGAAGAACGCTGGCAGACTTTAAAAATGAGCTTTAGGAAGTGGGTCTAATCCAAGGTGATTTATCTAAATGGGACATTTGTGTGTGTGCGTGTGTGTGTGTGTGCAAATCTATACTCGAGCATGTGTGGCTTTGCAGTGTGCTTGTATTCATACAGCACGAGTGTGTGTGTGTGTGTCTGTGTGTGTGCTGCTTAGGTGTGTGTGCGAGCAGCTTGCCTTTACTCCTGCATGTATTATTTGTGTATGTGAGCGTGTGGGTGTGGATGTGTGTAAAAGCCTTCACAAAAGCATTGTTCATCGGTGTCTCTCGGGTGAGCTTGTCTCTTTCATCTGCCCGCCCACACACACACTCACACACACACACACACACGCTCTCACACACATACCACTGATGTTAAAACATTTATTAGCACGCTGCGCTAACCCACATCAGAGGTTAGGTTAGCAGGCTCTGACTTCTCCATTGTGTCCTGTCAGCGGGTGACGACTAAATCAGTCACGGCAGACATTCAGCCTCGCTGCAGCCTCTCTTGCAGCCAGTTTCATCAGAGGGAGAGCTGGAACAACAACCAGAGAGAGAGCTGACCTTGAATCTGAGGGGGTTTATATCTATAAGCACATGTGTATACAGTGTATACCGCGAGGGAGACCCGGTCTGTCTTTATGAGCGCTCCCATCCTGTTTGCTGCTCCTGCTCCAGACAGTTCAGACAGGTTTAAGACTCTTAAAACAGACTCAATCCTTCCTTACATCTGGCCCCGCTTAAATCCCCTGGCCAACTCCCACGGATGGCAGAGCAACGTTAGCTTAGCGAGGAGCAATCCCTGTTCGGATTCTGCCCTCTTCCTTCCTGCTAACTTACATCAGTCTTCTCCCATTCTTGGTTTTTGTCTTCATCTTCTCTTTCTACTCGAGCCCTCCTCCATCTCCTTTGCTCTACTTATATACAAGAGTGCACCCTTTTTGTCTTTGCTGTTTCTTCTCCCTTTCCTTTCTCCCTCTTTCAGTGTCCTTGTTCTGTTTACTTTTTTCTGCCATCTCTGCGGATGCCCTTGTGCCCCCTCTCTCCCTCATATTTCTCTTTCATCTCTGTCTGTTATGCTCACTCTTTTTGCCTCTCTCTATCTCTGTCCCCATCTCTCTCTTCACTTCCCTTATTACTTCTATTCTCTCCCTTCTTTTTCTTTCCTCTTACCCCTCCCTCCCCCCCTTTTCTCAAGCAGTCAGTGACTGTAATGTTGCTGAAGAGAACACAGTGTGTCAGCCTGAATCAGACAGATGAGCTGGGAGCGGAGTAAGAGGCTGAGAGCACCGCATTAATCCACACACACATACACATACACACACTTCATCTCTGCCTGAGGGGCTGTACTGAACGGACGACGCACACACACACATATGCACAGACACCACAAATACACATGCTCACTATGTTCCAACAAATGACCGCATGGCAGGCTTGAGACAAAACACTGAGGCCATGATACGACCCTGATACACGCTGTAAGAGAAAATATTCACACTAAATTTGAATCAAAACATGATAATTTTTCAATTAAATTCATGATGTAATATCAAAATAAAAGCAATATATTATATTATATCTATATAACACAATAAATAAAATATCTGAGAATTACTGCTGTTTTTTTTGAAACCATGTTTAGTTCATTTTTTCGACCTGTGAAAAATTATTCTCTCTGAAGCTGGAATGTTAAAACAAGATAATTAAGAAGACTAGAGTTTATTTTGAAATATCAAGTCATAATATGAATGTTAAACTACCAACTTAAATTCATATGCTGCTCATAAACTGCAACACCTTCTGCCGCAGGCTTAAAGTAAAAGTCTTTTTAGCAAAGAAAACTCATTAAGGACAATTATCATGAACCAACAACAGGAATTATAATGCTGTGGTCACTACTGGTAGGTTTCCACCACATTTAGTTGGGGTGGGCAATATGGCCAGAGCCTTCTATCATGGTCATATTATATCACATAAATGGTATTCATCATGACACAGTTATTGTTCTGTAAATTCATTAAGAGATGGTATAAATTAACCATACTGTACTTCATCACGTGGGGATTTTCTTCTTTTATTTGGAGCTTCCATAAAAACAAAAAACAGCTTCGTCACATGAGACAACGCTAAAAACAAAAGACTCAAAACAGAAAAAACAGATTCGATTTGTTAGTTGGGGGCCCCCTCAGTCAGCTGAGATTGCCTCAAGTAGAGCAGTTGTTTTTATTTATCTATCAATTTGTTGCTAGTCTGGTCCCCAGATTTTGCTGCAGAGTGAGCGCTCTTGACTTTCAAGCTGCTTTTTGGTGCAGGGAGCTGTGGACGTCATACAGCGGCACAGAGGAGGAGAAACTTTGCACCGTTAGGCTCTGAGATAACATCTCTTGGAAGTGGTGAATTTACAGCTCTCAGGTACTTAATTCAACACTTTGTCAGGCTTTTGTTTGATATCTAGTGTCCGAAAAAAAAAAAAAAAGCGGCACATATCCCATCTGTAATAAGCACCGTTAGCTTCTTTACTACATTTGTATTAGATGAATGCCGCTGTTATACTGAACGTCCTGCTCAGCCCATTAAAACTCTATAACTTTATATGGGAAAAAAAAATCGTCTGAATCTGATTCGACTGACATGATTCTGAGTCGGGTGCAGCCCTACTAAAAGTCTTTCAAAATGGAAGCTTTAAGATTCCCGAGAACAATAATTTCAAATGTTTATGTATTTATAAAACTCACTAATCATGTTACATTGCAAGACAGATGGATTCACAAGATCATGTGAGAATCACAACGCCAGTGCTGATTTGCTCCCGCACTGTAACAGTATTGTCAGATCTCTGCCAGTGGACATGGTGGACGCATTTATTCTACAGTCACACATACGGCCCAACCCTACCGGTTAGTCTTTACATTTTTTTGGATCAGTTTCAGGCTGTAGAGACATGCAGACACATATTATGCAAGTTGGAAGTTTGATGTTTGCACAACCTCCAATAACTTTTAAAAATCCAGATGGAAAAAATGAAAAATAACACATACGTGATGCAAAATAATCTGATCAGAAGCCATGTTCTCTATTCCAAAACTGCATTGTAGAATTGGCAGTCATTTTATCAGGACTGCCTCTGCAGCCTCACTTAAATGACTCGAACAGGTTAGCCAGTTTCAAGACCACTGAGTCGATGCCCACATCTTAGATTTGTTCAGGGGATGTGAAATAAACCCAAATGGCAATTCATTAAAGTTATCAGGTTGCTGACGTGTGACTTCTGATCTGTTGTTGTGGTCCTGCTACTGGGAAACAGTTTGATTTTAAAAAGGCAGCAAACAGCTCC
The DNA here is from genome assembly GCF_041903045.1 of Epinephelus lanceolatus. Lineage (NCBI taxonomy): Eukaryota > Metazoa > Chordata > Actinopteri > Perciformes > Serranidae > Epinephelus > Epinephelus lanceolatus. Next base: position 17,137,635 of record NC_135739.1, read on the forward strand.
ACGTTCATTCATGATTTTCCAATCTGTGGTGTCAGATCCAAAATGCTTCTGCATGTTATCTCTCAGGTGGTTTGGTAAATTTATTCACTGTAAAATTTTGAATTCAGCCAGATCCAATGCCAATCAAATATTTTTGTTCTCCTCATGTTAGAATTTCAAAAAAACGCTGACAGCCGTATTGTCTGTCCTCTGCCTGCTCAACAACACACATAAATATCATGTGTTTCCTCTTGTCATTACTTTGTATCATGAAATCTGATGCAACAATATTTGGGCTCTTGCTGACAGCATGGCCGTTCATTAACACCAGACCCCTGTGGTGCCTCTGTACCTTGCTTTAGCCCACACACTCACACACACACACACACACACACACACACACACACACACACACATACACACACAGCGATGGAGAGGCCACCTAATGTGTTTCCCGACTGTGAGCTGTCACCCTCCAGCAGACGTGTCTTTTTTATACAGTCCACTCCCCCATAAGAGTTTTGTCTTGTGTTTGACAGGAGGAATGAGAGAAAGGCTGCAAAGCAGTCAAGAAAAAAAAGGTTTCTGAAGACATTTAATACTAGAAAGAAAAAAATGTAGAAAACCAGGGCAGCAAGTGATCTACAACAAATAGTACGTGACTGTAAGACCTTCGGTCATAATCAAGGTTTTCCTATTTTACTCCAGCAAATCTAAAACACTCCACTACACAGAGGCAGCGGAGAACGGAAGGAGAGATTGACATGAAGGTGTTTTGGGATCAAAATGTTGACTTTTGAGGTTCTATGATGCAAGACAGTTGTTTTATCTCCTCTTCCTTCACATTCCACTGAGTCTCGTGCTCGTGTATCTGCTCTCAACCTCGGGCCAGCAGGGGTGAACACAGCTCTCCAGGCGGGAGGTTCGCTTGCATTTCATGTACACATGTGACCGACACATCTATGCCCCCTGATTATCCAGGGCTACAATGCAACCTTATTTAAAAATACACAGTGGAATTCCAGGAGAGCGGTGAAATCTGAGAGCCATGAATTATAAATACAACAGGAGGAGAAAAGCAAGACGCCCACAGACACTCTCAATGTGTGCGACTTGATGTTTGTGTGTGCGTCTGTGTGTGTGTGTGTGTGTGTGTGTGTGTGCATGTGTGTTTTGCAGCTACCACTAAAGTTACACATTGCCTGTGTCTCTCTACACATACAAAGAAATGAGGCGGTCTAGTTGAGCAGCCAACATAAAACATATATTCCATCCAAAAAGATACAGAGAGTGGGTCTGCCAAACATACAAACACACAATCTTCAAACCTGGCTCTGCTGTTTCACTGCAGCAACACTCCACAGACAGGAGCAATTTGAGAGGGTTATGGCATCATCTTTCCAAGCATGAAATGTGTTAAACTCGCCCATTGCCAGCTATAGAATCAAAGTAGCGAATGTGAGGAAGAACAAACTTCCCAACTTTGAAAAGTTCGGTGCCATAAGGAGATATCTAGCAGCAGAGTAAAACTAACACCTCCTGTTAAAACATGATGGCTGGGAGAAAAATACAGCTCCTTGCTGCAGATATTGACTTTTATCCAGCCTTTTGCTCTTTGCTTTGTCACTGTCACAGCCTTTCAAGTAGTTCAGTGCAGTGGGGATGTTTCCAGTCTATTACTATTGGTCTATTTCAACACTATTACCTCAAATTACTGATCATCATTAGCCTAAAAGGGGAAGTGGTTCCCAACTGGTGAGTCAAGGTCCACAATTCTGAATGGACAGCAAGTGACTCGTGTCAAGTTTGTAAAAACTCATTCTGAAGTACAGTGAATTTCTGGCAAATAGCTTTTATTTTGAAGTTCCATTTCCTGCTGTAGAGTATTTGACAAATGACAGAGACAGCACACTAGCTTAGACGACGTGGCCAAACGCAAGTATAACGCTGAATGTATCAAACTGTGTGGACCTTGAACTAATGACCAAGGAAAAATCTGGACCCCATGGGTGGACCAGTTGGGACCCACTGGTCTAGGGCAGTCCAAAAATATTAGTAAACATTAAGAACTCTCTCCCAAATTCAAAAACTAGAGCGCTAAAACTCAAACTTGTGATGTCATAGGGTGTAAAGTCTGGAGCTGCTCCATAGACAATGCATGGTGAAAGATGTTCTCGATGACGCTGAGAGTACACATGTACATTTTCTGTTTCAGGACTGAGAACACTACAACAGAATAAAGCTCATTTGGGTATAAAAGAGAAAATAAACACCCTGTGCGTCCACAAAATCAGTCTCCCATTTACTGTCAATTGAGCAGCTCCAGACAAGTTTGGGACTTACTTCTCTGGTGTCTGGCTTTGAGGACATTAAGTGGACTGTAAACTCCACTGCTCTGGTGAAAAAGGCCCAACAGAGACTATACTTCCTTTGGACGCTGAGGAGGACCAACCTCTCTGCAAAATTACTTGAGTCTTTCTACATCTTGACACACTGCATCACAGCCAGGTATGGGAACTGTTTGGTGGCAGACTGGACAGCTCTCCAGAGGGTGGTAAAGACAGCACAAAAATGATTGGACTCCCCCTGCCCTTTGCCCTTCCATCCACTTAGTCACACACCAACAGTCAACCCTGCAATATCATCGCAACATCGATATCAAACTTATTGGTCGAACTTATCGTGATATTTGATTTACACCATATCGTCCAGCCCTAACCTGTACTGCCACTATCTTGAAATTCTCACAATGTAAAAAGATGGGACCTGGAGCACACATTTCAACCTTAAGCATGTCTTTATCAGATTTTCCGGTATTTGCTTCTGAGGAAAATCCATGCCTTCAGCAGTCATCTTTTATTAGTGAGATATATACAATAACATTGCGTTAGTTAATAAAGTTATGACAAAAATGGCTGTTGATTAGAGAATGGCAACATCGGCACACTACCTACACAAACTTCCTCTAAAAAAATACGAAGAGAATCAGAATCAGAAATACGTTACAGATCCCTGAGGGGAAACTGTGATTCAATAATGTCACTCCAATGTAAAAAATAGAGAATTATAGGAAGTAAGAATAAGAGTTTGAAAAAGATCTATGTTAATATAAAGCAATAAAATAAAATAAAATAGAAATGAAAATGTACATTAAAATAAAAAAATGAAAAAATGAAATGTGCATTATGCTACAGTGTCTAACACTAGTACTTAAGATATGAGAATATTAAAAATAAAATATATCATCACTGTGCTGAGGCTGTAAGTGTGAAATTTAACTACAATATATGAATCAAAAGATAAAAACATAATAATACATCATTTGTAAGTGCCCTCCAAAAGGACACAAACAAGCGTTTTCTGATGCAATGCTCCAACTGGCAGGACGACCTCATTTGTCAGTGCCCTCCAAGATTGTTACTTTCCTGATATATTGTTGAGGTTTGGTCAGGTTTAAGCACACAAGCGGCTTGGTTAGGGTTTGGGAAACAATGTGGTTTGGGTTAAAATAACTGCTTGGTTAAAGTTAAGAAACAATCGTGCTCATTGTTTTAAGAAACCAACGTTGACTGTTGTTAGGAAACAGGAAGCAATCAGAAGCACCCAGATCTGCTGCCACACAGATAGGAGGTCTGGCTGGTACTTTTTGGCTCTGTAACAACTTCGTACTACTTCCTCATTTGCTCCTAACAGTCATGAGAGGTCATCTTCAATGTAAACATGTTGTTTTAAGGTGTCTGCTCGAATGCGTGGTGCTGCTGTTTCCTTTGGAGAACAGTCCCATCAAACAATCGGTAAAGATCACATTGCAGAAACACTAAGGATGAAAAAATAAACTAAAACACTGTCACCTTACAGAGAGAAATGCATGTCTTCTTGGGTGTGAAAGCACTTAAGTTCACAAAAAATTCCACATGCATCAGCCCTGTATCACTGTGCATAACCATCTCCCTACTTTCCAACCCCTCACCCTTGTATTTAAAGAGCTTAAAACTGATGAATAGTAAAGGCAGGAGCAGTGCAGCGTGGTGAGCAGAGCCCCAGCCTGTGGAAACAGGCCTCAGTGTGGATGACAGGCCTAACGAGCTAAATATAGCCTTCTGGGTTATCTCCTCTGTGGGCGCAGCGAGTCCGTTGTTGCTTCACATTATTTACGTGTCTGTGCGTGCACCCTCTCTCTCTTCCCCTCTCTATCTCTCTTTCTTTCATTTCACGCCCCCCCACACAAACACATCACTATCTCTTTCTCTTGCACTCTGCGTTCCATACTCCCTTTTCTCTCTCTCTCCATTTCATCCCTTCACAGCATCTTTTTTCACCCTCCATCTCTCCTCTCTGCAATTTTGTCCCCTGGTATCTCTCTTTCTCATTTCATCTCTCTCATTCCTTTTCAGCTTTTTTTCTACTCTTGCTCTCTTTCCCTCTGTATCTCTCTCCTGCCTCTATCACTCTCTCCCTCTCCTCTTTTATTCTCTTTATCTCTGCCTCCCTTTGTATCCTTCCCTCCCTCCCTCCCTCAGCAGCTCCCTGTTTTTTTTCTGTCTGACACTCTCTGAGCCTTTTTTTCTCTCAAGCTATCTTTCCCTTTGAGCCTCTCTTTCACTCCCCTCCCTCTCATTTTCTCTCCCTCTTTCCCCTCCCTCTTATTTCTGAGCCATGCCTATGAAGTAGCATAGCGCTGTGTTAGCCATGCACTACACCACAGTGAGCCCCAGTTTAAATAATCTAGCCTGGAGTGCTAACCGTCTGCTACGCTAACCTATATGGATGTGTCATCTGCACCTGCAGCTCCCTGACCTCCCACCATAGGGAACTGTTAAAGCTTAGGGCTCTATCTTTCACCCGGCACAAAGCAATGCACAGCGCAGCACCACTGTCATTGCTAGTTTCAGACTGACGCAGTTTTCATTGTCACAGCCCATGTTGTCTAAATAGTAAATGTACTGTACTCATCTGTGGGCCGAAGGGTGTGTAGGTGTTAAAATAAATGAGGTGTGATCAGGCACATTGTTGTATTGCTATTTTGAGGCGTCAGAAAGCAACTGCGCCATTGACCAACAAAATAACAAAAACCTGGTTTAAAGTTAACAGCACAGTATTTTCCTGCTATCTAAAGAGCTCTATTCAGGGACGCAGGGATGGGTTGATGGTACATGGGTGAAATAATGCCTCATTAATGAGAAAAGTATTCATTACTTCTCTAAAATGTGAACACAGCAGAGAGCAGAGCAGAGCTGCTGTCCGACTCCCCATTAAGAGAGATGCTGTGCACGAGGAGCAGCGTAACTTCATTGATTACTTCAGAAGCTAAAAGTTTAGTTCTGTTTCCTGTGTCAAGTTTATAACTGCATTTTTTTTAGTTTTGCAGCTTAAATGTCCCACAATATTTGCTACAGTGACAACACTGCTCTTAAGCCCCATTTCCACCAAACACTTTCAGTATGGTACCTTTGGAACCAACAGTAACCCTTCAGACATGGTACCTAGACCCTAGCGTTTCCACTGCAAACAGTACCCTTAAATGTGGGCGGGGTTGTTGTCACTCACTGCTCCGTCCAGCACTCACTGTATTTCCTCATTACCGGTGACACAGAGAAGTCTGCACCTTGTTTATCATCCACAGAACGAGGCTGCACGCCAACATTTTCAGAACAAGATAGAACAGGCTGCAGTGAGAGTCTCTCTCCATGGGATATTTAAAAATAGCAGGTTTGTGCATTTAGTCCTTCTCAGACAAGCTCAGGGGTTTAGTGTTGCTGGAGCCCACAGGAACTACGCTCCACTATGCTTTTTGTTTTTTCTCCTAGTGAAGAATAGAATTGAGCAGTTCATATAATCTGGTCAAAATTAATATCTATAAACACTTGAAGATCCACTCATTACTAGAAGAGTATGTCGTGTAAAACCTAAAGCAATGGTCAAAGTTGTCACAGTGAAATTGAAGGTGTGTTGATTGATTTGCGTCGCCAACTCATTCATTGAGTAGCATTACAAGTTAACGTTCCACCTTAAAAGTTGTCAGCAGTCAGCCCAGTGAATTAAGTTTTCTTCTCAGCCTACAGCTGCTGCAAGAGGCAGCAAAACATCCTTTCATTTTATAGTTACAGTCCACTAATAAAACCAGCCACAACTCAGCCCTGAGCAGAGTGACTGTCCACTACTGACCAATCAACAGACTGCAGTGTTCACAGCTCCACCTTTTAATAGCAGATCTGTGTGCTAGGTACCCCAACAGAGGGGGGACCAAAAATGGTGACCATATGGAATGGATCCACTGGTACCATTCACAACTTTTCACAGTGGAAACAGTAAAAAAGTACCAAACTGGACTGAACCGTCCCAGACTGCTCAGTGGAAACGGCTGTCCAGTTTGCCAAATCCACCATGTAAATAGCAGTCCGTCAGGCGCAGGCACACCTGGCTCTTTAGGTAAACAGCAGACGACACTCAGTCTGACTGAATTCATGTTACGCCCAAAACACAACTATGATTAATTAAGCGACCTAACACAACCCCTTTGCCCCATTCTGCCTTACTATGCAACCAGACAATGCACCGTTTACTGGCACAAGTGAAGCCATACACGCCCTTAATACACTTATGATCATGCACTGTTGAATGTTTAAACAAGGCCCTTCATGTTGAACTTACACATGACATATACAGCAGAAGATACACTTGTGCTATTTCTCCCCCTCCTTAGTTTACCAATGGTGCAGTGGTCACAAAGACCGTGACATTTAATATGCACTAAGTTTGATCAAATGTCATCCATTGCCCCCATCTAAGAAAGGACAGAGAACTGCGTCTACGCTGGCACGCCACCACTCCCATTATATAAGATTGGGTGGCGAGGATTTGCAATGAAGACGGTGGATGTTTGTCTGGGCTGCTTGTTCCACACAGTCATTCTGTTAACCACAGCTAAAATGGGGAGTGCCTGAGATTAGGGAAGTGGGTGTTTTTGAGGAGTCTGTGGTTTTAAGAGGTTTTTCTTTGTGTGTGTTCCCCCCTGTATCATATTGATGTGTGCATGTTTCTTCTTGTATTTCTTCACCACTTTGAAAAGCAGAGTGAGGATATTTTTATGAAGTGAGGTCAGTTTGACAAGTCCTTCTGCTTTCAAAGGACCAGTTGAGGGTTCGTGTTTGGGTAGTTCAGGATCCTAAACAAAACCACGACAAGTTTTTGGCTTTACAATTACATGGATTTGCTATTATGCAGTACATGATTTATTGAAAATTGTATTGTGTTTAAGAAACTGCCAGATAACACAATAACTTTGAAATGTAATGAAAAACATCTCTGGGTTAGGTTGAGGATGTGACAGTGAGATTATGGCCTAATTTAAGTGTGAGTAATTACCAACTAGTAACTTAAGATTTGCTTTTATTTTTTTGTGGCTTTTTGCCTTTATTAGAAAGGACAGCTAGAGAGTGAAAGAGGGAGAGAGAGGGGATGACATGCAGCAAAGGGCCGCAGATTGGAATCAAACCCACAGCAGCTGCTGCAAGGATAAAGCCTTTGTACATGGGATGCCTGCTCTACCAGGTGAGCAACTGGGTGCCTCTAACAAGTAACTTTTAATTGAGCTTATGTAATTTTTGCTGAACAGCAGCCATTTTAGTCGATTTGTATCTTACATGACATGGCACTTTCCTGTCATTTCTTGAGATTGTTTGGTCTTGGTGACGCTGTTTTACTTTTGTGATAAATCAAATGAAATGTTTATATTTTTCATGCAAAAAGGGTGTTTTGTTGCTGATGAATTCATTTTGCATTTTGCTCATAAGAGATACGATGAATGTCATAGTGCCCCTTTTCCACCGCAGGATCATTCACCCGGGATTTTGAACAACCTCTGCGCGTTTCCACCGAAATTACCCAGGTAAAAAACTTTCCCTCAACCCCAAACTTTCCCTGAAAAAAGTACCTAGTAGGGGAGTAGGACTTTTCAGATTACCCGGAATTCTTGAGGGGCGGGGCTGTGTGCTGAAGAACGCTGATCGCCAACACAAACAAATATGAACCTTTTCTGCTAAAGTGCTCAACGGCTATAAAAATAATCTGACCTCATATAACAAGATTGTTTTGATCTCACACCCTCTTGAGTGTAGCTGTTTGCTTTCATCACTTCCACTTTTTGTCTTGTGCCCTGAGCTGACCTGCAAATCGGAGTGATTTCACTCACCGTTGGGCTCCACCAGCTCTGACACCAAGTTAACATGTTGTCTGAAAACAGCAGAATAATGCCGACTAGTGCCAATGGTATTAGAGAGACTGCAATCACTAGGGCGACAGACTCTCAGCGACTGCCCGACATTGATCAGCGGCTGACCGTCAGCTTGGTGTGTCAGGGCCGAAACAGTTAACAGGTGTCCTCAGAGCGTACTTCTGTCAGAGTAACACACTGCTAATAAATATGTCCCGTAGATCTCAAGAGCTCACACTCAACACTGCACTCTTTGGGTCCTCAGCGATACACTTGCCAAGGCTGAGGTCCACTGGATCAACGGTTGTAGAGAATATGGAAGGACGGACAGACAGACAGGGACCCCTTCTATTTTAGTTAGCTCACGATTAGTTGGGGCCTGAGGAACGGAGACCTTCAATGGAAGGTCCTCATAAGAACAGAAAAACAAGGGTGTGTGTATATGTAAGTGTAGCTGACTCAATGTGTGTATGCTGTATCTCCTGTGTTTGTGTGTGTGTTTTATCTGTTTATCTTCTGCCTGTCTATCTGTGTGCTTCTATATCCATTTGTCTGTCTGCCAGTTTCCCTGTCTGCCTGCTTGCTTTCCTTTCTTACACTCAGTCTATTTGTCAGTCTATCTGCCTGTCTGTTTCTCCCTCTCTCTTTCTGTCTATCCATCTGTGTGTCTATCTAGCTTACGGCCCTGATCCTGCCTGCTCTCCCAGGTTTATGAAATGCGAGCAGCTTAGCAGATGGTGCATATCGTATTCTGGTCGGCTCTGTGTGGGTTTTGTACCACAGACGAAGGCTTACGATACATGTGAGCCTTTAGTCGCACAGACACACCGACGCAGAGGGAGCTCGGGCTGTTAGCGCATGAGAGGAAACAGAGAGAGGAAGAAGAGACAGAGACACAGACTGAGTCTGAAGGAGGAAAAAACTGGGAGAATGAGAGATGTGGAAAAGAGAAGATGTAGGTTTTAGAGAGAGGTATGAGTGAGAAAGATAAATAGTGTGCAAGAAACACAGAGAGAAAAACACATAATACTGGTTTAGTAATGATTTGTACAACCTGTGGAAAAATTTAAACTGTATTCCAGATATTCAAGATTATGTACCGCTGCAAATAAGGTGTTTTTCAAAGTAAATACTGATTACTTATTATTAGGGCTGCCCCCAACTACGAATTTTCCTAGTCGACCAATAGTCGTCATTAAGAGCCATTAGTCGACTACTCGTCCTCATGTTTACAATATCAATTTAATTATTTAATAACATTGTTAACCTCCGCTACATTACAGAGAAATACAAATTGTACTAATGAACCTTCATTAATATAGGCCTATATTTTATCTACAAGTGCACGTCACACACTGAGCGAGCCACCTGTTAATGACGTTGTTGGCAAAGCAGTAATGATTGTGCTAAGTGGCTAATGGGCATGTAGCTACTTCCATGTTTCAGATGATATGTCATGTTTGTAGTCGACCAGTGAAGATGAGTTTACCTATCACCTTGGGTTCGTCCTTCACCTTCTCAAAATGATCCCACACTTTGGATTTCCTGCCTGACATGTTATTAACTAGCTTGTGGAATAACCACAGAGATTAGAGGCCGTACACATGCCGAACAAGCATCGTACAGCCTATTTATCTGAAATCCTGAGTGCAGAGCTGATCTTCTTCCAGGAGCTGTTTATAAGGGTGGAGACCTATCATTCATGGGACAGATGTAAAGCTCTGGGTTGCCCTGCACTAACATGATCAACTTTTCTGTATTTATCAGAATGAACATTTATGGAAGTCGGGAAAGACATCTGTCAGCTGTGATTGGTTTGTAACCTGACCCCTGTCTGACTGTTGAGCGTGGCCTCTTCCTGTGTCTGTCCTTTCAAATTAAATTCCCACATGGTCCAGTCAGATAGGTTTTGATTTATTTTGATTTATTTTGACAAGGTGCAGCTCCTAATAGTGTTTCACGTTTGTTTTATTTATTTATTTATTTATTTTCTGCGACTAAGCAACCAATGAAATCTTGCAGACTAATGATCTTTCTGGTCGACTAAGGTTTGGTCGACTATCAGGGGGCAGCTCAAGTTATTAAAGTTATTAGTGATTAAAAACTTGTCATTAAGCCCCTGAATGTTAGGTGCTGTCATCTCAGCATAATTTAAATATTATAATCTGTTCGTGCATTCTGAAAATGTACAATACGTCATTTGCCAGAGACATGACAGAAAAAGAAATCTTGAGAGGATCAACAGAGAAGTGGAGCGACAAACAAAGCTTTTACTCCTGAATGACATAAACGCTAAACGACGTCAATCCAGCTAATCAAAAGCACAGATACAACTCCCCTGATTGTAATTCCTATATAGGAACCCATCAGACTCTTTTCAGAGCTTCTGAGTGGCCCAGTCAGACTAACAAATCACCAAACAGCTCTGATTGGACTCACCATGATGTAGTGCCTCTGCATCTCAGTCTTCTCACTGGCCAGCTTCTCACACTCCAGCTTCAGGCTGCACAAGGACGAAAAAGGACACACACGGATTAAATGATGTATTTGCATCCACTGAAATAAATTATAATTTCCACAGAATTTATTTATTGCAGAGGTCAGACAGAGTTTAAGGCTGTGTGAGGATACCAAAAAATTATTCTCAGCCACACAGTCGGGCTACCTATTACTGCTAAAAGTGGCACTGAAAAATATCACCTTCAATCGCCTGGGTCTTATTCACCACTGCAATTCATCACACCTCCATTTAAGGACAGTTTGACAAGTTCTTCTGTGTCCAGTCGGTTATATATGTCATATGTACATTGGTGAGTTTATGTTAGAGTAGTTTGTGCCTTTTTGTTCTGATCTGCTTTTTTCTTGCATCAAGTCCAAGTTGGTTTATTTCCAAATGTGTTTCAAATGCACTGCAGTGTTTCCCCTATAATTGGAAACCCTGCAAGGCCAAAAAAATAAAACCGTTTTTTTAATAGGCTCCCAAATATAAAGCCAAATATCCATTCATTCGAAAATCAATGATTTGCCGGAGGGAAGAGTCTTAACTGTGTTTTGCTTTCATTTATGGTCGTGCTAGGTTCTCTCCTCTCTGTTCTACCGAGGGCAGGGCTTCACCTGTCCACTCACAGAGCAGCAGAGCGTGAAGTGAACGTTACTCGAGTTGATGACAGCTCATTACATTGCATCCAATAAAAGTAAGTGCAAGAGGCTTAAGCTAATAATGGTGAGTAGCAAAAAACAGTTGTTTTGTCTAAGAATCTTGAAGGTTGTCATTGAGCCAAATTTTATATTTGTTAAGTGCTGTTGTTGTTAAGCCACCTTGCATGTGTATTAATGGAGTCAATTTAAACTTGACTTTAAACTTGTGAGTCAGAAATTTCAACTGGAATGCCCCCTGTAATCAGATTTCTGATTTGGAAAGTCTGAAGATTCTCACAAACTTAACCTTACAATCCAACATGGCTGCTCTGCCCATCAACGGTAGTCAAAGCTGTATAAGAATACTGTTTCTTGGCACTTACATTTTATTTGTGTCTCATTAAAACTGTTCATACACACAGTCCTGTCTGACTTCTATCTGCGGATGTATTGCTACAGTATTAGTATGCACAAAATACAGCGTGAAGCAGGGGTGTCAAACTCATTATAATTCATGAGCAACATACAGCCCACTTTAATCTTAGCCAATAAAACCATCACACAATAAACCTATAAGTAACAACAGCTCCAATATTTTCCTGTTTTTGAGTAAAGGATTACAAGTACATTCTGTAGACATTCATCCTTTTACAAAACAGATGAACAGCCTGAGATGTTTTAAGAAAAATAAGCGCGATATCAACAGTATGTCTCAGTTTTTCCACATTCAGTCAGTCTACTTCTCACTGTCATTACAGCTGCCAATTGACAATATTTTGCACAATGTTCAATAACTTTAAACATGGTCATAGTAAATATTCATTGATATATCAGAGAGCTGTGTTCTTGTCAGGGTGGAAAAGCCTCTGAAGCAGAATTATACATGAAGCAGGCAATGCATTTTTTAACTTGCTTCTGAAGCCTGGCACCTCTTAGTCTAGTCATCTAGTAGGGCTGGACTGGACCCTTTGGCGGGCTGGTTCTGGCCCGCTATGGCTATGTTTGACACCCCTGACATAAAGTGTTGTCAACAACTGGTATTGCTAACAACATCTTGGTTTTCCAACTTGTACTGAAATGCAGTCAACTCAGGTGTGACGTCATTCCCAGCCTCAACCTCCAACTTCTAAAATGGAATGCAGCCTTACAGCCCTAGTAACTGACTGGGTTAGCAAACCACCACCATCCACCACCACCCCAAAGCTCTCAACCTGGGAAACACTGCATTGCATTGGTCAATAATGGATGGCATGTGGAAAAAATATGCAGATGCAAGTATCTCAAAATAGTTTCTCAAGCAAGTCTTCATGATGGGTACATTATTAGTCTGAGTGGGCGGAAGTTCGCTGCATAGATCAGCTTCTCATTGGGCGGAACGAGCCACCCGCTGAAGTCCCGCCCTACCACCTCCGGTTGTGTAGCAGTTTTCAACCGTTTTCAACACGTCCTTTACTAACTTTTGCAGTGTTTGATCTTGCGGGGATGTAGCCATTTTTCTGCCATGGTTCGCGTCCTGTAGGCGATATTTTTGTGGGCGTGTTACACCAAAACCTGTTTCCCCCCGGCAATATTTTTGCAAGCGCACCGTTGCTGTGGCACCGCCCAGAACGATTGTGATTGGTTGAAAGAAATACAAGCAGCCAGGGCGTTTTTTTCTCCAATCTCAAAGTGAGAGTCGGTGCAGCCAGACCTTTCTTTTCTTGAGAAAGGTCTGGTGAGCGAGACTAGTACATTATTAACATGTAACAGTTCCAGACTGCTAAAACTGTCAAGCTCAGGTGGGACCGTTTGAGGTTTACCAGCCACTTTATCAGGCCAATGTTAAGAAAAGGTGAAGTGGAGATTGATATTACTGTATATAAGTCAGATGGTTTATTAATATGAAAAGCTACTGTGCCATGCTGGTAATTGTATTTGTGTCGTCTCATCCTGTAAAGATTAAAAGTGCACGAGTAGATATAAGTGACTGTTTGCCTCTTTGTGTGTGAGTGTATGTGAGTGTCTCACCGACAACCATCAGTAGTGTTAAAGTAGTGTTGCTGTATCGCAGCAGGCTGTTCAGCCTGCCCACTGAGGTGTGAGCAAGAGGCTGGGTGGTTTATTTTTCTTAGCCAAGGTCACTTCTGGTCAGCCATATGATAACGTGGCCACCAGTGACCTCCAGCTGGAGAAAATAAAAAGGACCGAACTACGAGTGATCCACAAGGTGTAAACAGCAATTAGTAGAAATAATGACTTTGGAGATAAGATAGGAATATATGTGTTAAAAATGTATTTATGTTGAAGGACAAACTGGAAATCGCTGCAATAAAAAGACATTTGAGCTACATTGATAAAGTTAATGAAGGTGAAAGACAAGATCCCTTATTGATTCCCCTAATTACTGCAAGTGTGTACCTATTACTGTGAAGGTGATGTATAGATTTGGGCAAAAACAATGAGTTAGAGATGAATGTGAAGCTTTGAGATGATTGAGACTGGATCAGTGTGATGAGCTGCAACTCACTATCAATATTTTGTACATTCAGTGTCGTAATAAAGATTAAAAGACGGCACTTGTGCGCTGTCATATGATCTTTACAGGTTCATATCGTTAAGAATTTGACACCCAGTTCCACTGAACTGAATAACAACATATGTGAAATATTGTGTCGATACCTGTGGTACTGCGCCTGGAGGAACTGGAATTCCTCCTTGATACGGTCCAGGGTTTCCAGGACTGTGAACTTGAAAGACTGGCCGGGTTGTAAGGGAACCTGCAGAGGAAAAGGGAAAAGAGAACGAAAGGATGAAAAACAGATACTGAAGCGTGTGTATGTGCGTGTGTGTGTGTATGTGTGTTTCCTCACAAGAAAAGAGATTGTATGCATTGTGCCTTTAATGTATTTGTGTAGGTTCATGTGCACCTGCATTAGCCATACATTTGAGTGTGTGTGCATGCAAGTACAAGCAAAAGTGTGTGTGTGTGTGTGTGTGTGTGTGTGTCAGGGAGCAAGGCAAGGGGAGAAAAAAGCCAAGATGAAAGTGAGAGGGAAGGTCACTTCCCCTTCCCACACATCATAAAGCCGTGTCCTCTCTCTCTCTGTTCTCCTCCTCCTCTAATGACTCTGCCTCCCTCCCTCCACTGCCCCCATCCTTTCTTCCTCTCCTCTCGCTCTCCCTCTCTTCCACATTAGCATCCTCTCCACTCTGCCAGGTTGCTAATGTATTCCAGCCTACAAAGAGCTGAGAAGGGAGGAAACGTCAAATGAATAACTTATAGGGAATCACGGCACCGTCTCTCACCTGCTAAAAGCTAAAGAAGGCCCAACAAAACAAGCACCTCCCTGGGGTACACCCCTTAACCACCACCACCAACACCACCACCAGCCCTCCGTGTCTGTCTAAAGTGCTTTCGACAGCCGCCCTCCTCCTCCTTCGAGAAGTTTTAGAGACAAGGGCATTGTTTTTGGAGGCTGTAGCTGTTTATGTTTGGGGATGGGGCTTAGTTTGCAGTCAGGGAAATCTAGAGTAAGCAGGAGAGTTTTTTTATTTTATTGACACTGTGGATTCTCAGAGGAGATCCAAGGTGGCTGTGGCTCAGGAGGTAGAGCAGGTTGTCCACTAATCGGAAGATCAGTAGATCGATCCCCGGCTCCTCCAGTCCACATGTCGAAGCATCCTTGGGCAAGATACTGAACTCCAAATGGCTCCCAATTGGCTGTGCAATCTGTGTGTAAATGTCTAAAAACTGAGAAGCTACCTTGTAGCCTCGGCCACCTGTGTGGGAATGAGTGAATGTGACTTGTAGTGTAAAAACACTTGGTGTGGTTAAAGACTAGAGATACGTATTGTATATGCATTTATGTATCTCCTAATTCGGACTGACTAATTTTCTCTCCACTGTGAGACCCCTGCTGTCAGTCTGGGGAGGACGCAGACTGCCAGGTGTCTCTGCCACTTCTTTTTAGCCACTTCTTATCACCTGTCAGTGATCAGGTTCACACTATCCCGCCAAGATCCAGCCTCCCTCTG
Organism: Epinephelus lanceolatus; assembly: GCF_041903045.1. Taxonomy (NCBI): domain Eukaryota; kingdom Metazoa; phylum Chordata; class Actinopteri; order Perciformes; family Serranidae; genus Epinephelus; species Epinephelus lanceolatus. The sequence continues at coordinate 17,152,978 of NC_135739.1, forward strand.
ACGCCTCTAGTGCAAAAAAAACAAGAGCCTTATTGACACAGGACTACAGTAGAAATACCAGGGGAACCCACGGGATTTGTTTAGAAATTGCCACCCACACATTTTTTGTTTTGTGCAGCACATTCGCACAAGATAAGCAAAGTCTGTGTGGTACTAAAGTTTACTGACATAATTCCCCTGATATGATGTCAAAGTCCTGCGTAACATTCACTTCCTGCGCAAAAACAGCAATGGCTGCTAAGAAGAAAAACAGGCTTAGGACACCCCACGTGCTGTGTGGGGTGGGTCTCCATGATGTGTAGCAAGATAAACCTCCTGAATTTGCACCCAAAACGTTGTCAAAACTTTCATGTAATTGCCAACAACGGCTCCATTAAGAAAGAGCCAAAAAAGGAAAAAAAGGTATGGAGTAACCAATAGATCTTGCAGAAACGCAAACAAACAATCTCAAACCAGGTGCCGATTTGCAGAGGACTCATGTTATGACAGGATCTCTGTGTTTTGTGAAAGCCCTAATCCCTCAGCAGTGGCCAAGCGATTCTGTTTCTGTGCCACCTGCACAACCTTTATCCATCTTTCCAGCCAAAACTACTGGAGCTGCCCCCTAAAAGTTGGAGATCAGTTGGAGAGTTGTCCTCTATCGACTGACTCTGACTCTATTCCTTCAAGTCGAGCAGTCTTTTTTTCTCTTCTTTCTGTCAGTTAGTGTGCAGTGTACTTCTGGGGACATTTCGGTCCCAAAATTTAGCTGCAGAGTGAGCGCTCCTTGTATTCATGCTGCTCTTTAAACAAGGCAGCTGCACAGTGGATGACAGGCTTTGCCCCGTCAGGCTCTGAAAAAAAACCTTTTTTAGCCTTCTGATTAGACGTGATGACTTAACGGCTCACAACAACTTGATATGACACATTCTCTGGCTTTTGTTTGGTATCTAAAAATTGTTACACATTTCCAATCCCTTGTTAGCTTGTTTACTATATTACATAAATGCATCTGTCGCACTCAAAACATCCTACTGATCCCTATGTTTTGCCTTAATCCCTCAGTGGTGACCAAGAGATTCTACCTTGGTGCCACCTGCATGACCTTCACCCATCTTTTCCCCCTGAAAGTTGGAGATGCAAATCATCAGCTGGAGACCCCTCAATCAACAGAACCTGCTTCAAGTCCAGCAGTCTTTTTTTTTCTGTCAGTCAGTGTGAAGGGTACTTCTGGGGACATTTCAGTCCTGAGATTTAGCTGCAGAGTGCTGCTCTTTAGAACACGTAGCTGCAGACACAGAGGCAGCTGCCCAGAGGATGAAAGGCTTGCCTTGTCAGGCTCAGAGAAAACCTTATTTTCAACCTTCTAATTAGACATGATGAATTCACAGCTCACAACAACCTAATATGAGACAGTCTCTGGCTTTTGTTTGATACCTAAAAAATGCTGCACATTTCCAATCTGTCATTAGCTTGTTTACCATATTACATAAATGTCACTGTCACACTGAAGGTCCCGCTGAAGCCTGTTCAAACTGTTGAAGTCTATATGGGAAAAAAAGGAACAAATAGACAAATATTCCCATTGATCAGCTATATCTGATTCAACATACATAATTCTGGATCAGTTAAAGCCCTAAAAAATAACTTGCTGATGCAGCAAGCAGAGATACCTGAGCTTATATAACCCTGTCCAGGTTTACTGGTGTTCTGTGGTCCTAAAATTAAGTTTCCTTTCACTGTGATTTGGCAAACAGCGAAGACTCAAATTGCAGGACAGGGAATGGATGTACTCGACTTTGCAGTCTTATAATACCTCTGATGATGCTGTCAATCTTCAATCCAACATCTAAAGTTACAAAACATATGGAGTGTGTCTTTTCACTTAGTAACCCAAGCCAACTATGAATCCATTTGTCCACCCATTGGTTCGCCTGCGCACGTATCTATCCATCCATCCAAAGTGAGCGGCACAGTGCAGCTGGGTGGCTATCGGCCTGCAGCTACGGCTAAAAGATTGGCGGTTTCAGTGGCGGGGCTTCATTAGTCTAGACAAGCACAATTCAATTAGATTTCAATTAGTCCGACGGTGGAGGTCAGGGACGCGGTGGGTTCCCCAGTAATTAATCCACGGAGCCGAGCTGAGCTGAGCTAAACTGAGCTGAGGCAGGCATAGCAGGGACATCTAGATGGCTGGATGGGCACAATACACACAAATCCATCAGGGTGTGTGTGCGTGTGTGTGGGCGGGAGAGGTGGAGGGGGTGGGTGGGATAGATGAGGATGGGGGGTGTCTGCCAACAGATCCCCACTGACCTTGATTCACACCACACACACTCAGTAGGGGAGGGGAGGACGGGGGGGGGGGGGGTAGATACTGATCTGGCACATGCAGATACAAACACACACGCCCACGTAGCCATGAAAAATACACACAAACAAGCAAACACACACTGCTGCACATGCAGATTACCACTTAGGCTACACACAAGCAATCAGGGAACACGCAAACCGACAGTGTGAGAGAGAGCAGGGATGGAGGGATGGATTGATGAGGGTTGGGAAAAAAGGCGGAAGAGAGATAGATACTCATCTGACAGAGAGAGGGATGGATGGACCGAGGGATGGAGGGAGTGATAGACTAGTCTGACATCTTTACAGAGGAGTGAAAGACCGAGCAGAGAGACAGATGATGAAAGACTGGCGTGGCTGCTGACTGAGAGAGATAGCCGGCCATTCATTCGTCTGACACCGAGGGGATGGGAAGAAGAAGAAGAGACAGAAAGAGGGAGAGAAAGAGTCGTGCTCTCTTCACTGTAGTCAACACAGCCTTGTCGCTCTACCCTGTGCACTGTCCACCCGTCTGTGGTAATACTGCTCCCACCATCTGCTGCCATGAACACACAGACACATACTCACGCGGATGCACACAGATAAAGTGCTGCTGGCGGGTTACATCAGCAGCACTAAGTCATATAACAAAGCCCATAGTCACAGATCAGGATTAGAAGATGAGATAAGAGGAGATCTGCGAGTGACAACCGTTGGTGTCAACATGGCGTCTTCTGTAGTGCGCCGCCGATGAGAGAGATTTGAATTTCTTTCATCTGTTGGACAAAAACTCCAAAACGTCTTTCTTTTGATTTGCCAATTGCACCTTTTTGAATGAGTTTCACGGAGCCAGGAGCGGTAAAACTTCTTATGACCGAGACGGAAATGAAAAATACAGAAAAAAAATCAGGTCCTCAGGCAAAAGGAGAAATATTCTCTCCTTGTGCTGAGCTCTGACTGTCAGGATAAAGAGACGAGCACTGAAAGCTGGTATCAAATTGGTTCATGCTTATTAGCAATAATAGGAGACTCTGTCCTGCTCAAGGACACTTCAGCAGGTAAAAATAAAAACACAGCTATATGTAAGGGGCAGGAACCACCACATGCCCCACAATATGATATTATCACGATATATTATTACAACTTAAAAGTTATTTGAGTATTTCGATAATATACACTCACTGACCACTTTATTAGGTAGACCTTGTCTGTACTGGGTTGGACCTCCATTTACCTTCAGAACTGCCTTTATTCTTCATGTCATAGATTCAACAAGGTGCTGGAAACATTCCTCAGAAATTTTGGTCCATATTGACATGATAGCATCACACAGTTGCTGCAGATTTGTCAGCTGCACATCCATGATGTGAATCTCCCGTTCCACCACATCCCAAAGGTGCTCTATTGGACTGAGATCTGGTGACTGTGGAGGCCATTGGAGTACAGTGAACTCATTGTCATGTTCAAGAAACCAGTTTGAGATGATCTGAGCTTTGTGACATGGTGCATTATCCTGCTGGAAGTAGCCATCAGAAGATGGGTACACTGTGGTCATAAAGGGATGGACACGGTCAGCAACAATACTCAGGTAGGCTGTGGTGTTTAAACCATGCTCAGTTGGTACTAAGGGGCTCAAAGTGTGCCAAGAAAATATCCCCCACACCATTACACCACCACCACCACCAGCAGCCTGAACCGTTGATACAAGGCAGGATGGATCCATGCTTTCATGTTGTTTATACCAAATTCTGACCCTACCATCTGAATGTGGCAGCAGAAATCCAGACTCATCAGACCAGGCAACGTTTTTGCAATCTTTTATTGTCCAGTTTTGGTGAGCCTGTGTGAACTGTAGCCTCAGTTTCCTGTTGTTAGCTGACAGGAGTGGCCCCTGGTGTGGTCTTCTGCTGCTGTAGCCCATCTGCTTCAAGGTTTGACGTGTTGTTGGCTCAGAGATGGTCTTCTGCAGACCTTGGTTGTAACCAGTGGTTATTTGAGTTACTGTTGCCTTTCTATCATCTTGAACCAGTCTGACCATTCTCCTCTGACCTCTGGCATCAACAAGCCATTTTCACCCAGAACTGCTGCTCACTGGATATTTTCTCTTTTTTGGACCATCCTCTGTAAACCCTAGAGATGGTTGTGTGTGAAAATCCCAGTAGATCAACAGTTCCTGAAATACTCAGACCAACAACCATGCCACATTCAAAGTCACTTAAATCCCCTTTCTTCCTCATTCTGATGCTCAGTTTTAACTTCAGCACGTTGTCTTCACCATGTCTACATGCCTAAATGCATTGAGTTGCTTCCATGTGATTGGCTGATTAGTTATTTGCTTTAACATGCAGTCGAATTAGTGTAACTAGTGGCTGGTGAGTGTATATTGAGATAAATTAAGATTTATAGACTTTTTTCAACTGCAAATTATGTTTCCAAGGGAAAACTTTGACAACATCTGTTTTTATCTAATAAGATGAGTGTTCAGTCTTTTTATTATTGGGCTAAAAGCAATTGATTTTATTATTCTAGTCGCCTAGCAAAAGGAACAAAACAAAACAAAAAAAATCGATTGTTAGTGTGTGTGTATGTGTGTGTTTATCGATACAATATTGCCATGCAAAATACTGCAGTGCTATTCTGTACTGATTTCCCCCCCACCCCTGTAGCTAAAAGTCATTTAAGGGGATAAATGTGCATCCGTCTGCAGTGTTTACAAAGATGGAGGCATCATCAAGTCATGCCGTATGTACACCAGAACTAACATTTGTTGTTGGAGTGTGTCTGTGTGTATCTGCTCTCTCCTGTATTGTGACAGATGGCAGCCCAGACTGTTAGGGGTCCAATAGTGCGTCACGAAGGGCCAAAAAACAGCCTACCGCCTGTGTTGTCATGTGTGTATATATTTGTGTGTGTGTGTGTGTGTGTGTGAGCGCCGTGGCAGCCAGCATAGGGGATCCTGAAACCCAAAACTGATCCGGTTAATCTAGGAGGAGGAGGTGGAGGAGGGTGGGGAAGGAAGGGTCACTTGCGCGCAAACAAACACACACACACATATATACACCATGTGGGACAGCAGTCAATCACAATTTGGTCGAGCTGGCACGGGCGAGCAGAGAATTAGGAGGGATTATCTATGGAGGGGAGGGAGGGAGGGAGGCGAGGGGAGGGGAGGAGTGGCGGGTGAAGCCCATCGCGCTGTATCACATAACAGGATGGAGGTGGGACCCAGTGGCTCTAACCATCACCTGTCTGTCAGTGTCTGTCTGCCTGTGTCTGTCTGTCTGTCACGAGTTTGATTGTACCACTTGATAGACTAGCAGTGTAAGTGATGTGATAACATGCAAACACATTGATATTATAAAGCATTATGATTAAATACTATTTCTTTTACACAGAGTTAAAACAATACAGCCAATGCCATCACCAAAGTCATTCAGTAACTGAGGGTAATTAGTGTTACAGGTCACAAATAGAGCCCAACTTACACTATATAATCACTTTATAATACTATATAATTACTATATTACTATACTATATAATATATAATATTCATTTTCCAACATAAAAGCTTAATTTTTTTTTTTTTACATTTTCATGAGGCTCCTTTTAAATCTGGTTATTGGAGAATTTACCGAGATATTTACTCAGTGAGATATTTTACAAGTCAGAAGTAAACTTGGCAGGACAACACTGCTTCTAAATTACCCCAAATAGATCTTTGGCATCTTGGCACCGAAATGTCTGTTTAATTATCAGCCAACATGCAAACAGTTGCCACTTTATTAGGCACACTTTGCTAAAACCAATGCAGTCTAATACAACAACTTACCTGTGTGAAGGTTATTTTGGTGAAACTGCAGCCTCCAATATATTTATATAGTTGATCTAACACCTCTAAAACACAGTTTGTTGTGTTTCTGCTATTTTTTCCCTCCCATTTATATCAATGAGGGAAGACTTAATGACAGAAACACCTCTATATGATGTGATATACAGGTACCAAAAACTACATCCTCTAAAGGCCCAGACACACCAAACTGGCATCAAGGAACTGAGTGGCGACAAAGGCTGACTGTTACGTTGCCTCACGTCCTAAGTAGCATGTATGTTCTGCATAAAAAATACTAGGGCCCGGTCAATGTCCTGCCTAAAAATAACTTGCCTATTCCAGATTTCTTACATAAGGTGAAATAGGTAACCTTGAGGGGTCACTTCCCTGACTCAGTCAGCACTAGAGCTTTAAGTATTGCCCAAAATAACCCAGTGCCAAGTAGTTTTAGGGTGCTTTCACACCTGCCCTGTTTGGTTCAGTTCAATCAAACTCAAGTTCATTTGTCCCCTAAGTGTGGTTCGTTTGGGCAGGTGTGAACACAGCAATCGCCCTTGGGTGTGCACCAAAACAACAAGACCGAGACCTTCTTGAAGAGGTGGTCTTGGTCTGGTTACAAACAAACTCTGGTGCGGTTCGTTTGTGGTGAGAACGTGTTCTGACCTCGATCTGAACCAACTGCAGTCACATGACACATTGTTTGGGTTAAACATGAGCATGTTACAGTCCTGGAGGATTATTAATGTGCACCTCCTCCTGTACTGCCTTAATATGCACATTCAGCACATCCAATGCATCAAAACATTGTTTTCTAGTTGGAGCCGCGCCTCGTTTTCAAACTGTATGGTTTGACTAAAATGAACAATGACAGCAATATAGTCCACGATGAGCAGCGCTAAAATCAACCTGCGTAGTTGTCCCTCCATTGTGACATTAGAAAGTGTCACATTTATCTCGCAAGTGTACTCTTCTTCAACGTTTTGTTTACTTCCTGGATTTTTCCTGCATGGAAATTCTGACCAATCAAAAGCAGCTTTCTCGTGTAAGGCATTTTATCTGGCCCGCTTGTAAATGCTGCCTTGAGAACACAAACCAACTCTAGGCAATTATGTAATTTTGAAGCAAAATTAGTCCCTGATTCAAACCAAAGCAAGACAACTCTAAGTCTGAAAGCACCCTTAAAACTTCTCCAATGAACCAATACCTGTATTCGATCTTTTTCTACCCATATCCAGAAAAAAAGGACCATTTTCATGGTTTTGCTTGCAGTCAATCACTGCAAGCATTCTTTAATCTAATACGACATGTAATTGGCCCACTACCACAGCTACTATGCACACAGTCTGTGGTGTGGTGAAGTCAAGCGCAGTGTATTTGACAGAGTTGGTGGTTAAGCGTGCCGAGATGCCATCAGAATATTCCACAGTATGGCTACACCACACGCCTGTGGCGTCTGGTGGCATTTTAAGCAACTAAATGCTTCCATTCACATGAGGGGTATCGAAAAAAGTAGAAAAAAGGTATCAAATGAGGTACTCTGTTAGTATTTCTTTAAGAGTACTGGTAATGATGCTGATATCATAACTTCTCTAAAGAATACCCAGCCCTAATCAGCACCTCAGAGTGATATTGCAACAGTCTTGCTGTTTGACTTCATGCAGTGTCTTGCATTACTTATTTTCAGTCACACTTCATTTTTCCCCACTCTGTCTGAATATTAGGTCAGTCTGATTCTATCTGTCTCTCTTCCTGTCTGTTTGTCCGTCACGTGGAAGTCTTCTGCTCAAGCAGCTGCGTGTCTTTCCACCACTGGCAATGGCTGCATGAGAGAGCTAGCAACTGTGAAACAGATGCAGGTCTGGGACTGATTGGGGGAGAAATTATTCTATCTGTCTGCTTGTCTTCTCCGTCTATCTGTTTAGCCCCTGGCGCACTCTCTACCAACACATGAGTATTCACATGGTATAAGCAGGCATGCCTATGCATGGATGCATTCATTCGAACAAAACACCCACAAACAAAACATTTTCTCTTTCTTGCGCCCTCTCTCATGCTGCTCCATCTCATTCCTCCCTCCCTTTTCTCTCCTTTTGTTCTTTACTTCTCCTTCTTAGCCCCTTTGTTCTTCCTTTTGCCTGTGTCTCTCTGAGACAAGCAGAGACACATTCAGATAGTGCATGAAATAATAATTGGCTGGTGAAATATTTAGGAAAAAGGCACATGAATAGATGAGAAATACGAAGTGTGGCAGAGGAATGTCAGTGCCCTTTGTGTACACGCCTGTGTGTGTGTGTGTTTGTGTCTGTTGAAGTGAGCAGCAAAGAACATAAGCAACAGCTCATTGGTTTGGACTGTGCGGATGAAAGACTGAAGAAGAGCTGCGGGGAATGTAACTTACATATCATCCATCTCTTTAAGACACCCTCACATCTCCCTCTTTCTTTCTGAGAGTTTTGTCTGCAGACCATTCAAAAGGTTTTGATAACTTAGAGCGAGCCACGCTGCCAGCATCCCAACAACAGAAGCTCAATTAGAGTTAGTGGCCCTCTTGTTCTGCTGAGAACCAATGAACATCTTTGCCACTCACTCATCCTGCCAGCTCGCCAGTCAGTCCTTCAGTTTGACAGTCAATTAAATTGGCAGCCAACCAGCCAGTGAACCAAAAGTCAGGCAGTCAGTCAGTCAATCAGAAAGCCAGTCAGCGCACTATTTAACCAGTCAGCAAGTTATCGAGTCAGTCATTCAGAGAGCTAGTCAGTCACCAGTCAGCCACTAAGACAGCGGTGGATTACAAATCAGGGAAAGACTGGCAGCCAAAAGAGTTTCTGGACTCCTTCCAAGCCTCGCTCTGATCGTTTCTTTTAATGACAAAGAAAAGAACACAGGATTTGAGGATAGAAAACGGCCCCCTTTTCTTTTTTCTTTTTTTTAATCAGAGTGCAGACTTAATCTGGGTGGCTGCTGATGTCTGACTAGAAGTTGTTGTGTGACTTTTTGCTTGTTCTGCAGGTCCTCTCACCACAGCTGTATTGTTGTTACTTGACTTTTTGCCATTTTACGGGGTTACCTTTGCGATGCCGAATGAAATTAAATGTAAACAAGACGAGGACAAAGGAAGGAGGGGAGAATGTCATCTGTTGGAGGTGACAGCAATCCGCTGCGCTGTTTACCGTACATGGCTTTCATTACAGCCACAAACGCTGGGGAAAAACAAACTGCCCGACACAGCTAGATGCCAAAAAACAAAAGGGGTCCAGTGTGCAAGAGAAAGCAAACACTGCCAAAAATCTGTATATAAGCAAGCGCTTACACAATTCAACACACACTAATAAGTAGTTTTGCATGTGACTGCAGCTACAAAATCTACTCACAAATTCAATCTCAAGCACACACATCGAAATCCAACTTTAAGACGCACACAAACACCCCTACAGTAGCTCTACCCTCATTAATGGAGCATATGTGATGTCTGTGGCCGCATATTTGGCAAAAGTTTGTTTACTTGGCCGTAAAAATAAAGTGTTACCCTACTGGTGGCCAAAGGAGAGCGAAGCCCTCCCCAACACACACACACACACGCACACACACACACACACACACACACACACACACACACACACACATGATTATACATTTTGGTTGCAACGATTTTCCAACAGTTACTGAGACTGCACCACACACACTGGCACACTTCTTATTTCTTCTGCAGCATTTCTTCTTCTCTTTATTCTTGTTATCCACTAACACGCGAGAACACACACACACTGCCTGTGATAATTCAGAGGATGTTTTATTGTCATGACTACGCCTCTTTTCCACACAGTTTTGTTTTGTATCACCATTTCCCTACAGTATACAGAGTACACCCCTGGTGTTTAACGCAAGGAAATACATCTCTTTAGGCATGAATACAAACACCACCTTGACATATAAGTTAAATTTTAATTGGGTTCCGCTGTTTATTCTTGTGGAATATGCACATGGAGCAGCATAGAGACAAAAACAGGACCAATACTTCATGGTGACAAATTAGTGAGGAGGTTAGCCTGTCGTGTGTGTGGCCATTTTTGCAAAATATTCGGGGTGGGTGAAATATTTGATTCTTTGATGCAGACAAGATGATTCAGCATCGATTAATAAAAGTCAACAATTGGTTTTCTAAATGTTTGTTAATAATATGATGTTGACAGAGGGACAGAGATGAAACTCAACCGTGAGGGCAGTGCAGCACCCAGACATGCTAGACTTAACTTGGAATTCATCTTCACAAAAGGCAGCGGTTGCAAGCATGTTTTAATTTAATGTCTAAATAATATTTGCAAGCTGAATGTGAAGTATATTGTGAATAATTTCTACACCGTAACCCAGAGACTAATGTTAACAGAGCAAAGCATGTATCAGCAATCAGTACAAAATGTTTACAGACAAGACAAGCAGACCAACACTTACTGCAGCATTAAACAACTTGAAACCTCTCTGTGGTGAAGAAAATAACTCTATGCTCAGTATGTTTCAACTCAAAAACCCTGCACCCAGCCTGCTCAGTGTCCTGGCTTTCCCCAGAGCTGACGGAGCAGCAGAGAAGCTGTTCTCCACTGCTGAAGATGTTCATAACAACACAGCTGAACACTCAGCCTCCCCCTTATTTTGTTACTCACCTACAGGCAGGAGACTGTAAGGAGCATTTGAATTAATTCATTCATTGTTTAATGTAGTTAATTTTTTTTTTTAATAAAAAGGCTGCAGACCATTTATTATTCAACAGTACATGAACTGCATACAATGTCCGGTGAAATATTACAGTAGGCTATGTAAACACTGGACAATATGCCGGCATAAATATCCCACAATAGGTTGGCATGAGCAACAGCAGGTGGACACAATCTGACTGACACCCCCTGGCTTAAAAGCAAAGGTTTGGCTTTTTGGATCTATCATCTGGATGCTTTAAAGTATCTTGGTCTCATGAAGATATAGACTTAACATGTTTTTTGGTCATTTGTCATTTGTCTCTGATTGGTTCCTGCCAATATACAGGTGAGGCCATACCTGTGTTGTATGTTTTGAAAGCCCTGACAAAAACCTGCAGTGGTCGAAACATGTTGGCTCTTTTGATGATTTAGCCACTACAATAAAGGCTTTTTAACATTTCCGTCCTCGTTTCTGGATTACCTTCCTGTCGATTCTGTTGTTTACCATTCACCGGGAGCTCCCGGCACAAGATTTTGATCCATGTTTGTATAGAGCAACCAGTCGTCCCTCCCTTTTGCTAAGGTATGGTATTTTGGCTTCTGCGAAGTTGAATGGAAAAGGGACCTGGACAAGAGCCACGCTGTATGCAGTAAATTAATCTGTTTATATAAGTGTGGGTCGTTAGAAAGAAGGCTACTTATGCTATGTTTTAAAACAAGCAAGTCGTCAGACAGTGAGAAAATTAAATCATGTATAGAAATCAAAAAATTCTGATGCATCGACAATTGTTTCATAATCAAATCCTTGCTCTCTGAATCGTAATCCAAACGAATCGTGAGGTGCTTGGAGATTCCCAACCCTATGAAATATTTTGTTAAAAGACGTATGATCTGCTATGCATTCACTCTATGTGTCACACAGCTTGCATGCTACCACTGTTGCCGCTAAACGGCACTGATGCCGCTAAACTTTTCATGTAGAAAAATGTGCAAATAGAGCTGTATTACATTCATCAGTCCATTACCTAATTGGTTTGTATCCTACTTCCTGTGGCACAGTGCGTACAGTCTGTCTTACATCTGCCACAAAGTCACATTTTTTCAACATGCTCGGGGCAAATCCCAGACCAAAAAGTTTCGTAAACACATCAGAGATCAGAGAGTCTCATTGGAATGAATGGACTTCCAGTTGACTCGCCTACATACACAGAGCTATGTAGAAAGAGGGGTTACACTTCCAGTGGATGATGTAATAATAACAGTCAGAGCAGATTAAATTATTACACCATCAGCAACTAAACAGGAGCCGAGTCCAACTTTCCCTCCCGTCCTCTTTCACACTTGCTCTGTCTCTTTTTAGCTCACACTTGCTGAATAAACTCTGTCTGATCATGATCCTCAAGACGACAGCCACCACAACTCCTAAGGCTGAGAAACAAATGTACACACACATACACACACACACAGAGTGACAGCTTTAAATGTATACTCACACAACGGCCAAACTTTAAAATAAAAATGCCGAGTGCTCCAACACAAACCTGGATGTTTGAGAGGAGGTGTGCTTGTGTAAGGGTGTTAGCGCTTAAATGAATATATGAGTAAAATGATGTAAAGGGTAGCAGTTATAGACGTCTTTCTTAACCATGAAAACACACAGTAAATCCTCTCCTTCTCTCACTGGGGTGTGGCAGCCAATCAAGGGCTTGTACATTCACAGCAACAGTCGAGGTCGGACTGGGACATTATTTATTGTTATTGTTGTTGGCACACAGCGCACACAAACCACCACCGCTCTCCTTTCCCCTTCCTCTCCCAGATCTAAACACACACTCACTTTAACGGCTGCACGCAACGCACGCACACACACACACACACACACACACACAAGCACTTTTACAGGAACACAAGGACAAATACAAACATGTACATATACACACACACAAAGACACACATGTACTTACACACAAAGACATTTAACACTTAAGGGCAGATGCACACATAAAACAAAACTGAACCTCACAGGAGTTGCACACACTGACACACACACACACACACACATTTACACAAACAACAAACACTGTTATTACAAAAATGTACACACGCACAAAGCACTGAAGAGACACAGACACATAAAAAGAAATCACACACATTAAACAAAAACACACCTCACACACACATTTGCAGAGTTCTGATAATGCTCGCCACAAAAATCCACTGGAACCAATTACAGTTCTGCTCGCCTCGCAAATCAGCCATCAGTTTTAACCTTTTCCTACCAGAGAGCGCGAAGAACAAAGTCTGACTTCTTCTCTGATAAAACATAAAGAAATAAATAAATAACGCAGCTTGAGCCGCCTTGAGACACCTTCCTTATCAACTCTGAGGGGACACAGAGGGGTTGAAAGGAGCGGCATTCAAGGCAGCTCTGTCCTCCCTGGCTGTCCGTCGCTGACAGGAAGTAGGCCGTGATGTCTGACTGACACCAACAAGGACACATCAAGGCTACTGAGTGAACAGAGTCGAGCCTGTTCATTGGGAAACACCTGAGTAACAGACGTGTAGCTGTGTATTAAAACAGTGATGTGGAAAAACTTGATGAATAATATAAAACTGTAACCTGAGGAGCCTCTGTTGTTCTTTCTTGAATATAAGTTTAATTACAACACAAATCTAATATCAGAGAAGCCCAAAGGAATACTTCACCCACAAAATGACCATTTGTATATCAATCACTCATCATTTGTTACCTTGAATTCCTGAGGGAAACTTGGTTTTCCTACATGCCTCCACAGTGAACGGAGAATCCAAAAAAGGCGAACATTCTCGGTGAAGTGATGTAAACAGGGGCTGCATTTCACAACAGCAAAACTATATCAAAACACCCTTTTACAAACTCTCACACAGCTCCCGCAGTATAATCCAACTCTCAGTTATCCACACATATGCTCAGTACTTCCCGATCACATGCATTTTTGCGGAAACATAACAATATAAAACACTTCCACCAATGAGAAGCACGCCTTAAGCATGCCTGAACACACTTCTCTTGTGCATATGAGCTCCGCCTGAGCAGAGTCCAAATGCACGCATGTGCCCAGGCACGCTACTTAGCTTTGCATGAGACTGTTCGTACGTACATGTTTTAAATCATAATGTTTTAGTGAAAATACTTGTGACTGGGAAGTACTGAGGATACGACTGTGTAAATGAGGCTTGGATTATACTGCGTGAGTTGTGTGAGATTCTGTAAAAGGATGTTTTGATATAGTTTTGCTGACGTCAGTCGCAGCCCCTGTCTACTTCACTTCATTAAGAATGTCGGCCTTTTTTGGATTCTCCGTTCACTGTTGAGGCATGCGAGAAAAACAGTTTTCTCCACAGATTCAAGGTGAAATGTGGTGTGTAACTGATGAACAAATGGTCATTTTGCAGGGTTGAATCTGCTTTCTCAGTGTGGTGGGACACGGTCATTCAGCGTCACTTCTGAGTTGCTGCAGCCCTGTGTTTTGAATTTTTCGTGCCTCCCATCCTCTGCTATTGACTTAATCCTCTCTGGATAAGACAGCAGTTTTTTAGATTGCAGACATCGGACAACACATATTGAGACATCTGGCATTGACTTCTGCATGGACAGCGACATAGAGCAAGGAAAACGTACTGAAAGACGAACGTTGGTAAGCTGGCTGCTAGCATGGATAGCTAGCATAGCAGGACTGTTTACATCTCTGGTGGGCACTGTTATTGTATTAACTGTTTATTGTTATGGTTGGTTTGTTGCCGACACTATGCACAAACAAGCGAAATGCCAAAAAGATATGGCAAGCACGGTGGTGGAATCTTTGAAGAAGAGGTGGAGGACATTAAAAAAATCACTGGACTCTCTGTCTGGAGATATTTCAACTGTCTCCAAACAGCAGAAGCTGATAATGGAGCTAATGGGGGGAAATCAAGTATTTCTTTAAAGTACAGAACAATAATTTTAGCCTGATACAGTATCTACTCCACGTCATTCAGATCCTCGTATCATCACATCACCGAACAAGAGTCAGACAAAGCTCGACTGTTAACTCTGAAGCATCGACAAGGTTGACCTCTTATCATCCAGACAGGCAGAAGCCACTCCACATGAAACATGCTAAGTGGGCACTGATGCCTCTCGGGTCAACTACATGTCAATGCACATATTAAACACTGTTATGAGACAGAATGATTAAAAATGTCCTCACACACGCGACCACAGAGAGATGTGCTAGAAATCACCAATAATTCACATCACTGCATTTTCACAGAAGTATATTTTGCTGATTTCAAACCAGCCAGTCAACTCGATAATGAAACTCTATGTTTGCCTCAGATTACCGATCTATAACAGCGGTCAATTCATCACTCCTGCTTTTCTGTCAAACTTATCATCTTGTGGTGATGCAGTTTCAAGAAGAGACCATTTTGAAATCTGTCACTGTTGGTGTCAATCAAAAATGAGCTGACATCTGAGATTTAAAAAGTCAACTGCTGAAAAGCCCCAAGCTTACATTGCCTTTTTTTCCCACAAGATCCAGCGGTTCTTATGGTCTTGCATCTGATTTTACTTTCTGGCACCGTACATCAGCTCTTTAATGCGATGCTTTCTAGCAGCCAACTATGATTTTTGAAATATTGGATCTTCCTCGAATGCACCAGCAAGGAGAGCTCTGACAGAGGTTATATTCCAGCTGTGCTATGGAGAGCAGATAGGCTGAAAAAACACGATGAACTGCACATTGTACAAGTAACCTTGTTCTGCATTTATAAGGACAAACACACAGACATGTGAATGTAAATACTCGTACACATGAACGTACACTCGCTGTCTGTAACCACAAACACGCACGCATGCACACACAACTGTTCTTTGCACCTTGACACCTCTCCACAGATCACATTTCATAGCAACACCAGAAATAAAGTTCCACTGGCAGAGGAGGGCTGCAGAGGAAGGAGAAGAAGAGAGAGAAAAGATGGAGAGGGAGAAAAACCGAAGAGACACAGAAGGAGAGAGATAGAGGCTATCGATCGGTTGGAGTTGGCTCAATCTGGGATTGAACTTTATCACAAACGAAGAGCATCGCAGCAGGAAGCTCTCTGATACGCCTCTAAAGGAGAGAACAGAGGAATGTTCACGCGCTATTCTTCCTTTGCATCTCTCATTCATTTTCATTTCTCTTTCCACCCCCGGCCGTGCCTTTTTAAAGAATTCTTTCTCTCCCCCCCTTTTTTCTTTTTTTTTTTTTTTATCTTTCTTGGCTCTTACATCTTTCACTTTCTCCCTTTGTTTTTCACTTCTCTCTTGTTTCTCTCAGCATCTCTCCCTGCCTTCTATTCCAGCGACTGGCTTATTAGCATTCTCTCTGTACATATAATTGATTCCTCATGCCTTCCTCTTGTGAAAATGTCATTCATAATTCTGTGTGATAGCTAGCTGGCTGGCTTGCTGGCTGACTGAGTGGTTGGCTGGCTGGCTGCGAGGCAAAGTGGCCACTGACCCATTTGTAGCAGATACAAAGAGACTGACAAGCAAATCTGATTATAGCAACCGGACCGGGGCCCCTGTGAAACGAATGGCCTAAGCCAGACTGAGCCTAAGCTGTCATTCATCCTTCTGTGCTTTTTAGTCTATGTGTTTAACCTTTATTTTACCCTGGCAGGTAAATTAACGGCAAATTCTCACTGCTGATGAAGGGTGAAACTGAAGGAGGGAAGGGACTTTAAGGAGGTATTAAAGGCGAAGTACTTGTGCACTCACGACCTTTCTTAGTGGTAATGGAAATGAATTTAACTATCAATTAAACAGACTGTGTGTACATGTGTCTGTGTCTGCTTGTGTGAGTGTGTGTGTGTGTGTACACAAGTGTTTGCTTAGCAACTGAAATGAGCAAATGGACAGCTGACAGTTGTATGGCCCAATTTACACACACACACACACACACACAGATGTCTATTCTCACACACATGCCGCCATGCACAAAAACAGTAACACATATATGCACACCTAAAGACACTAATTAAACACTAATGGACACACACACACACACAAGCTGAGGAGTGCAGATTCAGTCATATGCCACCTACACAGCCAACCATCAACAAGATCTCAAAGGCACCTGGTTGCAGCTGACAGAGAGGTTTGTGTGTGTGTGTGTGTGTGTGTGTGTACATAACAGGGAATCTCTCAGCCCTAATACCCCCCTCCCCTCACACCTCACTCCTCATGTTACAGTACAGTCCTTATAACTAAACAAGAGAGAGACACAACAGGCTGTAAAAGACAGACAGGAGGACAGAAAGACAAAGACAAGAGGGGAACCAAGAAGCAGAGGGACATAAAGAGAGACACAAGAGAAGAAGAGAAGCAGGGAGGCATGAAGAGACAGAGACAGACAGGGAGCAAAAAGAGGGCAGAGGGAGATACAAGTGACAAGGTGAATCTGAGACATAAAAAGCAACTGCAAGATTGGAGTTGAGGGACAGACATATGGACGGAGAGACAGAAAAAAAGAGTCAGACAGACAGGAGAAAGAGACATAAGGAGGTACTTACCGGATGCCTGCCCTGAGGGTACATGATCCCAGGAGAGGAGAGGCTGCCAGTCCGTTTGATGGCCAGGTTAGTCCCCTGGCCCTCCACTCCTCTGCCCTCCACCGGTTACACAGCCACACAAACACACACACACACACACAAGCCCCCCCCCGCCAACACACACACACTCTGTAAGTCCAGTCCCTGCTCCTTAGCTGGGTTGAACACAACAGTCTATACTCTTCCAGAGTCTGTCTCCTTCTTCTCTTTCCTTGCTCTCCTTCTCTCTTCTAAGGCAAATTCCTGTTGACACACCACTGAAGAGCGCTCAATCCGTCGGTTCCTTTATCCAACAATGTCATGATAAAACGGAGCTCCAGACTTTACCTCCTTCTCCTCCTTCCTCTTCTTTTTCCCAGTGAAACCAAAGTCTCAGTTTCTCCACCTCCTCGTCTTCCTCTCAGTGTCTCTCTCCCTTTCCCTCACCCTGTGATCAGTCAAGGTCCACTCGTAGTGACATGACATCGAGAATTTCATCCAGGCAGGCTTCCCTCTGCTTCTCCTCCTCCTCCTCCTCCTACTCTTCTCCTCGTGCCCCTTCACCCGGCCGTCCAATGGTGAGACACACAAACATAAACACACACTCAGCTCCGTCCAAACAGTCTTCTCCTCTGCTTTTTCCCTCCTCTTCACCCTCTCTCTGACACACTGGAGCCTTGACTGCTGCCGCAGAAAAGAAGAAGAAGGATAAGAAGGAGGAGAAGAAGAAGAAGAAGAAGAAGGAGGAGGGAGGGGAGGAGGGGAGAGAGAGAGAAGGAGAGAGAGAGAGTGAGAGCTTTGTTTTTAATCTAAATGTGGAAAAAAAAAACGCAAGAGGAAAGCAGGAAAGAACAGCAGGTCAGTGGAGGATCCAGCGGGCTTTTCAGCAGCAAGCCCTAGACTGTAATATATTGTGCCTGTTGGCTTCAACACAAACACGACAGGCTGCTAAAGCTCCTCTTAAGGTGGAACTGCGCAGATAGAGACACCCAGTCACACAGAGAGGGAGGCAGAGGGAGGAGAGACACAGAGGCAAAGAGAGAGATGGATCCCTTTTCAATTGTGGTCAGACAGACAAAGCAATCAGTCATGCACAAAGACTTAGGCTCAAACTGATATGAATCGAGATTCACACACACAAACGCTCCGACACTCATACACAAATTCATGACAGCTATGTGGACACACTTGTTACGCAACAAAAACACACACACACACACACACACACACACACACACACACACACGCACACTGATAGTCGCACATACACATGATAGTTGCTCAGAGTGATAAATTTATTACCCAGTTTACACTTTGCATTAAAATGAGCCTTGGATGATTGGACAGCTATCCAATCATGCTTAATCACATAAAATCCAGGTGTAAACACACAAAGGATGCACTGACGAACTGATCTGATCACTGAGACCTCCTCAGGATGTGGTCTGAGACGCATTGGATCCAGATGTTTGTCAACTGTAAATGGATCAATGTGTCAAACCACAGAGGTCACTCCTCCCAAACAGACCAACAAAAGAGCAGTGTTGTAGTCAAGTCGACCAAAACCGAGATCAAGTCATGACCAAGAACAGAGTATATCATGACTGAGACAAGACCAAGACCTTCAGGGGTCGAGACCAAGTCAAGAGCAAGGCCAGAGCAGTACGAGTCACACACTGCAAGACTTATAATAAGATGTGGAACATGCAAACCATAGGCACTCCTCAAAAATGAAGATTCCTCTTCATTCACCTCTTCTATTGCCATTCTGTAGGCAAATATATGCGTATGTATAAGTGCAGCATGAGGCATGTCTTGATAATAATCAAAAGGCATTGCAGAGGTTATTTTATGTGTGGGGAATTTTCCTTTGTTTTCTGTGAGCAAATAAATACCAACACCGTGGAGCTGAAATCAACTTAATCATCTTTATTCATCACTCATTTTCTGCACAGGCAGTTTAGTGATATCCTCACAGTTGAGGTTTTTACCAGTCTTGAAATGAAATAAAATCCCAAGTCCTCTTTGTCTGAGACTGACACAAGACCGAGTCAAAATGTGATCTAGTCCGAGACGAGACCTTCAAAAAGCAGTCTTGAGACCAAGAAAATTTTCAAAGAGCAATGGATAGCAGTAGCATTACTCATAGTTAATCAGGTAGATTTCAATTAGTCTGCATGACACTCCAGCACCACAAAATATCAGACAAACAATGGAGGCATGGGTTTTTGCTTCACATAAATTTTAGTTGCAATAATCAGACTATTGTCTTAATGTGGTTATAATCAAGTGGTGAGCATGCATGC
The DNA here is from genome assembly GCF_041903045.1 of Epinephelus lanceolatus. Classification (NCBI taxonomy): domain Eukaryota; kingdom Metazoa; phylum Chordata; class Actinopteri; order Perciformes; family Serranidae; genus Epinephelus; species Epinephelus lanceolatus. Next base: position 17,172,711 of record NC_135739.1, read on the forward strand.
TGTTTGGTTTCTCATGCTAAAAGAGGCAAGAAACATAATTTGGCTGTTGACTCCTGCACTGTCTGGATATACAAGTCTCATGTCACAAGTCACACGTGACAGAAAAACAAGTCTACATTTTAAAAAAAAAAGTGTGTTATTTGAAGTTGTTATGCCCATCTACAGTGACTTAGCAGGTAGTCAGACATCACATTAGCCCCGTCTACACAGTCTGTTCAAGACACCGTTATTCCGCTTTGTTGCTATTTATAAAAGGTACCATCGTGAAAGGGGGCACAGAGTTGTCTTGCCTTTAAGCCAGCAGCGAAGGTAGTAACAGCGTCAAATTGATGTCTGTGTAAAAAGGACAGCAAGCAGGACAGGACCATGGACAGGACAGGTGTGATGTTTGACGACGTGTTATGTGTGCGACCCACTGGCAAGAGATTTAATTTAAAAAGCAGCTAGCTCTTCCTAACGAGGAAGAACAGCTATCAAAAATGTTCTCAAATTGGAGAGACAATGAGGTACGGGAGGTCCTTACCCTCTGAGTCAAGGATGAGATCAACCAGAGCTCTGGCATGATGTCTGAAATCACACACAAAGGCAGCATGATGCTTAAGTTGTTTGGTTCTGTAGAAAAAAGCAAAGGTGGAATCAAGCAGCAAACTCTAGGCTGAAAAATGAAGCCCAAATGAATGTGCCAAAAACTGCACTTCTCTGAACGGCTGCTTGAGGCTGGCTACAGAAGCCAGTCAATCCCCATAGACCCCCATGTTAACAACAGAAGTGAACATGTCTACAGCCTGGTACAAAAAACAATTTTGGTCTCTGTTGCTAATTTCAACATTGATGACAACTGTACGGAGGGTGATTTTTTTTGTATTTAACTCAACTGTTTACATGTTATTAAGGCTTAAATTTAAGCATAATTAAGGGTGGGGCACTTTGAGTGTCAGATCCATCCCTCACCAGCCTCTTGCCCAAATATTGTCACTTCTGGCTCCAAAAAAAAAAAAAACAAGATGGCTACAGCTGACCTGCTGAGCTCGAGTCTTTAAAATGGGAGTCCACAAACCAATGGTCCACACCCATTGTTCATACAGTGTATGGTCATAATTAAGGGACTACGAAGTGGCCCGATCACACAATCTCTGTGTAAAAAGGACTATAAAATACCTTGCTCAGGAACACTGACACGGGACAGTGTTTCTAAAGACCATTCATTCTCTAATAAAGTGGTTCCCAAGTGGTAGATTCCGGTCCAAACGTGGGTCGCCGATCCATTCTGAATGGACCGCAAGTGACTGGCTAACATGTCAAGTTTGTACAAAACTCACTTTATTTTTAAGAACAGTGAATTTCTGGCACAGAGATTTTATTTTGAAGTGCTGCTTCTTGCTGAAGAGTAAGTGACTAATGGACAGCTACTTGACAAAGACAGCAAACTAGCTTGATGACATATCCAAACGCAAGTATGACACTGAATGTATTAAACTGTGTGGAGCTTGAACTAATGACTAAGGAGAAGTCAGGACCCTATGACTGGACCACTGGTCTAATACACACCCCAAATATATTAGATACTTCCCAATATACTGAATAGACCTGCAATGATTAATTGATTAGTTGTCAACTACTAAATTAACTACCAACTAATTTCATTAACAATTAATTGGTTTGAGTAATTTTTTAAGTTAAAAAAAGTCAAAATTATCTGATTCCAGCTTCTTAAATCTGAATATTTTTTTGGTTTCTTTACTCCTCTATGACAGTAAACCAAATATTTTTGGGTTGTAGACAAAACAAGACATCTGAGGACATCATATTGCTCCCGATGGCTGTTCCATCGGTGTGTGAGTGTGTTAAAAACTGAGTAGCAGGTGGCACCTTGTATGGTAGCCTCGGCCACCAGTGTATGAATGTGTGTGTGAATGGGTGAACGTGACTCGTAGTGTAAAAAGTGCTTTGAGTGGTCACTAGATGACTAGAAAGGCGCTATACAAATGCAGGTCCATTTACCATTGGTTATACTGATGTAACTCATACCCTGTGTTGCTTTTCTACCCGTCCCTTGATAGGTGGTCTTTTAGGGGAAAAACACTTGCCACACAGGAAGTGATTCATTTTCCTTCTTCCTCAGCAGCAACAGTGGTTTGTTTAGAATAGACACAAGAACTGGGCAGCCTCCCCACCCAAAAAAAAAAAAAAAAAAAAATCAACAGTCACCAACAAAGTGTGCTACCTATAATAGAAATCTCCCAAAAATGAGCATTTAAGGACGGGGCACACATTGTGTAGTGATATCTGGCAGGACTGCGGTGCAGAAGCATCACAGCGACGTCCACTTACCGCCAAAGATGTCATCAAAATCAATAAGTCGAGTATCTGGAGGACTACCAGTGTAACACCCCACAAATATCGCCACCACTGCGAGATAACAATGTCTCCCTGCCTACTTTTGACTGTTGGCTCCGCTGCACATGTTATTTACAGGACTGCCCAGAATGGACCTGGACCAACTAAGACCTGGTATTTAAAGCCTTTCCATGTACAGTGCAGCAGTCTGGCCCGGCCGTCTTTTGGCGCTGTTTATAATGAGTTTATCCAGGGCAGCTCTGCCTTTGAACTTGATCAAACAGCCATTAATCCGACACTGTAGAATCGGACACAGTCAGTCTTGGCATCCGTGGAGGGTTTCCAGTAAGACACAAACTGCATTTGATAACAAGCGGGTTAGCCAGAGGGCAGCCCCAGAGCCTCAATCAAGGTCACACACAGACATCCTATTATCCAATGCGGTCTATTAACAAACACTACAGATCCTTTTGGGGAAACCTAATGCTGGCTTATGTTACCAAATTAAAACTCAGCTAAGTTTGTTTGAATTCGCTGTGTGACTAATTTTAGCATTTCTTTCAAATATCTGATCTGATGGAAAGTAAGCATTGAGCTATTTTGAGTAAGAAACTATGTAAACATTTGTCTGTATTAGAGGAGATATGAGTGGATGAGTAATTCTGGTTCATCTGGTACTGACAGAAGAAGTCTGGGACATGTAGGGGACATTTAGAGGAAAATATAATTTATACAGTACAGTTTCATCTTGAGGTTGTGATGACAACAGTGATGAAGTCCTTATATTAACAGCATGAGGTCACTGATACGAAGCAGGATGAAACTAGCAGCATGATTAAAGAGTCTATTTGTCAGTGTAAGAGTTTTATTTTATCATTCCCACTTCAAATAATTAACAAATTAATGTATTTTTTAATTGATTTGCTAAATGGTTTCTGCACTCTTTTCCTACATTTACTACTGGGTCCTTCTCTCATATTCAGTCTCACGCTTCATTCTTTTTGTTTCACTGCTTTTAGACTCTATTTCAGATACTATGTAACTTAAAGAAACAGTTCACCCCAAAATCAAAAATTCATATTTATTCTCTTACATAGAGAGCTGTTTATTAATCTAGATTGTTTTGGTGTGAGTTGCCGAGTGTTGGAGATATTGGATGTAGAGATGTCTGTCTTCTCTCCAATATTATTGAACTAGATGGCACTCGACTTGTGGTGCTCAGAGGTTAAAAAATATATATAAAAAAACTCAACCCTGTCTCTTTCTCGAAATCATGACCCAGTTACTCAAAATAATCCACAGACCTTTTTGTGAGCAGTTTCATGTAGGAACTATTTTCTTTCTACCGAACTACACCTGCCAGCCTTATCAATGCACAGAAGGAAGCGTGCATCTACTGCTAGCTCACCTAGCAAGCTGAGCTAGCTAATGACACAGCCCAGCTGAGGAGGACGCCACTAATGTTTACATTTCAAGCTGTCAGGAGCACAAGTCTCTCATCCATGAGTAGATGCACTCCTCCTTCTGGGCAGTGTCTCTTTCCAGAAACCATGACCCAGTTACTCCAACACATTCTCACTCCAATCTCGTCACATATTGACTAGTGCTGCACAATTAATCTAATCGCAATCGCAATCGCGATGTCAGGCTGTGCGATTACATAACCGCATAAAAGGCTGCAATTTGCGATTTAATGTAGGCTAAAGAAATGTTAACATGTGCGCCTGTGAACGTGACTGCCTCTCCTGTAGTGTGTGGAGTTTGTTGACATCATGCCCACAAGCTATCCTAGTGCGTGCAGCCGGTGTGCAGCAGTGACCAACACAGACACTGAAGAAGAGCATGAGCTCAACCATGAACAGGCTGAGTTGTGGGGAAAAAAACATCTGTTACATGGCGATACTTTGGATTCAGGTACGGTGACGTTGAACAGAAAGACGTGCTGTGTAAGTGTAAAAGTTAAAGTCGCCATGTTCCGCGGCAACACGACCAATCTATATCAGCACTTGAGACAGGACGTGGCGACTTTAACTTTTAAACGTTTACACAGCACGTCTTTCTGTCCAACGTCACCGTACCTGAAAGACGTACTGTGTAAAAGTTTAAAAGTTAAAGTCGCCACATCCCGCGGCAACACGACCAATCTGTAACAACACTTGAGACAGCACAGAGAAAGGTAGGAAGAGTGCATGCAAGAGAAAGCCGAGCCGTGTAACGTTAAAGACAAAGAGACAACTGAAAGCCGCCAGAGCCTCATAAAACAACATCCAAGCACAGTTAAGCAAACATCTGAAAGTGTCACAGGGAAATCATGGACTCCATAACAAATGAAAAATTGAGCAATTTTGCTCTGTTTCGGCCCACTTGACATGCTGCTGTGTTGTGCTATGGCGTGCTGGAATTTGTCATTTACGTGACAACGCCTGAACGCAACACAGGCTCGCTCCACTGTGTGTACAGTTTGTGTTTATGTTTATTTTATTTAAGAAGGGACAGTGCACATTAATTAACATAATCACTTAAGTCACGTAAATGTGCCAAATTTAGCCATACAGGCTAATTTTCATCTGCAGATGTGCTGCGCTGCTGTGAGCAGCGTGTTTGACTGTGCTCAGTCTGTTGATGGTCATTGACACACTGTCTGTCCATAACAATAACTATGTCAGGTCAGTGCCCCCCTAATATAATGTAGGGGAAACACTGAATCAAGCAAAAAGACTCATGATACCATTTATTTATTACATTTTATTGTAATTATATTGTAATCGCAATCGCAAATCGCAATATTGTCCACCATAATCGCAATCGCACATTTTTATCAAATCGTGCAGCACTAATATTGACGTTTGGTCATGGACTTTCCATGTCGAGATATGACATGCAAGGTACCCTGGGTGCGTTGGTTGTTGATGTTCTGGGACGCCGTGTCAACTTCTGCCTGTTACAGTCTCTTTCAAAATAAAAGCATTACCTTGGTACAACACCACAAATTGCCACTTTTTCCCCTTAAGCAACAAATGCACATGGTCATATTTAGCCAACACACACACGTGGTTGAGTTAAGGAAAAAACAACAGGGTTTAGCCTTACTGTCTTATGGGAAGCAAACACTGGTCTTCTGGGTGAAAGTCCTTGGTTGTTGGACCCATGCACCACCACTCCTGCCCGCCTTACTCGGACTTTGCCGCTTTAACTTTTGCTGTTGTCCCACTTCATTTCACCCTGATGCCACTTGGTGCGGTTAAACAACCGGCAACCGGCCACGTACCATGCCAACATAAAAGGACATCTTTTTTCATCTGTGTGTGACACTGGAAGTCACTGACCAAGCACCGGTATTCGACGACTACTCAAGATAATCTGAAGACCTTTTTGTGAGCAGTTTCATGAAGTAACTACTTTCTTTCGACTGAACTACACTCGCCAACCATATCACTGCGCAGAAGGAAGCATGCATCTACTCATGGATGAGAGGCTCATGCTCAAGATGTAAACATTAATGGCATCCTCCGCAGCTGAGCTGTAACGTTAGCTAGCTCAGTGGTGCTAGGTGAGCTAGCAGTAGATGCACGCTTCCTGCTATGCGGTGATACAGTTAGCTATGCAACTTGCACTAAAACAATCTAAACTGATAAATAGCGATAAAAGTGGGAGGAAAAATATGTATTTTTGATTTTGGGGTGGACTGTCCCTTTAAATATGCTTCTTGAATTCAAAGCACAACTATTACTGCTACATTTAAAAGAAGTAACAGCACATTCATTCTCTTACACATGAAAAAAAAATGAAAATGATTTCATAAATAATAAAACACAACAATGTTCAATTATACACACTCAGAGGTTTTGCCACTACAGTCTTATTTATTCTGGTATGACTTATAGCTTGTGGTGTCTGATGTTAACAACTTTTAAAATATACTGCATGTTACCAATTCTGTTCACTCACTTTAAGACTCTACCAGTGCTGACACATTACATTTAAGCATGCCACAGTTAAACATTTCAAATGACTTAATCACCAAAGTAAAACAAGGAGTGAACACAATGTGCCTCACCAGGAGACGTGTTCCTGCTTGTGATCACGTTCCACTCGCCATCATTCATGTCACCTTATGATGATGTTTACAAAGGGACTGACACAGAGGAAACCCAGAAAACAAAGGAAAATTCAATGTACTATTATCCTATACAACAGTCCACAGCGGTCTGTTAGTGTTCTTTAAAGACAGCTTTAAAAGAGACACAGCCAATGTGCCTCACTAACATATAAATAAATAACCAACAACCCACAGGGCAGTAAGAAGAGCTCTAATTCGCCAGAATTGTTTTCAGTGTTTCAACCTCTGTGGTCTACCTCCACAGCTTGAGCCTTGCAGCAGAAACAGCTTTGTCTCAAACTCCAAAAAGTTTGGCAAGCAGAGGAAATCATGTGTGGAGTCAGAAGGCAGCCTATTTTGCAAAAATCGTACCACCATCTGGCTAAGATTTCCACTTATCCTGTTCAGGGTGGCACAGCATACCATAGCACCTTCACACCTGCAGTACAAGCAGTCTGGAGTTTCTAAGTTACCTGACCTGCATGTCTTCAGGCTGATATCCTCACAGACAGAAAGTGAACATGCTTACTTCACAAAGAAAAGCACAAGCTGTCCAAGACTCAAACCCAGGATCTTCATGCTGTGAGGCAACAGTGCTAACAGTCACTCAAAAAAACCATTACAGCACAGTAAATAGATTGCCATGAAAGTCAGTGAGGAAATTTGTTCTTCCCAGAGGATCAATCCTTTCCATTTCTGGACACACATTTTCCTGTGTGGCTCTCTCTCCTCTTCATCTCATCCGCCTTCATTCCAGATCTCTCTTTCAGCTTTCTCTTTCATACAAACACACAGTCGTTCAATGATGCCCCCACCAGCAACACTTCCTCTTCCCATGTAACCCATTGTACTAATCAGCATTATCTAATTGTCTAGAATGCATTATGCAGGTAATTATTCCCCCGACTCCTCACACTGGGCTTCAGAGAGACAGATGGGCAGGCATACAAACACATGGACAGACATTAACACAGTTCAGAAGTTAGATAGGTTCAAAGCTTGAAGATGTATTTAGTGTTTATAATTACTGCCTTTATACATAACATGAATGGATTACTAACCAAGCCTACTGGCCATAAGTCCTGGAGTCTAAAGTATCAGTTTCTGCCATGACCTTAACCTGCAAAATTTTTAAATTACTCAAATAAACATGTAACAACTAGGAAGTAACTCAAAAAGACTACAAAAAGATGTGAAGGAACTGCAAAGACACAAAAAATAACTACAAAAAATGTCAAAACAACAACAAAGTAACTACAAAACTGGCAAAACAACAACAAAGAGACACAAATGACTACAAAACTGCCAAAACAACAAAAAAGAGACACCAAAAGACACAAAATAACTACAAAAACTGACAAAACAACTACAAAAACTGGCAAAACAACAACAAAGTGAGACAAATGACTATAAAACTGCCAAAACAACAAAAAAGAGAGACCAAAAGAAAATAACTACAAAAACTGGCAAAACAACAAAAAAGAGACACCAAAAAACTACAAAAACTGGCAAAGCAACTACAAAGAGACACAAAATAACTACAAAAACTAGCAAAACAAAAACAAAGAGACACAAAATAACTACAAAAACTAGCAAAACAAAAACAAAGAGACACAGAATGACTACAAAAACCGGCAAAGCAACAACACAGAGACACAAAATAACTACAAAACAGAGCTTAGATTCTCTGCCCGAGGCCGAGGCCGGCACGACTCGGCCCGCGGGCCCAAGCCGGGTCAGGCCGGGATCCTCGCCCCCCTCTGACGGGCCCAGGCCCGGTCAGATATGACGTTTTTTTTTTTTTTGTTTTGTTTTTTTAAAGCTATGATTTGATAATGAAATGTTAAGACCATGTATTATAAAAAGTAAATGACACATAAAGTTAAGATCCTATATTTCTGTTATTCAAATGTCAAGAATTGTGGTTATTGTTTAAAATGACTTGTTGAAGTGAAAAAACGAGTACTGACGAGTGGAGTCGATGTTTAACCGGTGCGGAGAGCGCAGGAGAAATGCGCTGCCTGTGTGGACAGTCAAGCGCCTGCGAGTACACTCGCAGTACTTCCGTGGCACTAACATGCTAACCGTGTGTGCCCAGGCAGTCTTAATTATAACAGCCATCTTATTGAAAAATGCCGGGTTTAAATCGGGCTTGGGCCCATAATTACAGTTAATTGGACGGGCTCCATTTTTTGGGCCCGATCTAAGCTCTACTACAAAAACTGGCAAAACAACAAAGAGACACAAAATAACTACAAAAACTGGCAAAACACCAAAAAACTACAAAAACTGACAAAAACAACAAAAAACTACAAAAACTGGCAAAACAACAACAAAGAGACACAAAATGACCACAAAAGACATCAAATTACTTAACAGGGACACAAAGATGCATTTCAAAAACAAAGTTTGTGTGTCTTGCCAGAGGAGGCGGTGGAGTCTTTTACATGTCTTTGCCCAGGGGCCCATTGCCTTATTCATCAATTGTGTTTTCATTTATAACTTTCATAGCAACACGCATCTGGGTTTTGGGTTGGATACAGTGTAGAGAACACTTGGAAGGTTTGCCTTCTGCTCCCTACTTTTATCAAAACATTTTGGGGATTTTCTTTTTCAACTTTATTTTTTCATGCACATGTAACCGAGGTAAATAACTAACAACGCACTAAGCAAAACGAATAAAGGAAGCACAAATAAAGGAAAACAAAACAAAAACGCTTATACAGATACCATTGTTGTCCCCCATTTTTTATGTAGCTTTCCCATTTGGTCCACAATGTGCATCCCATTCTTAGATTTCCTGTGATTTTGTATGTTAACGGCTCCATTTCCACTTGGTCCCTCCATGTCTCTACACTCTGGCTTAGTTTCTGGAGCCGCTTTTTTGTCAAGAGTTTAAGAGCAGTTATCCTCAGTATTCTAATAAGGTATTCATCTTCAAACCCAACCATCCCCTTCGGCATTTTTCCTAACAGAATGGACTCTTCACTAACTTCAAGGTCAATTTTAAAAACATTTTTAAACGTCTATACAAATATATTTCCAGTACGTATTTAAAACCAGACAAAAATAAAAGATGTGACTATAATCAGCATGGTTTTCTCCAACAATTTGGTGTTACTGATTGTTACTGATCATGTAAATCAGACGATTTTTACTGCAAATGTGTTCTCAACAATCAAAAGAAAGACAGTTGAACACCTTTAAAATATTTGTTTGCCAGTTTCTCCATAGACTCTGACTGCACTGTAAAGAGTGCATTTTACTGACCTCTGCCTCTGTGGTGCATGAGGACATTGAGGGATACAGGCTAAGGGGCTCCACAGTGGAGAGTCAGCACCTTCACCATGACGGTCAGCATCTAAAACACACAGGAGCAGAATCAGCTGCTGTAAGTAAAGTACAGACACTATGATTTCAGCTCTCAAGGCCAAAATAGCAGCTCCAGATGATATTAGCTCACTTACTAATGTGTATTCATTACATCAGCTAGTAACAGTAGTAAACATTTCTAACAGAGCAGCAGCAGTCATTTGTGTCAGCAGTCAGGTATTTATATAGGCTACCTGAGCAGCTCACATTGCCAGTCAGTGGTTAGCAAACTGAGGAATGGGGCCTATTATTAAGAAATATAAAATAACTAAAGGATAACAAGAACACAAGAGAAGAGGAGAGCCAGAGCAGCTCCAGTTTTACATGAATTTGACCCTGAAACCACAAAATGACGGTCATTGGAGATGATTTAACTTACATTCAGGACAAGGTCACCTGTCAGGTAATTAACTGCGCCTGCCTTATTTTATCTGACACCAACAAAACGCTTTAAAGACGAGAAAACTCGAGTTAAATGCGTTCACATCTCAATTTAGACTGTGGGAAAGGACCCTAGCAACTCCACGGTTCCACCTTAAATGCTCTTCCTTGTTTGAGGGCTGTCTCTGCGCTCTGATTGGCCCAAGGCATGCCTCGCTCCAACCAATCGTTCCAAGGATCCCCCACGTTGGGTCCTGATGTCACGGTGTAATCAGGCCAATCAGGTGCCGAGACTGCCGCTGAATGGGTGTGGGCGGAGGAAGGGAGGCGGAGGGGAGCTGAGGAGTCTGTGGGGATTGTGGGCATTGAAGTCCCAATTATTCTGCACACACACACACACACACACACACACACACACATGCACGCACTCTAACGCGCGCGCGCGCACGCTGTCAGTCACGCTACATAAATGCTCAGTAAATGCCGCCGTTAATTTCAATCCTGCTATTTCTACTGTGCGCGCACACAGGCTACAGTACACACACACACACACACACACACGCACAGTGGGTAAACACCCCACTTCTGAGACATGTCCAGCTCGAAATTAAAGATTTTTTTTCTTGTGCCAGTTTTCTTTATTCCACTTCAAACACTGAAATCAAAATAAGTAAATGGGTGTCCTTCTAATGAGGCATATGGAGCAACATAAATCATAACCTGCAGGGATATAAGGAGTCATGCAGTATATGTTACTGCTTTGAAATACTGCAGTCAGTTAATTCCTGTCATGTTGTTTAGATCCTTTCTTTCTTTCTTTCTTTTCTAAAAGGCGGCTCTATTTCAAATACACTAATAAATATTGCACACATAATCATTTTCAGACACATAAACAATTATTTGCCCTGATTTTGAAGTCCCATACCTCATTGCTGCCTATATATAAATATTTCCTATATGTAACACATGTACATGTGTACACACTCCCTGTCTGAGTCCCTTGCTTGTTGCATGCATCTTATCTCAAAGTGATATTGTGATATTTGGTGTCGCCAATTTTCTTTGTTCCACTTCAAACACTGAAATCAATTATTCACTGTGTTTGAATAGTTGTTTTATTATTAGGGCGGCACAGTGGTGTGGTGGTTAGCACTGTCGTCTCACAGCAAGAGGGTTACTGGTTTGATCCCAGGAGGGAGCCCTTCTTGCATGTTCTCCCCGTGTCAGCGTGGGTTTTCTCCAGGTACTCCAGCTTCCTCCCACAATCCAAAGACATGCAGGTTAGTTGGTGACTCTACACCGAATCTACACTGAATGGTTGTTTGTCTCTATGTGTCAGCCCTGTGATAGTCTGGCGACCTGTCCAGGGTGTTCCGCCTCTTGCCCAGTGTCATCTGGGATAGCAACTCTCAAGAGGATAAGTGGTTACGAAAATGGATGAATGGATGGATGGCTGCAACCTCCATGGCCGCCATGCCACACCACGAAAACTGCTCAGGAGTGGTCCGAGGAAGTCCCAAGGTTTCCCAATGGAATATTGCACTGCAACAAGATGATCAATGTTATTCACTTCATCTGCCAGTGGTTTTAATGTCTTGGCTGATCGGTGTATATTTCCTATAAGTAACACACGTACATGCATACACACTTCCTGTCTGAGTCCTTTGCTTGATGCATGCATCTTATTCAAGGTGATATTGCGATGTTTGGTGTCTCCATGATAACCCCCTCCACAGAGCACATTTTGTAACACTACTGCTGCTGCTGCTGCTGCTGCTGCTGCACAGTAAAAATAAAAACCTGCTGACTCCCATTTTACTCACTGTCTGGTCTTAACTTGTGTGAAAGGCTGATGTAAAGCTTTATGGACAGGGCACATGTATTTTTCTCTCAAAGAGGATACTGTCATATTTATGAATGTGTGGCTGTGGGATGCAGTATGCATGATGAGGGGAGCACGTCCTTACTGTATGTACTTATGAAAGGAAACATCCATGCTGGAGCAGAGTGAGATCATCGCTGGCTGTGATGTTCAGCGCATGAATACGTAATTGGCGTTTTCTGTATACCTGCTTCTCCTCAGCCTGCCTCAGCCGCAGCACATCTTCTTCAGTTAGTCACGTTGAGTGGCTCTCGATGGCGGGGATAGTAAGCCAGAGTGTTTTTGACCAGAGAAGAAGTGAGCCTGCACGGTCTGCTGAGGCTGCTGTTAATGGAGAGACTGGCATATCTGCTTCTTCTTCTGCAGAAGTTTGATCCCTGATTGTTGTCTGGAAACTATCACGTTCTCTTTGACTGGAAAAGCCCGGCACCAAAATATGATATTTTTCATTATTGTTTTAGATTATAAGAATTAAGATGCATGTGATATTCAACTGGTGCATGACATCAAAGTTTGTGTATTGTTTTGTTTGAAATGATTCATTTAAAAAACAAATTGAACAGGAAACCTCTCTGGGATAGAGAAGAGTGAAATCAATGAGATAAAACATTTCACTGTCTGACACTTCAAATAATTTTATTGTATTCTTGTGTTACATGCAGTTAACTTTAATTAAATCAAAGTCCACTACTAGCTTTATCCAGACCTTTCAACCACATCTCACCATCTTCATCAGCAGATAAAGTTTTCCATCATCACTGATGAACTGGTAAGGGTCAGAAAGAGAGACCAAGGAGGCCACACACATCTGCTGATGGAGACTATGACAGCGGGTCCCAACTGGTGGGTCGCGTGTCCTTTCTGAATGGACCACAAGTGGCTCAAAAACACGTCAAGTTTGTTAAAAACACACATTAATTTGAAGTACAGTGAATTTCCAGCACTGAGCTTTTACTTTGAGGTGCTGATTCCTGCTGTAGAGTGAGAGACAGCTACTTGACAGCTCAAAGACATGGCCAAACTAAAGTATGATGTTGAAAATATTAATCTGTGGGACCTCGAACTAATGATGATGGAGAAATCTGGACCCCGCGGATGGACCAGTTGGGAACCACTGGACGATGAGATGCAGTGGAAAGCTGTGGATAAAAGCTAGTAAGTGGTTCTTGAGTTAAAGGGATAGTTTGGATTTTCTTTAGCGTGGTTGTTTGAAGTACTTATCCATATCTTCGGTACGCGCTTCCTCAGTTTGGGGAAGCAGGCAGGACTGAACACACCACAAGAGAGAGATGTGTAGAAATATGGAAGTTCTTCACTTGAGAGGTGTCAAGAAAAAGGCTGTCTGACATTTAAGGTCAAGCGGTGAAAATATTCTCAATATAGCATCCACTTAGAATGATATTGATTTTTTAAGTGGCTAAAATATGTTTTGCTGCTTCCCCCTGTCCACAGCGTCACATATCGACATTTGGTCATGGACTTTCCACGTCGAGATACAACATGCGCCATGGGCGCGTTGGTTGTTGATGTTTTGGGATGCTGTGTCAAGTTCTGCCTGTTACATGTTTTCAAATACACTTCAGTTTTCACAGGAAATGTACAGTTTGCAAACAATCTCTCAAAACAAATGCATTTCGTTGGTGCAACACTGCAAATTGACTTTTTTTTCTTCAACAACAAACTTTGGCTTTCCAATCTTACGGGACACAAACACCGGCCTCCTGGGTGAAAGTCAGTGGTTGTTGGACCCATCCACCACCACTGCCACCCGCCCTACTCGGACTGCCACAGCTTTAACTTTAATTGTTGTCCCAATGCATTTCACCCTGACACCAGTCTGGACGCATATCATGCCGATGTAAAAGGATGGCTTTTTTCGTCGGTGTCTGATGTCTGAAGTCAAGTGCTGGATTTTGACAACTTCGGAGCAAGACCACGTTGTCCATGGTGGTACTCTTGCCTGCTTCTCCAAACTGAGGGCGTGCCGACTGACATCTACCTTATGTAACACACTGACAATGGATAAGCACCTCATACAACCCCACTTTAAAACATCTGAACTGTCCCTTTAAGATTCATCAGTCAGAATCTTTATTTCATTGTCTTCTACTTTGTCAAAAGGAAAAAGGATATATGGGTATGAAATGAAAGATGAGGTCAGAAATCAATCATCGACTGACCTCCTGTCACTCACACACACACACGCACACACACACAGTTGTCAGTCAGCAGTCGGTCAGTGAAATGATCTGCAGATCTGCAGTGACTAATCCATGCAGTAATAGGAAATGGCAGAGAGAGAAACCCTATCTCTATGATGTGGGACTCTGGATAAACTCTGGTCTGGTTTGATGCCGGATAAATAGACGTCTATTCACACACTGGAAAACATACACACATACCAACAGAAGAAAACAACCACAGACACACACACACACACACACACACACACACACACGGGGCGAATAAAACTGCCATGTGTATGTACCTGTAGTGTGTTACAGGTCCCTTAGCGCCTGCAAACACATGTGACTTTCTGACCTTGTAGTGCAAACATTTGGCGATTCTGTGTATGGATATGTGCGTGTGTGTGTGTGCGTGTGTGTCTGTCTGTCTGTCTGTGTGTGCTTTGACGTGTCTGGGTGTGATTGGGTATGTTTTTGCAGGATCAGTGTGACTTCCTGGCTGTGTGTCTCGCGGGTCTGTATGTGTGGGACATGTGCAGTAACAGTCTGAGCCATAATTAGCTTCATCCAACTTATTTCCTGCTCCGGGCTGCAGGAACGAACTGTGTCAGTCTTGTGCGTGTGTGTGTGGACAGTGAAATACTTATGTTGCTTTCAGGCACATTGGATCTGGAATGAAACATGATTTAATAAAGGTTAAACTGCTGACTTTCAGCTTTAGAGATATCTTAGATTGTTCACATCCATACTGAATGAACAGTGTAGAACTCATAGCTGTCTTTAAACCTTTCTACACACCAGCCTTAGGACAATGCTCCTGAACAGGAAGCTAACACAGCCAATGAGTTCTTTATGGACAAACACCGTAATGTTCTTGACAGACCAAGACAGTCACCTGACCTCAGTCCAACTGCACGCAATCACCAGTTGCAAATATTATTGGACAATTCAAGGAAAAAAACACCCCCAAAAAAAAATCAATTAATGTGACAGTTAGACAGATTTTACACATCCAATGCCAACTTAAAAATACTTTTTCCAATATCTGCATGGCAGCTGCAGTATGGCTTGTTTAATGCAAAAGTTGTTTATTATTGCAAATAAAATACAGCTAGGCACCTAAAACAGTTGGTTATGGTAAATGGACTGCACCTTTCTAGTCTCCCGACCAGTCTCTCTACACAATCTGAGCCACAGCTGCCCCTATAGTTAGGAGAAGTACATAAAGGGCACAACGTTTCTTGCACTGGAACGTTTGCATTGGACGTAAAACTGGGAAGCGCCAATTCGTCCAACATGGATAGAATTCTTGAGGAAAGCAGGCTGGTTACATTTTTGAAGACCAGACTGAAGGCAAAGGCTCCTGAAACAAGCAGGAAATGAAGCTGGCTTCAGTTCAGACCTGACGGAGGATCAGTAGAGAAGACACATGTCTGGTTATGTGTGGGTCAAACACTTTAGGCAGTGACTGAGTGCAATGGATTTGCAGGAAAACACTGAATTTGATTTCTCTCTCTTATCTATCTATCTATCTATCTATCTATCTATCTATCTATCTATCTATCTACGTGGATGTAAAGGGAGTGTATCCATGTTCCCAAAGACCCATGTTCCCCAGCTCAATATCCTCTTTATACAACTCATTAAGGAAACTTTTCAAAGGGTTTTCTGTTCTTAGCAATGTTTTGGCCTATGGTCAAATGTTCAGTATATGTTTCCCGGGGTCAATGATCCACCTACAGTATATAGCCAACTGATGTTTTACTCCTTGAAACCTATGGCCTCAACTTTTTGGGCAAGACAGTTTCCTTGACTTTAAACATTTATGTCTCCACAGTGGCTGCACAGATTTTTACAATTCAGACTGCATTTGAAGTGTCCATCAATTTCGGCTGCAAAGCTGGCCCTCACCAGTCTCTCACAATTTTAGTTTATGTCAAGAGACACAGGACCCTGGGAACAGAACACAGGGATGACCCAGATGTGAGTACCCTTATAATACAGCCAAAAGATAACCTTATAACCTCACAGCCACGTTGTTTGATTTCAAGTCCAGTGTATAGAGTATGAAGCCAAACACCAGAAAGTAACTTCCAATCTTTCTATTAATGATCTGTAACACATCAAGATGAAATCTTTAGGAAAAAGGAAAGTGTCCCACTGAGCAAAATGAAGTCAGCAGCTTGTCTTGTTCTGACAAACATGAATGGAAAAAAGAGAGACAGAGCATAAGAGAGGCGGCTGCATGTTTGGTACACGTGTATCCCTGAGGGATTATGAATCAAGTTAGCTCAATGACATTTTACGTAGGTGTGTAGGTGTGCACTTAATGTATATGTGTTGATTCTAAATTTCAGATCTTTCTTTCTTTCTTTAGAGATTAGGATGGATGCAATGTCAATTTCTTTAACAAAAAATTTGACCAAAAATTTTCATCAACGCCCTTTTTTCCATGATGAAAATGAGACGATGACAAGCTAAAAATAGATCTTGATAATAAAAACGAAGATGAAATCTACACTTCATTTTCACTGATGAGACGAGACGTGACAAAAATGTCAGGGGTGGACTATCAGACATTGAATGACCGTGCTTGTAATTAACTTCAAATGCCGCAAGAGCGACGGGCTGGTAAACTCCAGCAAATAGTCTGCACCAGGAAAAACACTCACACCGGAGCAGCATCAGCTGTTGGTGCATGTTGTGAGCTGTAATTCAGCAGTAGATTATCAGCCATGTGTGCCTGACTGTGGATGGTGGAGCTGCTGAATGGATTTGTGGTGTTCATTAGTTGCAGCAGTGGCTGTTAGCAGCTCCACCTCTCAGCTGCTGAATGGCAGCAGAGCAAGCAGACACCAGCTGATCCCTGCAGGACTCCACTCAGACTGGACTGCCTTAGGAAGGTGTATGGTCTGATGCTGTTTGACAGGCAGGTAGGAGGCTCTGTTATCTGTGAACTGAGTCTGAACTCAGCTCTCAAGTTTTCTCTGACTGAGATACAAGTTTAGTTTTAATCACCAACTCTGTCAGAGGACACAAGTTTAAACCTCCAGACTAATATGTTGCAGATAAAGAAAGAATTCAAACTTTAGTTAAGTTATTTTTCTGCTTCTTTCCAGTGAGATCAAGAAGTTAGTGTTTACAGTGAACCTGGGTGCAAATAGTTGTCTCAGATTAGTTATTTGCGGTGTCGAGGTTTTTGAGAACATATAGCGAGATGTTGAGCTTTTTAAGTGATGATCAGTAAGTGTGTGTTTGTAAATCACCCCATAAACCTGTCAAACACTGCTGGAGAAATTGAGCATAGAGTTAGTTTAGGTAGGCCATGGTGTCAAGCTCAGATCACATCCCAGCTACATCAGCTGATCTCAAGCAGCCAGATCAGCTGACTGCTCATAGATCACAGGATTTCTTTCTTTGCAACAGTAGGCAGGCCTCCACCTGTTTTCATGCTGTATCTGAGTCATCAGTGTCTCACTGTTTCTGTTTGTCATTGATGCTGCTCTGGTCTATTCCCTGGGGGTCTTTGCTGCTGCTCTCCCTGCCTTAGGCATTCCATATAGGTGCACGGAAGGGAAGGAAGGTTTGCTCTCTTTGCCTCAGGCTTTCCTAGCATGCGCATGGAAGGGCAGCTTAAGCTTTCCACGCAGGTGCATTGAGGGCAGAGTTTGCTCTCTCTGCCTTCAGCTTTCCACGTATGCTCATGGAGGGGCAGAGAGGTCCCAGAACAGAGCCATATCGCCAAATATCAAATATTAAATTGCAATGGAAATTAAGTTTTCTTTGATTAAAGTGGTCCTGACTGAAATGACAAATTGTAGAAATGATTTGTATTTGTCAAAAGAAATTCTGATACATGAATTAGCCTAATTGGATTAGCTTAAAGATTTAGAAAAAAACATATAGAAAACACTGACTAAAAGTAATAACTAAAATATCATGAATTTTTGTTGACTAAAACTTTTGAGCTTTCCTCGACTAACATTTTTTGAGTTTTAAAACTAAACTAGACTAAAACTATGAAGGATAAAAATGACTTAAATGTGACTATAATAGTAAGCATTTTCATCTCAAGACTAAGACTAAACCTGTAAGAGCTGTCAAAATCAACACTGGATGGATGTAAATCATAACAGATCTGTGGGCCGTTATGTGCAGATGGGTGTCTCTACTGTATCTGTCGTTGCACATCTGATGAGCTGTAATATGTATGTGTGTATAAAATATAAATATATTGTATTGTGTGTGTTTTTGCCTGTGTACAGTATGTTCTGCGTAACAAGGGTGAGTGTGAGGTATACACAGATGTGTGTATTATGAGTAAGTATCTCTGTGTGAAGTATATTAGTGAGAGTTTGTGTGAATCATACATGTGCCATATGAGGAGGGTCTGGTGTGTGTGTCCATGTTTGTGAGAGTAGGTTAGTGTGTGGGTGTGTGTCTGAAAGCATGAGCTATTCTAAGAGCATTTACATATGTAAGTGTACAGTATATGTGTGTGTATTTTCATGTGCGTAATTTACGTGTGTGTAGTCCCTTCAGGCTGTTGTACACTGCGCTGCGATCAGCCTGCTTGGCACAAACCAACTGTGTGACTAATAGGCACTGAGTCAGACTGCAGTGAATAAAATACCTCCTCCTCTTCGATCATCATCATCATCATCTCTCTCTGCTCCTGTCTCCCCTGAACAATATTTAATTCTTACTTTGTCGTCATGTCACACATGAGCCCCTAACCACACAAAGAGGCATTAACATTTCATTTATTAATAGTGCTGTGTTTTCAAAGTCAACAGCATAAAGCAGTGCCCCGCTGAGCTAATACTTTCAGTAAAACCACCACAGTCAGTGTGTGTGAGACCTCGTGTGCTACTTCATTTGTGCCCCTGCGTTTTCCTTTTCTTGATCATTTCCACGAACGCCAGGCAAATAAATCCATGCATTTGTGACAGCTGGTCATTTATCCAGTGGCAGCAGCAGCACAGCACAGAGTCGTTGTGTTTTGTTTTCATCTCTGCATGTTGCTCTATACATCCTGCATTCCAAACGCCTTCACTCAATTTCTCGGACTCAGGTCTTTCTTTAGTTCAATATGCCTCATTGAACTGGGAAAAAATGGCTTTATCAATATCACTAATCAAGCAGGAATATCAATATCCTTCTCTACCTCCAACCCTCTTTTCCTCCTCCCTTTCTCCACCCGCCTCTCTCCTTTTAAACATTTTGACAGTAGAATGCATTATGTAAGTCTAAAATGTACTGGCAGGGGTTCTTGCGACCAGATGCAGAGCGTTCAAAACACACAGAGAGGAAGAGAGAGAGGTGAGACAGACTGAGAGAGAGCAGATGCATGTACGCGTGTGAGGAATGCTGGATTGGTATTGGTGTGTGTGTGTGTGTGTGTGTGTGTGTGTGTATGTGTGTGCGCTGTCCAAGGTGCAGATGGCGGATGTCAGTGTTGAAAAATTCATGATGCCATGTTTGGAGATTCCTGGGGGATATATCTTGTTGTTCAACTGGCCTTACAGAGCAGGCATGCACTGCACACACACACACACACACACACACACACACACACACACACACACAAAACACACTGCACCTGTGAGCCCTGTGTGCACGTGTGTGTGTCTGTTTAAAGGTATGGAATCAAACAAGGAGTTAGATTTTGGAGAGATATGGAGAATACAGACACAGAGATATGAAACATATTTTTGTTATTTGGATTTTTTCCTCTATGTTTCTGTTCGAAGACGTTTTCGTCAGCCTCCCGGGGATTTCTTTGCCTCACAAAGTTGCCAGATCTGTCTAACTGTCGAGTGGATATATTCACAAAATTTACACAGGAATAATATGTTAGATATGCACATTTCCAACAACTACAAATACACTGATTTATTTAACTTAAAACTAAATTTATTCCTGAATAAGCAAAAGGAAAGCACAGGAGTGTACTGGGGCAGTTAATCTTTGCGCTAACGTTGGTTGTATTTCATTCAGTGCATGGAAGTAACAGTGGATATGATATGTTTCATATTTCATAATAATATTTAAAGCCACTTCAATTACCAGTGGAGTAAACGGAGAATGATTTGTTACAGAATATATTTCTATTGCATTCTTTTTACTCACTTTGAATGAGAGTAAACATTTTGAAATATCAGGTGTGTGATGTGTAGTCACATTTGATTTGATAAGCAGCACTCATGATAACGGGGCTCTGTGAGGCTGGACATGCTAACATGTTCACAATAACTGTGCAAAAATGCTGATGTTAAGCAGATGTTCAGCATGTTCACCATCTTAGTGTGTTTGCATGCTAATGTTTGCTAATTAGCACTCGAACCATAGACTGTATTATAAAGATGGACGACATGACAGCTCCCCTAAAGTGAGGCAAAAACATCTTGATCGCCCCCTGGTGGCTGGCTGCAGTACAGGTCTTAAACCCCACGCCCTCTGTGTTAGCCAATGGGACATGGGCTAAACTAAAAATAATAGTACACATCGAATAAGTGTTTCTAAAAGATCCTTTCAGTCATTTTGGGTAGTTCTCTTCATACTGATGTATGTTCAAAGTAGGGTTGGGTATCAAACAGGGTAACTCTAAGGGTACTGGCCACATTATTTTGGTATAACCAAGTACCAACGTTAAATCCACTGATGCCAAATGGTGATCTGAGGGCACATCTATGTGAGTATGTCGGGTTTAGACAAGAGGTGGAAGTGCTGCAGTCCATAAAGATTTGGACTGGAAACTTGGAATGGCTCAGGTTCCCATCCAGACCAAATATGGAGCATGGACTGGTAGCTGGAGAGGTGCCAGTTCGTCTCTTGGGCACTGCCAGGGAACCCTTGAGCAAGGCACTGAAGCCCCAACTGCTCAGGGCACCTGTCCAAGGGCAGCCCCCTCACTTTGACATCTCTCCATTTAATGCATATATAGGTCCTGTTTGTGCATGTGTGTATATTTCGGGCCTGTGTGTACATGACAACAAAGTGGAAAAATTGAATTTCCCCTCGGGAATTAATAAAGTATATCTTCTTCATCTTCTGAAGCCTGGAAGGTAACCACGGAACTCCAAGGCCAGAGACGCAACTCTGCCAAGCCGCCAGGTTCAACTTCAGGCAGAAGGCAGAGGCGCCTTGAAGACAGGCAGCCAGCCACGGGGCTCCATGACCGCACCGTTGGCTTCCCAGCAAGCCAAAACTATCACTGCAGCACCAATCTGCTGTGATAGTTTCTTCATCTGGTCTATTTTCTTTTTCATATTACTTTAGTAATAGCCTAAAATCATTCCTAGACGAGTGGGCACACACACACACACACACACACACACACACACACACACACACACACACAATCAGACAGAGACAGGAGATTAGCTTTGTGTGATTAGAAAACAGCAAAGGAGCGGAATTGTTTTTTAGACTACTGCTAGTACTGCCACTACTACGTCACCCCTGCAGCTTGTTCAAAAATTACATGTTAATTACTACAGAAAAACTAAAGTACCAAAAAAAAAAAGATACCGTTGGGCACCAGTGCCAAATTCAGAGTACCAGAACTGGTACCGGTAATCAGTACATAACCTGAGTTAAAAGGGTTCACGTTTCTGGTAAGTCTGGTTTTAATTAGTTATCTGTTGCTATAAAAACAGGATGTGACATCATGATGGACTGATGTGAATAACTCGTGATTCAGTTGGGCAGCTAGATGGGCAGAACCTTGATACTGCAGCTCTACTGCCGGATCACTACTGCACAGACTCTGGCTCCAAATGACATCCCTAGCGCATGACAGCAGTGGCTGTATCTGGGATATTTTGGCATCATTTTTGCACATTCAGTCTATTCACTGGACTCAAACGCAGCTGAGGCTGTTGGGAATGATTTAGGCTAGTACTAAATAATGGGTTAGTTTTATCGGTATTGGAAAACCAAGTATTTGGCAATGGATGAAAAAGTGAGAACACTAAAGTTATTACATTTCATCTTGATAGGAGCATGTGTATACCAGATTTCATGGTAAACCATCCAATGGTTGTTGAGATATTTCAGTCTGGACCAAAGTTGTGGACGGGCCGACAGACCTTGCCATCCCTGAAGCCGAGACGCTAACGTGGCTGAAACACTGCAGACAAACAAAGAAGGTACAGAGGAAGAGACAGAAATAGAGTAAAGGAAAAAGAAGATAGATGGTTTTCTTCCATAATGTAGAAACTCAGAAACTTTGAACAATCCTCATGGCATTTCAATGTTAGCAACCAAAACTATTTTTTGATATTCTGTATTTATATGCCTGTAACAGATAGAGAGCCGGTGACAAAGAGCGAGGGAAGCTGGGAGAAAAGTATACATGCTTTCCTTGCGTATGAACAAAGTGATCCTAACTCCCCATTACACACATTACTCCACGGCTGCTCCCCTGACACAGTGTTTGTTGAGTGAGGTGTACTACACATTAGCGTGCCAAGACCATTTGAGCAAACAGAGCACTCGAGCCCAAGTGGAGCGAGTTCGGACTCTGCACTAGGTAATGGAAACTGGCAGCGAGTGGCGTGACAAACCCCAAGCCTCACACAGAGCTGAATATGAGCCCCAGTTCTCATTACAGACCCATTTTGTATGTTTCTGTTTTTAACTCAGTCACTGAAGCTTTGTGTAAGTTGCTTATTTTATTTTTCTGTCTTCTTGACTTCTTTATCTTGGTTGTTAGTGCAAAGATCATGACTGAGGGAACACGAGCTCACATTTCACTCTAGTTTTACTCGCTTTGAGTTTTGTTAGCAGTGTTTTTCATAAACACATATCGGAGGTTTGGCAGGATGTTTTGTTTCTGTAATGAATCTATAAAAAGGCATTTTTATGATAATGTTTTGTCTTGGAAAATAGGGGCTGGAATATTTGCTCTCTTGTTAGTTTGATGCTGTTGTGGAATAAACAGCCGTAGTAACAAGTGCATCTCTCTGTCTATGTCTTCTTTGCTGTCGGTGTGAGACGGGCACCACATAACCTTTCAGCTGACTTGCACACAGTGATCTCACTGACCACAAAATCCTCACTGGGTTTAAAGTCTAATCCACCGTTTCTGCTCCCAACTGTCACAGTTCATGGGGTCATGGTGTGATTGTTGGGGTAAGAGGGGCATTTTAACCATCTGCCTCATCTCATCACACTCAAAAAGGAGAATGTAACACCTTCATCTCTCTGAAAGAGCTCATCATAATTTTTAAGTGGCAACTTGCCCTCAGTGAGTCATCTTGAAAGTTGAGTTTGGCTCCTAATGCACAGCCTGTCATTTCTGCTGCTAGGTGTCTCTCGATCAAAACAATAGCAAAAGACGGAATGTGATGACGTTGTGAAGCAGCAGGGGATCATGGGAGCTGATGTCGTCATTGTTAAACAACCACCACTGCCAATGAAAATCTATCTGATGTTACTCCCGCAGAAATCATGATCACTGACGAGGAACTGTGTTAAAGTTTTATTCATAATACGTTAAGTCACATTTATTCACGTCATGTCATTTCACTTGCTAACTTAAATGAGTCGACTTCCTGTACAGCTACTGTAACTAACATTGTACCTCACACTCTAATCATGAGCACACTGAGTATTACCCAAAGAGTAGTAGAGAGTGGAGCCAATGGTAATAGAACTAGGGTTACAATATTGTAACCTTCGTTATGTGGCAAATTTAATCGTGGGTTCGGCCAGCACTGTTATCTGTGGTCAAAACAGTCATACTAAAAATAACTTAATGAGCACAGTGGACAGTGTTGTATCATTACTGTATGCATTATCAATGAGCCACTTGTCATAGTGGCACATTATAGTGACCTGGATTGATATTGAAATATATAAACAAATTAGGTCTCCACTGGATTACTGTGGTAGAAATGATGCTCTATTACTAGGACTGTCAAGCAATTTAAAAAACTAATCTAATTAATTACATGCGCTGTGATTAATTAATCCAAATTAATCTCATACATCATTTTTTGCTGTGAAAGTACTTAAAAAAATCAATTCCAATGAATTCTGGCAGACATGTCGCAGTAAAGCTGCTGGATTTTAGACAAAATTGTCCCCCTGTCCTCCACTCCACTGAAACTGCAGTTCATTGCAATCCATTCTGCAAAGGAGTTAGTTAGTTGGTCACAGGTAGACTTATTCAGTTTGCATCCAAATGTCTGGTCGAGTGTGGTTTGATGAGGCTGGTTGCTAGTGCTAGTATCAGAGGCTGTGCCAGCTCGGACCTCAAGGTTTGCTGCTAAATACTTTGCATTTTGGTGACATATCAGGGTTGACGCACTCTGGTGGTATGAAAATTTCTTACTGCAGAAAATGCAGAGAACGGTGCTCCTATCAAAAGTTCCACCTGGGCGTTTTTTTAAATGTAAAGCCCCGTTTCCACTGAGCAGTGCAGTAAGGTGCATTTAAGTTCGGTACACTTTTTTCTGTTTCCACTGTGAAAAGTTGTGGATGGTACCAATGGAACCGTTCTGTATCATCTAAATTTTTGGTCCCCCCTCTGTTGGGGTATGTAGCACACAGATCTGGTACTAAAAGGTGGAGCTGTGAACACTGCAGTCTGTTGATTGGTCAATAGAGGACGGTCACTCTGCTCAGGGCTGAGTTGTGGCTGGTTTTGCAACTACTGTTCATACTGTGGCAAGTTTTACATTAATAAACTATAACCATAAAAATAAAGGATGTTTTGCTGCCTCTTGCAGAGCATAAAACTCAATTCACTGGGCTGATTATCAGCAACTTTTAAGGTGAAACGTTTACTGGAAACGTCCAGCAACACAGCTTTAATTTCAATGTGACAACTTTTAATGTTCCATTAGTTTTCATTGTCTCTCTTTGGTGTAAGTAACAGGTGGATCTTCAAACGTTTAATAATATATATTATTTTGGCCAGATTATGTGAGCTGCATATATTATAATCCTCACTCGAAGAAAAAAAAGCATCGCATTGTTCCTGTGGGCTCCTGCCGGCTGACCTTACCTTAGAAGGACTAAATGCACAAACCCACTATTTTTAAATATCCCATGGAGAGAGACTCTCACTGCAGCCTGTTTTATTTTGTTCTGAAAATGTTGGCGTGTAGCCTCGTTCTGTGGACGATAAACAAGGTGCAGACTTCCATCTATGAGGAAATACAGTGAGTGCTGGACGGAGCAGTGAGTGACAACAACCCCGTCCACATTTAAGAGTACTGTTTAGTGGAAACGCTAGGGTCTAGGTACCATGTCTGAAGGGTTACTGTTGGTTCCAAAGGTACCATACTGAAAGTGTCAGGTGGAAACGGGGCTTGAATGTTCCATTCACGGGGGGCCAAGCAGCAGCATCTCGTCTGCCTCCATCATGTGACAAAGCAACTGTGGCCTTCAGTGATTTCTGTGATTAATTAATCTATATTAATTATTTGTTATTTTGCCAGCCATTTCTGTTACTATTACTGAGAATAATCCTGAGACATTGTATGATTCATTTCTCACGGTAAAGAAGGGGATACGGTGCCACTGACAGGCAGCGAAATCAAACACACTGTTAACTTAAATAGTATAAAAGGTTTCTCTAGGTTTGGACATTTTTGGAAACATTTGGAATGATGCAAGTACTCAACAAAATATAAAACAAAGTTCAAGATGTTTTGAGACATTTTTAATGCGAAGATGGACTTATGCTTGAAAAATACACGTAAACGTCTCTGTGAAGCAGAGAAGGCTGACCCATAACATCAGTGACTGCAGGGGCTTGAGTATTAGCTGACGTGCACACCTCTAAATCTGAACACATTTTGCAGCCCTGCATGTCAAGCACGTTGATTGGTTGACGTGAATCCTGTCAAAAGGTAGGTTAATTGCAGAGAGGAAGACACGTAAGCATGTTGTATGTACAAGTATAAAAGAAAACAACCATGTAAGCGTCTCTGAGCAGCCTCTGTGCACTGGAGAAGCATGTTTCAGCCTTTAGCCAGCTCTGAAGCTCTTGTATATTATTACCAGCCTCGCTTTGTATGCAGAAACGTTCATGCTCCCCAGATACGGCTTGGCTTTGAACTGAACAGAGTCAAAGATAAAGACATCAGATATTGTTTCTACTTGTGGCGCCTACCGCCTTGATATACCCTGCCATGCACGTCTGCACGAACACAGGCACACATAATGACCTGCACACATACACACAAACTCCTGCACACGTGTGTGAGTGAGCTACACACACAAATAAATGCACTTAGCACAAACACACACACACACACACACACACACGTGCACATGCAGACATGAACTCATATCTTTGTCACTGCAGGCAAGTGGGCACACTATCAAAACAGGTACACACACTGTAACACACACACACTTGGCACGTTGCCTGGGTCATGTGACGCCAATTAAGTTCAGGAACTAAAAGTGTTCCACCTGGGACTTTCACCCCAACCCCCAATATTAACCCCGTCCTGAACTGAGAGCAAACACACACACCTGCATACCCTCACGCAATTTACCTGCCAACAGACTGACATTAGTTGCACTAACCGCCTGAGACAGATACACACCGTGCAAACCAGCCATCAAACTCACACAACTTACCTCCCCAAACATTAACCTAGTTTCCATCCAGCCCCTCTGCCTCTCCTCCCTCCTCTCCTGCCTCACACACACCTCCCCTCTCCTCCAACATTCCTGTTATCCCTGGCAACCGTATCCATGACAGGGTAAAAGGAGGAAGTGGCATCATCAGGAGCCAAAAGATATGAACTGAAAAGAACACCAACATAGAGGTGGGTGAGGAAGCTGGAGGTGAAGGGAGAGTCAAAGGGCATTAGTGGAGCAAGCTGCAACCTTCAGGGCTGAAAAATTAAGCCAACACACAAGTGCCAAAAACTGCAGTTCCTTATATGGATACTTGTGGCTAGCTCTAAAAGTGAGTCAGTCCTTATATACCCACATGTTCTGATGCAGAACTTTACAGCAGAAATAAACATGTTTACAGCCTCGTACACAAAACAGTTTTGGTCTCTATAGCTCATTTTCCCCTCATGACAACTGTACAAGGGTTACATTTTTATTGAACTCACTGGTTTATATTTTTTAAAGCATGTCACTTTGAGTGACAGGCTGTCTGTTGATAGTGTCCACCACTTCTTAAGTGGGATTTATAGTTGTGCGGCAGACCCTATGCCGTAGCCTGCGCATGTCGCCTGTGCCGTTGTGAGCATTTATACTTGTGCTGTGGTGTGTCTGTGTCACTCTGCAGTTACACCTCCAAACACTAGTCAGCGGCAGAGGTTTCTGTGAAGTGCTGTAAAGTTTAGTTGATTCAAAACACACATTAAACACACATTGAACACACATTGAACATGGCTTAACAGAGACAATTTCAAACACAAGTACACAAATCAGCTTCACTATAACTCGCAGCATTCACAGACAAACACTTCTCTTTTGCTGGACACATTTCCCAACAAATACAACATGCTAATGTTATTAGCACAAGCCTATGGCATTTTACATTGTATAACTTAGCCTAGCAGCTAGCAATCTTTTTCTCTACTCGTATAAAACCAGGGACAACAGCAACATTTAACAAAGGCAACGGTAGGCTACATAATTCAGCTCCGTTACAACTCACAAGGTTCACCAACAAAACAAATGTCTTACACTTTTTTCAAACAAATATGACATGCTAATGTTATTAGCACACGCCTATGGCATTTTATATTGTATAAATTAGCCTAGCACATAGCGGAGATTTCCTCTGCACATATGAAGTCAGGATAAATCACACACAAGACTTAAAATGATATTTAAGTCTTCACAATTTACTGTTCCTTACCTGTGGAATTTAAGTAAATAAAAGTTTGTTTCCACTGAGGGAAATGGTTTCAGTTTACAAAAAAAGAGAGGATGTCTGTGTCACTGTGCGACCGCTAGGGCACAGGTTACGGCATGGGCTCCATGTCGACGCAAAGTCTCGCTGTAGCTACGTCAATTCAATGCAGAAGTATAAATTCCACCTTAGTCACATCCAGCCTTCGCTCCTCCACAGCTCCACCCTCATGTCCAAATACATTCATTTCTGGCTCCAAAAATCCAAGATGGTGACGGCAAAATACCAAACTCGAGGTTTCAAAACAGGAGTTCACAAACCAGTAGGTGACGCCACGTTGGCCACCTCCATTTATTAAATAAAGTCTGTGCAGTCAAATGTAAGAAAACAGTCAGTTAACTGTTTCCAGTGAGGTTTGTGGATCATCCAGAGTAACTGGGAGTTTGTTTGAGGAAAGACACTTGGCTGTTTACTTTCCAAACATTTCTCCAGACATTTGAGGTCTAAATAATTTTAACACTTTTGGTGAAGTGACCCTTTAAATAACTTGTTAGGATGGACATTTTCTGCAGGCAAGTGGAGCAGAGCAACCTTGTCTGGCCAAATGACACCATCTGGCAGGAAGCTGGGACAGCATGGTCAGCCAGGGAATGTGTGTGTGTCAAGTGTGTGTGTGTGTGTGTGTGTGCGCGCATTATAGAGATTGAAAGCGTGCCTGTCAGAGAAACAAGGTGAAGACAGAGAAATGGTGATGTGTTCAAATGTTTACTTGAACATGTGTGTGTTTTTGTATGTGTGTGTGTGTGTGTGTGTGTGTGTTTGTATGACTTTGACAGAAAGTGATGCTCTGTGTCCGGTCAGATGAGTTCCTGGCAGCAGACATGGGACATCCAACTAAAAACAGTTGTGTAATATGTTCCACATCCATCACTTTGAAAAGGGAAACTATTAACAGATCTTAAAAGAGACGTAAACGTTGGACTGCAAATCACTGGATTCAGTCCATAAATGAAAAATGACATCATATACAGTCATTTACAGTATTCCTACTTGTAGTATGTTGTATTATGGTGTATGTGTACACTACAGAGTAACCTTGTAAAAATTTGCCTCCATTTTATGACACATCGTCCTCAGTGACAGCAGCGTTCCCTGAGAGAGTAAATGTCAAAGTGACATTGAGCGAGCATCAAGCCAGTCTGGGCTGTGTGTGTGTGTGTGTGTGTGTGTGTGTGTGTGTGTGTGTGCGTGTGTGTGTGTCCTAGTCTGAGCGTCCCCTGGGACTGGAGCTGGCTGGCTGACTGTTCCCAAGCTGTCACCAGACATTGACTCAGAATGCTACACTCACCATCGACACACTGACTCACCGAGCTCCATCCATCCGTCTATCCATCACATTCATAAACACACTCAGAGGAAGTCTGAATCCAACACTGAACTGAATTAAATTGGTTTCAGCTCAACTGAATTATATTAGAAAGCAATATTTTTCAAATCTCTTATTTGTTGCGCCTGGAATTGGATTTGTTTTCAGGAAATATTTGCTTATTGAACTCTCTACCAGGAAGCATTTGGTCCTATTAAAGCTTCAATGATTTCACTGGCAACACTGCGCATTCAAACCACAGGCAACCACACTGCTGCATTGCTGTTCTCTCTGTATCTGCTAAATGATTGCTTGTTGTACTCATGGAGGAATACAGTGTTAACTCACAGACATTGACTGGCTGCTAACTGTACTACAGAACCTCATCATTGAAGGGGCAGTTTTATTTTGCCTTTTAGTGCTATTTATTGATCTAGATTGTTTTGGTGTGAGTTACCAAAGGTTGGAGAAATCTGTAATCTGTAATGGAGTAGACATGTTTTTCAGGAACTCGGTGCTGTTTCCTCCAATTTACCTTAAAACTACTGCACATATACGTTCACTCTTGCTATCTTTCAGTCAGAGTTATTCAGAAAACTGTTGCACTTATTTTCACACAATGAAACTGAAGAAAGAAAAAAGCCTAAGCTGTAAAACCTCGCCCCAGCTGAGCTCCAGTGCTGTTAGCAACAAGGCTATAGTAGCCGCTATCAACATTCAAGCAACCGAGCTAGCTCGTGGAGGAGTTGAATAAACTGATGGAGGGCTGTTTGGACTCAATCGAAGTGTGCCAAACCACCCTTCAAAAAGGACACCGTGAAGCTGAACAGCGTTTGGACATCAAGGACGAGGCTCTTTCAGCTGCTGATAACCACAACATGGAGCTGGAAACAATATGCAAAGAGCTACAGGTAGCTAACAGCCAGGTAAAAGCTAAACCGAATGACTTGGAGGGGTGATCTCGCAGGCTTAACATCAGGATTGTCGGCATTAAGGAAAGTGAAGAAAACGGCTGCCCTACAGTGTTTGTTTCAAACTTAATCCTGGAGCTGCTTGGCAGGGACAATTTCAGCAGGACTGTCAAAATATGCCAAGCCCATCGCAGCCTCAGGGCCAAGCCTGAAGCTAACGAGCAGCCGCAGGTTATCATAGCCAAGGTCCACAACAATAGCGACATCTCCAACATTCTGTTGCCCATCAACATGCGCCAAATCAACAGGTCCCCGACTGAAGCCCAAAGATTTGCCAGCTTGCTAGTGGACAGAGATGTCTGCCTTCTCTCCAGTATGATGGAACTACATGACACTTATGGTGCCAAAAGTGCCAAAACTTTGATTTGAAAATTTCAACAGCAATGTCTCTTTCCAGAAATCATGACACAGTTACTCAAGATAATCCACGGACGTTGTTGTGAGCAGTTCCATGTTGAAATAACTTTATTTCTATCGACCTGTACCCACCAACCGCATCACATGCATCTACTGCTAGCAAACATGCTTGTGGCCTACATTGTTGTGTGCATTTATACTTGTGCGGTGGTGTGCCTGTCACTCTGTAGTTACACCTCCAAAACACTAGTCGACATCTATCCTGTGAAGTGCTGTAAGTTTAGTTGATCAAAACACACATTAAACATGGCTTAATAGAGACAATTTCAAACACAAGTACACAAATCGGCTTCACTGTAACTTGCAGCATTCACATACATGCTAACGTTATTAGCACAAGCCTATGGCATTTTACATTGTATAAATTTGCCTAGCAGCTAGCAGAGATTTTCTCAACTCATATGAAGCCGGGGACACAGCAACATTTAACAAAGGTAACGGTACAAAATTCAGCTCGCTTAAAACTCACAAGGTTTGCCGACACAACAACTGTCTCATACTAAACACGTTTTCCAAAGTAACAGTTCTGGGGAGGTGCACATCAGGCTACAGCATAGGTGCGCTGTTGATTCGACATAGAGGTATAAATCCTGCTTAAGAGGAAAAATCTGTACTTTAGATCTGGGGGTGAACTGTCCCTTTAACAGCTAATGTGTCTCGGATTCTCACCCCATAGAGCTGCTTTTGTTTTTGGGCACCGATTCAGTGAGTAACTGTGAAGGGCCTCACTATGCTTCAAATAAACTAGTTTGTACAATGTGCCATCCAACAGCGTCTTTGAAGAAAATCAGCCGCACTTGTAGGTGGAGAGAAAAGCCACCATAGCCTCCTCACGACTGCGTCTTTCCAGGGATCAGGAAAATGTGGATGAGGCTGCAAACAGACCGTTTTTCTCAAAACCATTCAGACAGTTTCTCACCACCACACACCTGGGACATCGCTGCATAATAATTGATGGTTTTAGAAAGTTTTGAGAAACTGTCAGCCCCACAATTCCATGCAAAAGACACAGAGCTCAGGGAGAGAGATCAGGGAGGCAGTGTTATGCAGCCAGGAGGAGGATACACTATGACAGCAGGTTTTTCACCCCACCTTCACAGGTGACTGTTCAGGACATCCAGTATACACTTTTGCCTTTAAGACGTGGTTGGAAGACTATTTTATTGTTGAAAATTTGACAAGCACTTTGTTTGAAGGAAACTGAGGCTCTCACAGTCACAGTTTAGTAACTGAAAACAGGAGCTGCTAAAAACAGTGTTAGCCAAAAGGCAGGGATTCACAGAGAGAGGTAACTAAACTCAGCTGAACTCAAACACAACCAGAGGGCTGAGGCAAGTAACTCAATGCAGTGAGATATCTGTATGCCCAAGACTGACCTTTAATGGTAAATTTTTGGCACTTTCAGGAGCATTTTTTGTTTCTGAGATATCAACACAAATAAACAACTTAGCAAACAAACAATAATAACTAACAATACAGAATATCATATCTGCAAATTTGCAAATTTCGCCACCTTCTTTTTTCAGTTTTTTTAGTTCTCTGGGTGGCTTTTGCCTTTTAATTTACTTTTACGCTGATGCTTTCCACATAAACTCCACTCCACAACAGCCATCGATGCTCTAGCATTTTTTGAGTGTGATGACCACTCAGTGATGAACACATTAACGCCCTGACACAACAAGTCAACGGTCTGCTGTCGGTCAAGTTGGGCCATTGATGAGCATCTGCTGCCCTCTTCAGTGCGATGTGTCCCATACCGTTGCTATGTCGTCGCTAGTTGGCCTTTCTTCCACCATTTCAGCATGTTGAGTCGTCATTGGCAAGGCGAAGCTGGTTGGCGAATGAAATCACTCTGATTGGCAGTTCAGCTCAGCGCACAAGAAGAGAAATGGAAGTGAGGAATGTAAACAAAAAGCTAAAGTCAAGAGGCGGTGAGACCAAAACAAACTTGTTACATGAGGTAAGATTATTTTTCTTTAGCTATTGAGTTCTTTAGCAGAAACATTTCATGACAGTTTGTGTTATTGTTCACTGGCACACAGTAACTATGCTTTGTTCTTTCAACATTGTTAACATATGCTGACTGGCTAACTAGCATCAAGACAGTCTTCCTGTTTCCCCTTCTTGAATGATGATTTCAGACAACTGCCGTTTGCTGGTATGGAGGTGTATGTCCTCTCAAGCAGGCACAGACCAGTTATGCTTGTTGCCCGTCGGTTTGGTGTGTTCATATGCAACTTTCTGGCTGAGACACGGCAATGAGAGGCGACATAGCAGAGGGTTCTCGTCGCCGCTAGTTCTCTGACGTTGGTTTGGTGTGTCTAGGCCTTTAAGTTGAACTGCAGAGCCAGGACTAGAGGGGGTATAATTCCTACAGACCAGCCATTAACATTATACCTTTGGAACACTTTTCTCATTTATACGACTTTTTTGAATGTCGGTGTCCCCCCTCTGGGTGGCCCCATGGGGAGCCGACTGTTACCAGCTCACCCCTTTTCCCTTTAAGGCTGGTGCCCTTGTGGGAAACCTGTGAGGGTGTGACGTGTACTTCAGTGTGTGTATGGAGGGAAACATTTCTCTCAGGGTGTCATGGTGAAGACGCATGCAGCAAATAGTGATGACAGTCAGCAGAGTTAAGTGCCTAGGTCAGCTCAGGACTACTGTTAGACCTCATGAAGAGGCCATGTTTGTTGTTTTGCAGTGAAGACTCCAAGAAAGCCGTTTTTGGTGAACGGCACCCGAACGCCTCGCCATCCTTCCTTCTGCAGAGTGGTCCAGACCGCTAGAAGCTAGTTACCAGCTAATAACAAGCCAAACTAAATTAATGTTAGTAAGCCAGTGTGTTCCCAACTCTAGTTCGGAGCTGGTAAGCCCTCACTGAGAGAGGTAACACCAGTGTGTAGCCTAAAGGAAGATCAACCAGTGACTATGAGCTTGGCGAGGCAACTTCCTATCACTTTTATTGTGATGGAAATAAGGTTAAGTCTTCACTTTGAGTAGTTTCCTTAAGATTTCAGGGGATATAAACCCTCTGTCTGGTAATGCTAACCCATCACTCCTGCTTTCTAGTGGCCATTGTGGCCCTGTTTAGACGACAACGGTTTCTCTATAAACGGAAAAGCCTGTCCTTTGCGTTTAAAAAACTTCTGCGTTTATATGACGTTGTTGAAACGATCCCTGTTCACACGGAGCCGCAAAATCTACTGGAAACGCTGTAGTATGCACGCCAGGCCAATGGGTGGCAGTGTAAATTTGCAAAGCAACACCACGGCATGACGCCAGTGATTACAAACCAAAACAAAGAAGACACAATGGCGAAATCATGCACAGATAACTTTGTCTGGATGGACAACTAAGTGGAGTTGCTACAGTAACAGATCTACACTTCACTTCAAATCAACAGGGTGAGCAGCACAAACAGAGCTCGGCATTGTTGTTGTGACGGTCGGCTTGCCTAGTGACTGGAACCGTAATGCGCATGTGCGAAAAGTCTCCGTTTTCAGAGGAACTGCATATTGCAAGTTTACATGACAACGGAGACACTGCCGTTTCCAAAAAATTGCACTCTGGAACCCGTTTTCAAAACATTGCGTTTTCAGGCACCCAAAACACCGCTGACGTGTAAACGATTGGCCAAAACACAACTAAAGTTTACCGTTTTCAGTTGAAATCGTTGTCGTATAAACGGGACCTGTATCACAGACTAATGGGGTATCTGTATATCACTTACTGAATAACGTTCTCATATTCCCTATCCTGATGATGCTAGTTATCTATTCTTACCACGTACTGTTTGATAAAGTGTGAGCGCTGAGCCCAGGAGCAAACCAGAGACATGGATTAATTTGGTATCAGTGGCAACTGGATAAACCATAAAACTGACTAACAGGGCTAATCTCCCCCCAAAAAACTTGGTGCATCCTTTTAAAAAGTGCCTTTTTAGAGCCTAATCCCAGGCCTCCCGTTCTCCCAGAGATCTGTGTCGGTGTTGTTAAAACTCAGCAGACAGCACTGTACAAATATAGCTGAGTAACTAGGCCTACTGCAAATAGAACAGAACTGAATTTAATCAAATCAACACAGCATGCTCTATGTTCCAACATTCACCCTCTGGCAACACCCCTCCTCCTGCTTCCTCTTCCTCTCTCCCGCTCTGTCTGCTCTCTGTCTGACTCAGTTTCTCTCTCCTTTGCCTCCTTGCAGACGGTGAAACGCACATGCACAAACACACGTTTAGGCACAAAACATGACCCTATTTCTGCACTTTTCCCCCCCTGAAAACCCGCACACTAAATTTCTGGGTTTAATAGTTTCATTTCCTCTCAGTCTGCCTCCTTTCCCGTCATCTCCTTTTTGTTTTTTGTTCATTAACCGCTCCACAGTTTGGAGATCTACCTGTCTAATAGCTACATGGAGCTAAACACACACTCTTACCCACATGCAGACTCAGGCCGCACCTTCTGCCTCTCTCAAATATATCATAGTTCCCATCAGCCGGACTAAATTAAAGTACCATGAGTCATCACATTAATCATTCTCAGCTTTATTATCAATGACCAGCTTTCTGCAGGTTGCAATTATGGGATGATAAACGGTGTTTGGTGGTATTGTCAGAGTATTTAGACAACAGGGAGCATTAAGATGGAAACAGGGCAGCGATGGGACGCTGACGGCTGGCCTGTGTCTCCAGTGACACACAAGGATAGTTTATGACAGGCCTGTGGTCGTGGCAGTGTGTTTATATGTGTGTGAGCATTTGCTCTACTGCCTCAATTACGCCTCAGTCAGTCAGTCAGTCAGGCAGTCAACCATCCGAGTGGCCGGCCAGGCAGCCAGCCGGGTCCAGACAGGGTGAAGCAGCAGGCTGGTGAGCAGAGTGAACCGCAGTGGCAGTGCAAACAGACCACAGTCGGACCACATCACAACCACACAGCACCCTGCCATTTACAGCGCTGCATATGGCTGTCTGCAGGAAGGGAGAGGAAGGAGGGAGGGAAGGCAGCAAAGAGATGTGGAAAGAAGGTGGCGAGGGTGAAATCTAAAGGAGGAAAGAGTGACACAAGGTAAGTAGAAAAGGAGAGGAACAAAAACAGGAGGAGAGAACTGTCAAGGGAGGAAGAAAAGAGGAGAGACAAGCATAAACGCAAAGACGAAGGAGGAAGACATTTACACAAACCAAGAGCCTTTAAAAAAAATGTAGCTTTCCATCTTCGTCCCATCTGTCTGAAGCCTGCTATATTTACTACTGACAACTGAGTCATTCATCTGACAGGGGATTCACCACGGAGAAACCATTTATTTTAATAGCCACCTACACGCTCTCCATGATGTTAGGTTGCACAGGTAACTAGAGATAGCTAGCAACATGCTATCAGCACATACATTTACAGTTTCTGTTTCTCCTATATAAACTGTGGTCTATAAAGGCCAACTTTGGGAACATGAGACAAAAATACAAAGTAAGTGGTTTAGACTTGGTTTATCCCGGATTTAAAAATATGTGCTGGAGGGTTGTGTTTATACACTTACAGCATCAGTGAATCGTTCATGTGGCTCCGGAGCCACAGGTTGCCCCTGAGTTAGGGTGATGTATTACATGCAACAAATGTCCTGCGAAGGGATGATCCTTACAACTTATTTTCTTCATGTTTAAACTGAAGTTTAAACTTGGACCAGTCAACTAGTTTTAAAGTGAGAAAAAAACTCAAAATTGAGCACAATTTAATCTATAAGGTTAAACATTGTCCAAAAATATATTGCGTAGAAGAGCCATTTGAAATCGTTCGATCACATTTTTTGATGACCAAACCATATTTTAAAGGCCACTGCAATGTGTGGCACTTTGTACAATATCCTACAAAACATGACAACAAATTGAGCATAGTGTTAGTTCAGACAGGACACAATGTCAAGCTCAACTCACATCCCAGCTACATCAGCTGATCTCAAACAGCAGGATGAACTGATGGAGCAGCTGACTGATGGAAGGGAGTCAGCTGATAGATCACATGATTCCTTTCTATGCAACCAGTTGGCAAATCTCATTCAGGGCGCCCTATTTAAACTGCTCTGGCCTGCCTACTTGCTTCCTCTGCAAGCTGCTTTGTAACCCACCTCCACCCCAGCTCCTCCTTTTCATGCTGTGTCTGACTTATCAGCGTCATTTCTGTTTGTCATTGTTGCTGCTCTGCTCTGTTCCCGGGGGTCTTTGCTGCTGCTCTCCCTGCTTTAGGCTTTCCATGTAGGCACATGGAAGGGCAGGGAGGTTTGCTCTCCCTGCCTCAGGCTTTCCTTGTTTGAACATAGAAGTACGTGGAAGGGTAGAGAGGTGCGCTCTCTCCGCCTTAGGGCTTTCCATGTAGGCATATGGAAGGGCAGGGAGGTGTGCTCTCTCTGCCTCTGGCTTTCCTTTTTTTTTTTTTTTTACATGTGAAGGGGTGGAGAGGTGTGTTGTCTTTGCCTTAAGGCTTTCCTTATTTGCATATGGGAGGGCAGAGAGGTGTGCTCATTCTGCCTTAAGTCTTTCCACAAAGGCGCGTAGAAGAGGCTTTCTGCATAGGCCCGAGGAAAGGCAGAGGGGCGCAAGAACAGAGCTATACTGCCAAATATAATACTGCAAATGGAAATAAAGTTTTCTTTGACTAAAGTGTTCCTGACTGAATATTTTTGACAACACTACTAGTGTGGGTAGCAACATTTGATTTTGCCTCAACCAGAAAGCAGGAAGCTGCCCAAAAATTTAGTCAGGGGATAACTTAAGTTATATAATTCATTCTGAAAAGGGTAACTCACTCAAAACCACAGAAGCCAACCTCATAGTGACACGAGATGAAAAATCAGAAGATCTTTTAGAATCATTGTGATCATTCTCTGGGCACTGTGTATATCTGCGCACAATTTCACGGCAATCCATCTGGTTACTGTTAAGATATTTCATTCTAGACCAATGTGGACAATCAATTGACCAACTGACAGACTCCCCTGAAGTCGTGCCGCCAGCGTGGATAAAAACTACTGTGGACAGACTCAAATGGCTTTCTAACTGTTGGGATGTGGGCTTGGCAAGCCGACACTGGGTAGCATATCACAGATGACAGCTGAAAACACTTGTATCACACAAGAATCAGCATTCCAGCAATTGAGCAAAGCTAACAGCCTGACAACCATGTATTTATGAAGTCATATGAAGACTCTGAATGTGTCCCACAGACCATAGCTGGCATGAAAAAGTACTCTTTCAGAAAATATAAAAAAGAAAAAATTATCCTGATGTGAAAAAAAGCAAAAAAATTCAACAAGACTAAATACTTTCCACAGCGTGAGCAGTTTATAACCTTGATCCCCCTGCAACAGTCATGTAAATTTTTAATATGAACAACAAAGGAAAAAGCAACAGAATTATAATTCTGAAGTACAAGTTGGCAGGAATATATTTGTGAAGCACACAGAGGAGCTGAGAGGATCTAACATTAGCATTACTGTGTTTAGGAGAGTAACTACAAGCAGACCATTATCTTGTCATTGGCACTCACTGTAATGCTTGCTTTTAGGGGCGAGCTCAGATAAATGCAGCTAGAAAATAAAAGCAGAGAGAGGGGGAAAAGTAGGCAAAAAAACACCCCAGTATAAACACAATATAAGAGGCAGGAAACAAAAAAACAGAGACAGAGACAGAGAGACTGGTGATGAAGAGAAAAAGAAGATGAAAAGTGAGATGGGGAGAAGGATTTTTTTTTTCAGGTGTATCAGTGGAAAAGAAAAGAAACAGAGTGGGTTTCATGGCGTGAGGAGGAAGCCAGGACTCGATTGTAGTGAGTTAGCCCGAGGTGTTTTCATACTTGAGCTAGCGCTGATAGATGGAGGTCGTAAGCGGATGAATTAGTGATGAGGATCAGGATGAAAGTGCTTTCCAGAAACTACAGTGCCGACCAGACAAAGCCGGGCACATGGGATAGGTAGTGCCGGGGGTGTGAGGCTGGAGTGATAGACGGGACAGGCCCAGCCGTGAACCCATGAACTGTCAACACATATCATACATGCCAACAACACTTCAGTGCTATCTGTAGACCTGTCAGTGTGAATTCTGCCTCATTTTAGTACAATCTGTATTTCAGCTGCAGTTTTTCGCAAGTTTATCTTTCTTATACTATCATTTTGATCAATTTAAGTTTTTACTTCAAAGTTCTTAGCTTGTTTAAGGCTGTGTGGTGCAACTGTACTGAGCTCTAGATAATTATTTGTAGTAGTGGCAGTATGATAGCCAGTGTTGTGCATGAACACGCTATAAGAGTGCCTTTATTGAAAGTGATCATATTTTGGTAAACACTGAACTGAACGCATCAATTAGCAACTTTTGAACTTGAACGTGAACGTTGTTAAATCTCGCAACAGTTAATGACGTCCATTTCACAACACCAGTACTGCTGAAGCCAATTCATATGGATATTTGAGGGAATTTTATGAACATATCAGTGGAGAGCCAAACAAAAAAAATAATTTTTTATGCAAATTGTGCCCACTGGGTTTAAAAAACGTAACGTTAACATTATGTGTAACGACACATCGAGTTTAAGCATCCAACCAGCCTTGGGAAATATATGCCAGAGAACAATGATCACAAAATTTTACGTACTAATGAACAAAACAAGTTCATGTTTAGGGCTGTGAACTTCGGTTAAATAGTGAACTATGAACATAAACTAGTTCATTTTAATTTGTGTGAACTGAGCTACCTCTTATGAAATGTGAACATGCACAACATAAGTAAGGAATATAAATTTAAAACCGAGCTATAAAGTTAAGGCATAAAATTAAGGTTAAAAAAAGATCCATGAAAGATGCTGATGCAAAAATCAAATCTTTAAATGAGAGTTTAGGACATGATTTCAAAATCGACACCAGTTGATCCAGCTGTGGCTCCTTGAGCAGGTTGTTTCAAAGTCTAAAAAGCCCCGATGATGATGGACTCAGAGAGAGAGGAGCATGACATAAAGAAGAATGTGAAGAGTGAGAACATAGCACACATTCAGATACAACATTTCTTTCAGTTACCAAAACACAACATATATGTACCACACTGGATTCCCAGGGGAGCTGGTTGAGGTGGATGACTGACATACAAATTGCAGGACTGACACCAGAACCCCTGGTTTGCATCCAGACTAGACCCTAGGAAGTGTGGCGGGTTTCAGATTAGTTCTACTCTATATAAATGTAATGTGTAGGAGACAGGACTGCATCAGAAAGTCTGTAATATTACAATTTCAATTTGTGACTTTCTGGTATTCTGGGAAGAACTTTTTGGTTTACTCAGTTGGCACCTCCACTGTTTCACAGAATAACTTACAACACTCAGAGAACAGGTGAGAAGGTTCCTGCCAACTTGTTCTGGCACGCATTTATCGCAGGAGGGCCTTTTTCTAAATATACATGTGGCTACATTGTGTTCTGGTATTTTGAGGCTACTGTCAGTGGAGAGAAATGTTCTCCACCTCCTGTATGATGGATTCTCTTTGTATGATTGTTAAATATTGGCAGCAGCTGATGAGCTTTGACCTCGCTCATTGATTATGCTCGGCTCGCGTCAAAGTCTGAGGTTTGCTGTTGACATTTTAGGCAGCTGAAAAGAAATTAGCTGTCACACTTTGTAGCCACACTGGGAATATGTAAAGGAGATGTGCTATTGTTTACGCTTGGTCGGATATCTGGAGACATAAGCAAAACATACCATTACAGCAAAAACAACAACAACAAGGCGGGATCAGAGATGGGTTTTTTGCATAATAACTGTTTCATGTACAGATGTTTTAAAGCAGCAGGATACAATAAGTTAGCACAGAGAATAGAAGGATATTTAACAAGAGGGCAAATATGGGTTTTTAAAAAACACTCACTTCACAAGTCACAAAACTTAAGTGGAAATATATGAATGAAAATGAGCAAATGCATTATTAGATCCATCATATCTGTGGTTGTATTTGCAGTCTGTCACATTTAAAATCAACACAAGCTGATCAAAGAGCCTGTTTACACTGGGTTTTAAGATGTGTCTTGGGCGATCAGATAAAAAACGACAGTGCTAAACACGTGCTAAGATGCATTGAGATCTGATGACTATAACCACTTGCCGAGGTGTTCTGGGACGTATTTGCCCACATGTCTTTCATAGTGTAAACGCTAATGCATCCTGATGTGTCCCTGACAAGGACTTAACAGTAAAATGTAGCCTACGATTGATAGAGTATGTGGTGTTTTTTTTTAGTGACAGCACTTGAAAATTGGAGCACTAATGTACGTGGTTGGAGTGCAAGTGAAATCAGATGCTGATCTTAATTTGGTCAGAAGATTCACACTAAAGAAATCAAGAGGCCTCCTACTGTAAGCGAGCTGTTTCCGAGGGTATTGGTGTCATAACTGAGCACAGGGCCTTTGACCTTCTAGCTGAAACAGCATAGTCATTAATGAAATCTGAACACAAGTGATCAGCTGGAGACGAATGACAGACACAGGTGTGAATGTCGATGTGTCTCAGCTCTCCACTCGGTTTGAATCACCGAAACACATTTTCAAACACAGTGTAAACAGGGTCAAAGAGCAGCAGGTCACGAATAAGCTGTCTTGACTCAAGGTCCACTCACTAGCTTTTTCATGGAGCTTTCAACCACATCTCAGTGGAAGGAGTTTGCTTGGATGCAATCACATGACCAGAATGTATACACATGTTACCATGACAAGTGAGCAAAATCTATCTGTTGAGGAAAACGTTGAGACTCAGCTGAACGTTAGGGTGGGTGATATATCCATGATACTTGATGTATCGCGGCTTGTTCCATGTGTTGCAAACACTGAGTATAAATTGTCACGTTATTTTTTAAGCCACTGACACAAACACGATATGTACCTCACCCTTCCCCTCCCATCCAGACCATTCTCTCCTGGGCAATAGTGTGTGAGGCGAGGCGTGTATTTTTGTACCTGCAGAGCTCCAGACCGCAAATATTTAGTTACATTTTGCAACCATGGAGCACCAGTGCGACTCACAAATATTAATATATGAACCAAGGAGTTGTTAGTGTGTTTGCAGCTCCCAGTGAACAAAACCTCATGTTTAATGGCACTGCTGTAACGGTTTAACTTTCTGCTAACAGCTAACAGCTAGCTGTTAGCAGAAGCTTCAAGTGTACAACAAAAACATCCAACACTGGGATGAGCCGGTTGCTACAAAATAAATTCACCTGTGGTTCCGCTTTCATTTATTTTATTATAACAATACTTTTTTAACCTTATTATAACTGTATTTTTAGTAGTTCAGTATTTCAGATTTCAAAATAAAGAGATGTATATCCTGTATTGCGATATTGCCCAAAAATATCATATTATTAATAGGCCATATCGCCCAGCCCTAACTAAAAGCCTCAAAATCTGCTAGTAAGCAGACCTTGCATTATGACTTTTTAAATTATATTTTGAACCCTCACCCTCACTTTATTTAACTATTTTTATTTTACTATTTTTATACACCAAGCCAACAGTCGGCTGTCAAAGTTGGGCCATTGGTGAGCATCTGCCGCCCTTGTCAGTGTGATGTGTCCCGCACTATTGCCCCCTGTCGGCCCCCGTCGGCTTTTTTTGGCCAATTCAACATGTTGAGTCAGTGTCTGCGATAGCGGAGGCTATTGGTGAATGATATCACTTTGACTGGCAGTTCAGCTCAGCGCACGAGAAGAGAACTGGAAGTGAGAAAAGTAAACAAACAGCTAAAGTAAAGGGGGAGTGAGAACAAAACAAACATGTTACATAAGGTAAGATTAATTTTCTTTAGCCGCTGAGCTGTTTAGCAGAAAGGTTTCATGACGGTTTGTGTTATTGTTCACTAGTGCATGGCAAATATGCTCTGTTCTTACAACATTGGATTGTGTTGTTGTGCTAACTGGCTAACTAGCGTCAAGACGGTCTTGCGGTTTTCGTTTTTGAGTGACAATTACAGATTACCGCTGTCGGCTATTTCATCTATGCCGGCACAGAACATATTTGCTGGTTGACCGTCAGCTATAGCCTTTGTGGTGTGTTCATGTGCAACTTTTTTGGCTGCGACATGGCAACGTCAGGTGACCAGCAGGGGGCCGTCGATACCACTAGTTCTCTGAAGTTGGTTCGGTGTGTCTGGACCTTAAAGAGTAGTTTCATATAACTGTGTGAAACAGGGACAAACAAGAGTGAAAAAAGAAAGTGATCAATGAAAATGTCAAAAAAAATGTGAGAGACAGAAGAAGTGAAAAAGAAGACCTGGTTTCTCCTGTGGCAGCCAGGAGATGGAGAGGAGGAGGAGGAGGAGGAGGAGGAGGAGGAGTGTGGTAGTCTGCAAATAGAGCTGGAGAGAGAGAGAGAGTGAGAGAGCTGGAGAGAGAGAGAGAGAGAGAGAGAGAGAGCGAGGCCACTTGCTAAATGAATTTGGCTTTCAGCAATGGGGAGTCTTCTCCACTGCTGTGCTGCTGCTGCTGCTGCTGTGTGTTTGTGTGTGTAGGCATATGTGCCTCCATGCTCATACCCTCATATATACACATTCACCACTGCCAGTATGTGTTTTAGTGTTGTCTGTGAGTGTGTGTGTGTGTCCCTGCATGTGTGCATCTGCAGCAGAGTGTGTGTCTCTGCATGTCTGTGTGTGTATTTGTGTGCGTCTCTTAATAGACAAATGGTTTTGCAAGTATGTGTGTGAAAGACATTAGCGTGTGTGTTTATGCATTTCTTTTGGAAAGGCGACTAAATAATGTTCGTAAACGCTGGTGTGTCAGGAAAAGACAGGGTGAGGGTGTGTGTGTGTGTGTGTGCGTGTGTGTGTGTGTTTTAGGCACACTGTCACCAGGATTGGAAGTGACAGGCAGGAAGTATCAGAGGCAGCTGGGTAACAGCCCACTAACCACACAGGGGAGGGCTCTACACTGAAAAACATTACCAGTGGGAGCAGAGAGACTATAGAGAGACACACAGAGAGGGAGAGACACTATGGAGGGGAGGTCTGAAAAAAGTAGGAAGGAAAAGGAAATCAAATAGAGAGAGAAAAAAAAAAAGGACGGAGAAGAAAAAAGGAAATTTGTTTTGCTGTTATTAAACCAAGAAGAAAAACTCCAGAGTATCCTTACATGCTCTTTACACAGACCTGCTGGGGGTTAAAGAAGCAGTTCAGATATTTTGGGGAATAAAAGTCTTTGCTTTGCTTCAGAGTGTGAGTTGAGAAGTTTGAGATCAGTGTCACGTGTCCATTAATGATATGTTGTGACATCTTTGATCAGTGGTAGCACTTTGAAGCAATGTGTTGGTCAGCACATGCACCTGAGTTACACACATTCCCACTGATCAGCGATGCCAGATGTAAAATGAGTGTGCCATAATGTTCAATAATTTCAGCATTTGTGATGCTTACAATTAGTTGGTTTTAGTCTGCATTGCCTCATTTGAATTCATTTCCCGACATAAACAGAGGAGCACAATATGGATCCGTCGTCTGTTTTTATGCATCTCTTCTCACATATATCCAGCCAATCATTCTTGTTGAAGGCTACGATGAACGCAACTTGCGAGCATCCTGGAGCTTTATTTTTTCACTGACATTTGTTGTGTTCATGTCCAGTTGTTTTAAATGCACAGGTAAGCCCAGTTCAGTCAGGAACACTTTATTTTAAACTTTATTTCCACTTGCAGTATTGTATTTGGTGGTATGGTTCTGTTCTGGGGCCTCTCTGCCTTTCCTAGGCCTACACAGAAAGCCTAAGGCAGAGAGAGCACACCTCTCTGCCCTTCCATGTGCAAATGAGAAAAGC
This sequence comes from Epinephelus lanceolatus, assembly GCF_041903045.1. Taxonomy (NCBI): domain Eukaryota; kingdom Metazoa; phylum Chordata; class Actinopteri; order Perciformes; family Serranidae; genus Epinephelus; species Epinephelus lanceolatus. Next base: position 17,217,388 of record NC_135739.1, read on the forward strand.
CTGAGGCAGAGAGAGTAAACCTCCCTGCCCTTCCATGTGCCTTCACAGAAAGCCTAAGGCAGAGAGAGCACACCATTCTGCCCTTCCACGTGCAAATGAGGAAAGCCTGATGCAGAGACAGCACACCTCCCTGCCCTTCTACACGCCTACATGGAAAGCCTAAGGCAGGGAGAGCAGCAGCAAAGACCCCCCAGGAACAGAACAGAGCAGCATCAATGACAGACAGAAATGACATTGATAAGTCAGACACAGCATGAAAAGGAGGAGCTGGGGTGGAAGCGGGTTGCAAAGCAGCTTGCAGAGGAAGCAGCATCAGTGGGCAGGCCAGAGCAGTTTAAATAGGGCACCTTGAATGAGATTCGCCAACTGGTTGCATAGAAAGGAATCATGTGATCTATCAGCTGACTTCCTTCTATCAGTCAGCCGCTCCATCAGTTGACTGGGCTTTTTGAGATCAGCTGATGTAGCTGGGATGTGAGCTGGTCGATTTGCAAATCATTGCATTCTGTTTTTATTTACAATTTACACAGTGTCCCAACTTTTTTGGAATCGGGGTTGTAGTATATTGCCTCAATAGATCTACAAATGGGCTTAAAAAGCAAGCTACAAATTCCCATGTACACAGGTTTGAGATATAAATTATAGGACATATGAAAAGTAGAATCTGAATGCCTTTATACTTGTGTAGAGTTCAGTCTAGTTTCCCTAATTTCCCAAGCTTTAGAAATAAAACTAGCCCATATTTTGACACTCAGTCCGACTTCTCATTTTCATCAATTCAAAATAATTCACGATTTTTGTTCTGCATTAAAAGGTAAACACAGGTTATCATATAAAGTATGAACGTGCACTGCTGCGTCCTGCAAAGCTACGCCTATCGAGGTGACATACCAAGTTTTTAGGGAGTCATCTAGGTTAAACATGTCCGTGCTCCAGCTCCAAACTATGAATCCAACAAATAAGTGTACATCTCAAAATGTATTCCTTCACATGCACATGCTCAAGGGTTCACAGCAATTGGAAGAGAGATTTTCTGAGCCAATGTCCAAGATAAAAAGAAAGACAAGGAAAGCAATGAGGCGTCGGTCGGAGAAAGCAAAGTCATTAGGCAGCAGAACAAGAGAGATTCAGAGACAGAAACGAGCGACAGAGATAGACGGTGAGTAATAGAGATAAGTCGAGAGCCATTATGAGTCAAACATGATGACGGGATTGGAGATGAAAGACAAAACCAAAAGAAAGGAGGAGTGGAAGAAATGGGATGAGATGATGAAGAGAATAACAAACGAGCGAGGAGGAGAGGCAACAGAGGGGAGAGACAGGAGGTTAGAGTCATTCTTCTCTCTCTTTTTTTTTAAAGATGAAAATATCACAGAGGGAGAGGAAGAGAGAGACGAGGAAGGTCAGCGGAGGAGAGGACGGACGGAGCGAGTAGAGGAGGGAGAGGGAGGTTGTTTGTATCTCATATGACTCCATTAAAGTTTGAATAGTTCTCATCTCTCTTTCTGTTTCCTGCTGCTGGAGAAACCCAGCTGCACACGCGCACACACACACACACACACACACACACACACACTGAGGTGCACGCACATACACTCAACTACAGTACGCATACACACGCAAACATGCCAAGACTCATGCACACATACACACTTGCAAAATGCCTCACAAACACATAAACAAATGCACACTGAGCATGACGTGTGTGTGTGCGTGTGTGTGTGTGTGTGCAATGGGGAACTGCACAGAGAAAAGACAAGATTAGAAAAGCAGGCCAAGAGACAGTTTCCCATGGTGCATCTCTGGAAGCATCTGTATTAGACCGGGTTGTGTCAACACTGACTGCTCCTCCAGCTGAGGCTGAGAGTGAAGGAGAGACACACAGCGACAGACGGACGGAGAGAAAGAGCGAGAGAAGGAGACAGTAAAATGTTTGCTTTTTTCCCATTTCTGAGTGTGCCTGACAGACACACGGGGAACGACAGATCACTCTGAGAGCAGAGGAGGAAAAAAAAGGGGGGAGGGGGACGAAGATAAATAGAGGAAGCCTTTGAAGAGAGAAAGAGAGAAAATTTATATATAAAAGAGTCTCAAAGTGGCAGGAACGGGTGAGACGGAGAGAGAAAAAGAGGAAGGAGAGGAGAAAGAGTGACAGTGATGGATGGGGGAGATAGATGGATGGATGGAGGGGATAGATGAAGGGACGTGAGGCGGGTTAGAGGATGGAGAGGCGGCAGACGGAGATTGACAGCCTCCTTTCCCAGGGACGGATGAATAAACCGGCGCAGCAACGGATGGAGAGAGAGAAAAAGATGGAGAAAAGGAGTGAGGAATGGAGGGGGGGTGGGGGGGGTAATGAGAGATAGAGTACGTCTCCGTAATCAAGCCATAAAGGAGAGCGGGAGCGAGGGAGCGAGGTGGAAAAGACGAGTGGGCTCTGAATGAGTCAATCATGATTAATCAAGACGCTTCTCGCTCTCCGTCGCTCTCGCTGTCTCTCTCTTTTTGCTCAGACTTATCATCATCATCATCATCATCAGCATCACATACACACAGACACACACACAAACGTCCAGTGTGGCCCCCTGTGCATTCCTATCAGCACTGTGTACACACACATACACACACACATACACACACACACACTGCACATGCATTCATGTATTTTCAGGCTTCCAAACTTGTGGAGATGGAGGTCAATCAGCCGACTCACACACTGACGCAGGATAATATAATAACAGAATATGTGCAGCGCTGATATTGGCATCTGGGCTCTGACCTCGTGCCCCCCCCAACAAGCCAGCACCTGGCTCAGCTCAGCACAGCAGGGGGTGACAATAATGCTCAGAGCCCACAGGTGGATGCTGTGGTGGAGGTGGGGCTTTTAAATGCTACATGAACAACAGCAGCAGCATCAGCAGCATCGATTTCAGGTGAGAGGTGTAAAGTGCATGGTGGGAAATTTACTGCTTAGGTATTATTGTATGCCTTGTAAGGGCAGACTCCAGCTGGCTGCCTGAACTGACTCAAAGGTTTCACTTCACTAATGTCCACTTGTGAGCCCTCATCACAGGTTACGTGTATGCAACTTAAAGCTGGAGTCAGTGATTCCAGAGAAAGATTGTTGACAACGTGCTGTGGAGTTCGGCAAATTAGCATGTGCCAGATTTACCGACACTCTCACTATCATTGTCTTTCTCTTCAGCCATCCATGGCCTTTCACTGTCCTGAGCGTGAGCATGAATGCCCTGTTGCTGATGGGCTGGATTGTGAATGGCTTGGTCGAAAACAAAATTGAACATAGCGTTATAAGTGGGATTTATACTTATGCTGTAGACCCTACGTCATAGCCTGTGCATGTGGCCTATGCCATTGTGAGCATTTATACTTGTGCGGTGGTCACAAGTACACAAATCGGCATTCACAGACAAAGCACTTGTCTTTATCTGGACACATTTTCCACACAAATACATCATGCTAATGATTTTAGCACAAGCCTATGGCATTTTACATTGTATAAATTAACCTAGCAGTCAGCGATCCTTTCCTCTACTCATATAAAACCAGGGACAACGGCAACATTTACCAAAGGTTACGTTACAAAATTCAGCTCCATTACAACTCACAAGGTTCACCAACAAAACAACTGTCTCATACTAAACATGTTTTCCAAACAAATGTAACATGCTAACATTAATAGCACAAGCCTATGGCATTTTACATTGTATAAATTAGCCTAGTGACGAGTGGAGATTTCCTCTGCTCATATGAAACCAGGATAAATCACACACAAGACTTAAAATGCTATTTTTGTGGAGGCTTTATTGTCTTCACAATTTATTGTTTCTTATCTGTGAAATTAAAGTAAATAAAAGCTTCATTTCCACTGAGGGAAATGGTTTCAGCTTACAAAAACCGACAGCTCTGCGGCACAGCAACGCATAGTTACATTTCTGGGGAGGTGCAGATCAGCCTACGTTGTAGGTATGGTGTCAATTCGACTCAGAAGTATAAAGTCCGCCTTAGTTCAGACAGGACACAAGTCAAGCTCAGCTCACATCCCAGCTACATCAGCTGAGCTCAAACAGCCCGATCAACTGATGGAGCAGCTGATTGATGGAAGGAAGTCAGCTGATAGATCACATGATTCCTTTCTATGCAACAAGTTGGTGAATCTCATTCAGGGCGCCCTATTTAAACTGCTCTGGCCTGCCTACTGTTGCTGCTTCCTCTGCAAGCTGCTTTGCAACCCACCTCCACCCCAGCTCCTCCTTTTCATGCTGTGTCTGACTTATCAATGTCATTTCTGTTTGTCATTGATACTGCTCTGCTCTGTTCCCGGGGGGTCTTTGCTGCTGCTCTCCCTGCCTTAGGCTTTCCATGTAGGCGCATGGAAGGGCAGGGAGGTTTGCTCTCTCTGCCTCCAGCTTTCCACATTTGCACATGGAAGGGCAGAGTGGTGTGCTCTCTCTGCCTCAAGGCTTTCCATGTAGGTGCATGGAAGAGGCTTTCTACATAGGCCAGAGGAAAGGCTGAGAGGCCCCAGAAGTGAGCCATGCTGCCAAATATAATACTGCTAATGGAAATAAAGTTTTCTTTGACTGAAGTGTTCCTGACTGAACTTTGTTTGTTCCCATTTACAGAGCCAGGGCTGCAGTCCAGTCAGCAGAAGGAAAATGTTGGCATTGTGCATAATATATTAACGTCTCTGAAGTGACATAGTGTGATTTAATGTATATGAGCAGACTTTATTGTAGAGAGGTGGAGGGGATGGTGGATGGTGTGACACTTAGGCAAGACAGCTGCCAACCTGCAAACCCCTGTTTGTGTCATGATCCTGGGTTTGTCTATGTTCTATTATAATATGGACTTTGTTTTGGAGTTTTCTGTTTGTTTTTCCTTGTTTCATGTTATTCAATCATTTTTATCAATGCCAATCCCCATTTCCTTCCTTTTGCCCATGTCCTCCTACACCAGCTGTGTCTCAGTCTTGTGATTAATTTTCTTTGTATATATACCTGTGTGTTTCCCTTTGCTCCCTTTGTTTGTCTGCGTTCATGGTGTCTTTTCTCCCCGGCCTTTCATGTTCTGTTTTGGATTTCTTCCCTGTGTTCGTCGTGCTCCCCTGGTTTGTTTCAGTTTAGTTTTGGCTCTTCTTTCTTTTGGACTTTGTGTTTTGTTGCATTTGGGTCCTTCCTGAACTGATTCCTGATGGTTAAAGTCCAACAAGAAGCAAAACTGGCATCATCACCAAAACCAGCGATTGTGACCCAAAACATGATCTTTTTCTAATCACAACCAAATGGTTTTTGTGCCTAAACATAAGCAACCATTAACCACAATGTTGTTGAAGGGTAAAGAAACATAAAGCTTCAACATGTCCGCTACATGTTAACATACAAATGTGACATATCCATGGTTTTTACAGAAGCGTACAATGCCAGAATTTATTCTGGTGATTGGGTTGAGGGCTGAGCTATTTTATGTGATTTTTCCATCTCGGATTATTTAATTTGACAGATTTTTAGATGCCTGAAGAAGCGAAAGCATACAGTATGTAACAAAACCCCAAACTGTAGAAAATATTTTAAAAACATTTTGACATTTTTTTTTTCTCCCAAAGCAGTTCAATCATCTGGGGTCTCTTTAATAAACACTGCGTTCGCACAAAACGAGGCCTGAAAGAGGTGTACACCACTCCCCAACAGACTTGATGGGAGAAACTTTGACCCATGTTTCCGAAAATTTTTGAGACAGCAAATTGGCGACGTAGATGGTGAGGTGAAAGCCTGATTGTAGGAATTGTTGAATATTTTTAGCACACGCCATTTTTGGCTATTGTCCGTACGTATGTTTTTAGAATGGATCCTACACACTGTTCTATTAATGAGACACCTGATGACCTGTGATTTATCTTGGTGCCCTTTGTCTCAAAAGGATTGGGCTGAAGTTCCTGTATTTTTATCAGTAAAGTTCAAGGTTCACTTACTCATCCATAAAAACATCAACAGTGTTCCAAAAAGGAGGAATTACACTGCAACCCACTGGCCAGAGTGAGTGTTGGCATTGTACGTTTCTAAGAACCACGGATATGTTACATTTGTATGTTTCGAGCAGATATGTTTACACTATAAGCTTATATAGTGACGACGCTGTGGTTAAAGTGTGGTTATGCTTAGACACAAAACAACACATTCTCACTCCAACCTCAAATATTGATGTTTGGTCATGGACTTTCCACTTCCACATACGACTGGATGGGTGCGTTGGTTGTTGACGTTCCAGGATGGTGTATCAGCTTCTGCCTGTTACATGCATTGTCTTCTTTGAAAATACACTTCTGTTTTCACAGGAAATTTGCAGTAAACATACAGTCTCTTTCAAAATAAACACACTACGTCAGTAAGACACTGCAAATTGACGTTTATTTTGCCTTCAACAACAAATGTGTGTGGTTGGGTTTAGGAAAAAAGAACAGGGTTTGGCTTTGGAATCATCCAAGACGTGAAGACGCGGCTGAAGGTAGGTGTTTGTTGGACCCATCCACCTCCCCTCCCGCCTCCCTTAATCGTACTTACGTTGCATTACCTTCTTTTCGTGTCCCGCCCTGTTTCGGGTCCATGTCATTGGTCCAACAGCCCATTGGTCCGACATCCCATTAGTCCGACAGTCTGCGGTGCTGAATGGCTCCCGGCGGGCGTATTTCTGCCTTGATGGTGCACCGCGACCGGCTCTGGGTCAGCTGGGAAAGGCTTGAGGCGAAGCAGGCTCACGGCTTATGTGTTTGTCACTTTCTTTTTCATTTTAACCCACACCATGATCTTTTCCTAACCCTAATCCTAACCAAGTGTTTTTTGTGCCTAAACCTAACCAGAACTTAACCACAGGGCATCATGATGATTTCGGAACAACGGGACTTCGGAACAATGGCTTTAACATGGTCGGAACAATGGGATGTCAGACCAATGGGCAGTTCCCCCTGTTTCCCACACTATAAAGGCAACCAACCACGTATCATGCAAACATTAAAGGATGGCTTTTTTGTAAGTGTCTGACACTGTAAGTCACTGCCCAAGCACCGGATTTCGACGACTCTGGAGTGAGCCCAGGTTGGCAAAAACTCCTTGGTCATGGTTAGGAAAAGGCCATGGTTTGGTTTAAAATTCCCAGTTTGGTCCCTACACACCTGGCTGAACATGTCCAAAATGGTTGTTAAAAAATTCCTACCTCTTGCGTTACAAACTCGGCTAGACATGTCCCTAAGTCTTAACACCCGCTTTTGTTGGTCTCAAACTGTGGTCTGTGCCTGGAGAATACACACAGGCGCAGAACATATGTGCTGGTTGACCGGTGGCTATAGTCTTTGTAGTGTTTTCATGTGCAACGTTTTTGGCTGAGACACAGCAACGTTAGGCGACGCAGCAGGGGGCTTTCGTCACCGCTAGTTCTTTGAAGTCAATTTGGTGTGTCTGGACCTGTAAGATTATTATTGTGTGGACAATTTTGTTATTGTCCAAAACCAAAGACCGAAACCAGCAGTCCCCCTCTCCAATATATTTTAACTGGAGACCTAAATCTTAAAAAAATGCATCATACAAATACACTTTAATTTTTAAACAGTGACTTTCCTAAAACAGCTGTTTTCAACAAATGTTGCTCGGACTTGAGTAAACAGTGAACTGAAAACTATTTTCAGATGTGGATTAACCCAGTGCCTATTTACAGCAGCAGGACTGTGCATGTGGGATGACTTAAAATAAACTCCACAGAGTCCGTGTTTATTATAATGAAGAAACATGTCAACACTGTGATTAACTGATGTGGTTTTTAAGAGTTTTTGGACAACAGAAGATGTTTTTGGCACAGAGGGATGTCAGGCAATAAATATTAGTCGGATAAATTGATTGTTGGATTTCTGTCTTTTCAATGGATTTACTGACAACAAGGAACACACAGAATATCATCAGCGTTCTCCTTTAAGGTGCCACTAATTAAATGACTCGTGTGTGATTGTGGCACTTTATCTTTTTTCCACAGGCTCTAATGTGCGCTATAGAAAAAGACTTGGATGAGAGAAACCCTCCCCTCTGCTGCCTCTGCGTCGCTGCTTGCGAGGAGCGTGTGAATCCTCAGACAGAAAGAGAAAAAATAGGGCACTTTCATATTCATTCAAGTGTCAGATCCAGAGCTGTCTGTAGGGAGAGCGAAAGAGAGAGGAAGGGAGGAAGAGAGGAAGGAGGGCTGCAACCACAGGAACTCTGAGGTTTCACAAGTCTTCCTCTTTCTCACACACACACACACAGTCAGGCATACACACTCACCTGCCTGCATGGTCACACAGGGGAAAGGAAAGCAGGAAAAGGAAGTGAGGGGGAAGGGAAGAAAGTGAAAAGGAGATAGAGGAGGAAGGATGTGCTGTCATTCACACGTTAGGAAAAAAAAAAACAGAACAGCCGCTGCATGTGCTCAGCAACGAGGTGTAAACGCAACAAACCAAGTTATGTGTCAGGTTTAATAGGCATAGCATCTAAATGAGGATTACGCACAGGTGCCAAACAGGCCGCGATCCGCTGTCTCCGAGATGTCACATCAATTCAGGGTACATGCGGCGCTGAATAGATAAACCTTCATCAACGCAGCCAAAAGAACAGGAAGCTCCCTCTTGAATGTGACACACAAACACTGGAGCACATGTGAGAATACCTCAGAGCAATTACCTGCTGGTTTCAGTGTGCAGCTGCTGCTAAACGTAAATCAACACTTCCTCCTGGTGGATCTGATGTGAACTACAGGAACCCCTCAGGCAGTCAGAAGGCACTCATCTCTCTGTCTTAACAAAAAGAGCAAAATCATGGCTCTGAAAACACTGGTCGTGTCATGTGCACCTCAGCACTGGGGCCTAAAGAAGGTGGAATAACAGATGTAGGATAGAGACAATCAAGTCAGCATGAATCCAGCAGGATTCTCATGGTGAATTTCAGCCACACAACATGGTGCAAACTCATGTTTATGCTATTAGACTTAGGAGAGAACACTGAGAACCTCTGTTGCTATCTGTGTTAGCCTCTGGTCCCGAAGAATCTGCACCTGATTTTCTCATCGGGTTCTTTTTTTAAATCAGCCTTTCTGAAATGTGGCAGAAGAACACTTCATTCTACTAAACATTATCGGCCATTTTCCAAAGCATATCTCAAGTTACGATTGAAGCTAACTCTTTTAAGTTTAAACCAAGTCCTTAAAATGCTCTGAACAACATTAATTTCAACCTCTGCAATTACTCGACAACTGGGTAAATCCATCTGCTAAGAGCTGTCCGATTAAAAGCTCCAGAGTGGACACTAAATGGGCCTCTGATGAGTTTGATATTCATACTTGAAGTATTTAAAGGAAGTGTGTATTTCTCTTTTTCCACTAAAATTAGCGCAAGTTTTTTAAACTCGGGAAAAACAGGCAATTTACCCCTTTTCCATTGCCAGTAGACCAGAGCTCTGTACATGGCTCTGCAGCAGACGAGTATCCCTTTTTGTTTTGTTTTTTTCTTTCTAGTGTGTCATTTTCAACATCACGGATGTGCCAAAAAACAGGTTAGTAAACAGAAGAAAGCAGCATGGAGGCCCGTGAAAATGTTGCAGTATTTATTTCTTTTTTTAAATCTTAGTAGTTATTCAGTCTCGCTTTCAGAGTCAGTGCTGACTAAATTGGAATAATGTCAGAGCGCTGCTTGAATGGAGTTGGACCACATTTTGTGTCTGCCCGTCTTTGCATCGCAGTGGCAAAAGGGGCTAAAATTAGCATATCCATCCAGATATCATATTGCCATCACTGCCGATTCGTAGCTAATAAATACCCGTGATTACTACAAAGTTATTTGACCCGAGAGTGAATGCTGATTGTGATCATTACCATTTAATACAAAAGCCAGATGTTAGTCGATGTGAGTGGGGTTTTTCGTCCAGTGAGACAGGGGTTTAAGGGAATTTAGTTGCATCTAGTGGTGAGGAGAACAAATTGCAACCAGCTGAAATTTCTCCCAGTTAGAATTCCTTCAGTGTTCATTGTTCTGGGGGTTTTTACCAGGAGCTGAATTATCTGCAGAGGTCTCTCCCTTTCCAAAACAAATCAACCCAGTGATATGAACCAGTTAAAACACTGAATAAAACAGTTTCACTTTTGTAAAAAAAATCAACGTTTTTCCGATGCTTTTATTGTGGAGAGGCTTCCGACAGCAATCACCAACGCAAAAACACGAAAGGCCCTATCTAGAGCCAGTGTTTGGTTTGTCCGTTCTGAGCTACTGTAGAAACATGGTGATGCAACATGGCGATCTCTGTAGATAAGGACCCGCTCCCTATGTAGATAAAGGATAAACAGCTCATTCTAAGGTAACGAAAACAAACAATTTGAATTCTTATTTTCATGTGATTATACACTAAAGAAAACATAATTATCATATTTAATTTATGCCAATATTTCCCCCTAAATCCAAACACTTAAGCATTTACATTGTCTTCCTACAGGGCCGACAGCTGGTCCACCTGGTGGAGAGGGCACCCCATGTGTGATGGCTGTGTCCTTGCCGTGGCAGCCACGGGTTCCATTCCATCCCACAGCCCTTTGCTGCATGTCATTTCCCCACTCTCTCTCTACCTGTTTCGCGCTTAAGCTGTCCTGTCAAATAAAGGCAAAAAGCCCAAAAAATTATCTTTAAAAAAAACGTCTCCCTACCTCTCAGACAGCCTTTTGCTGCCAGTCATTTTCAGTAGGCTACAAAAATTGCCTTGCAACTTAGTGGAGATTTTCATCAAAGCTGATCCTTCGAAGGATGAGCAGCTGCATGGTGATGCAAATGCACAGTCCTTTTTAAATTCCATCTTCCTGTACATCTTAAATTTGAGATTTGGCTGCAAAAAAAGGTTTGCAGTCACGACCCATCATTGAGCAAAACTAAAAGAAGAAGAAAACATTACAAGCCATCATGGATATTGTCAGAAGGACGTTATTATATTGGTTGTTTCAAGCATTATTGAGGCTGTAGATTTTGGACTGTCTTTACGCTGGACGTTTCCCTGACATCTTACTGTGCACTTCAGATCACGAAACCTCAACAAAAATTAAGGGTAAGACATGTTTACCCTGCCTCAACCAAGTTTTGGACCTAAAGTTGATTTTCACACACTGATGAGATGAACTGGAACAAATGTCAGTCTAAAGATTGGATATTTGACAAAATCTTATTCGGCCCACTGTGGGAAAAACGTCATGAGTTAAAACCCTGAAAGGCAGCAGAGCTCACCTGTAATCTGGGTCTTCTGTTTGGATGGTCAACCTGACAATTCATCATACTTCCTGCAGTGACTTCAAACAAGTGCACAGACATTAAAACAGGAATCCAGGCTTTCCAAACACCAACCACACTGAGACAGTCACAGAGTCACAGATGAGCAGGAACGCTTCTTATGATTTGATTGACTTTATTTGTAAGGCACCAGAAGTCCTTCCTTACTGCAGAACATTTCATATTATTTATAGTAAATGTTTGTTGTACTTTTTTTTTATAGTTTCTTTTTTTTTGTTTCAATGAAGCTATGATTTCAGACACAAAACATTTTTTTTTGCCAAAGTACACACTTTCAGGTTTTACATTATGCACAAAATAAGTATTTAAAAAAAGACCTTTACAAAGCTCAAAACGCTTACAATGCTTCACGCTATGGGGGCCAAAAGTCGGGAAGGTGGGACGTGGTGTGGGAGTAAAGGGGATCGGAGAGAGGATGGGGGTCAGAAAGAGGGTCAAAGGGCAAAAGGTCAACGTACTGCAGTTTCCCCCCTGGTGTCACATCAGTTTTGTAACACAATAGCACAAGAATCATCCAGGACAGACAAGAAAAGATGCAGCTATATACACATAAAGCTTTCTATGTATAACTGTATACAGAGGCCGGCGCCTCCAACTACTTTAACAAATACATAGAATTTCATTTGTATGTTTATAACGTCAGCTTTGTAACTCTCATTCTAGTTCATATTGATTAGTATTTAAAAACAAAGAGGATAAAAAAACAAAACAAAAAAAAAACAAGTGCATTGATCACAGAAAGTTTGGACCAAACATTCTTTTGAAAAAATGTCTCCACTAGAAAGAAATCAATCTCAGTTCCCCAGCAGACATGCACTGATGTGTGTGTGTGTGTGTGTGTGTGTGTGTGTGTGTGTCGCTTTGTCTACACGCTCTGCATATCACTACGACAAGTACAGTTTGTAGCTAGACACATACAGTATGTGGGAGGACGGTGTGCTGCGAGCTTAATTCACAAGCAGAATAGCGTGTTAGCTTCAGTTGTAGGAACAACAGCAATGCATTTCATCTGTGTGTGTGTGTGTGTGTGTGTGTATCAAACCTGTACAGCTGCTTATACACACCTTGTTTATGTATTCACATACATACACAACAATGGGCATCATCGAAGGATTCATCCCACCAACGTCACCAACAGGAAGTCATCTGAACTTATAGACACATGGAGGGTTTCATTCTAATGTGCAGTTTGTTTACTTTTGCTTTCTGAATGACTTCAACAATAAAATGTGCTTTATCATCATCATCGTGCCAAACATCGTTCTGAGTGGTGTTTCTCCAAAAATCAAAGCATCTCATACGTTACATCAATTCATTCTCACAGTGTAGCCTTAAAACCAGAGAGAGGAGGGTAAGAAATGTTTCTGTGTATGTGTGTGTGGGGTTTATATAAAACAACTTCATATACAGGCCGCCGCCAAATGTCAGGGGGTCCGATCACCACTGAGGGTTCATCTGCTGGAAATATGTGTTTGCAAACACCTTAAAGGAGGTGTACGTGTTCAGTCCCGTCTCATGTTGTCAAAAGAAGACGTCTTATAGGGTTGGACCCGTTAAAGCCCCTGCACCCCCATAGTCAACCTACACAGGTGTTTACACGTTGCCTGATTAGACCTCTTCTTAGGATCTCACTCATCTTCTTTCCACCAAGCAGTCTGATTCGGTTCAGTTCAGTTTGTTACACATTAGAACAGTTATTTTGCGTTTCCATTGTTGTGAATAGTATCAACACGACACCTTTGTCGAGGTACCTAGCACACTGATCCGACACTAAAAGGTGGAGCTAGAAATGCTGCAGTCTGTTGTATGGTCGAGTGAATTGTCACTGCTGCACGACAAGGACTCAACGAACATCAAGCCAACTATTTTTAAATATCCAGTCGATGATGACTGATACTCTAAACACTCCAGCCTGTTCTTTTTGTTTGGAAAATGTTTCGCAACCACATTCTGTGCACGAACAATGAGGTTCAGACATTCCTCTGAATCATCAGTAAAGAGAAAATGCAGAAAGAACTGGATGAGCAGCGATATGACTACTACCATCTGATAACAACCCCACCTACATTGAGAGTCTGTCTGTGGTGGAAAAGCAAAACAGCTCTATGGATAAGCATAAGTGCTACATCGTAGGCAACTGGACTTGCTTGTGTTTCTTGAAGACATTTTGCCTCTCATCCAAAACGCGTCTTCAGTTCCAGACTGTCCAGTTGCCTACAATATAGCACTTATGATTAAGATGACTGAGTATCTTCACCGACACGTCTACAGATGAGGTACATGTTGGTACGACTTTCAACGGTTCTAAAGGAACTATACCAATGCAGCATTCTAGTGGTTTAGTTGCTTTCGTTATGCCGCATTCGTGTCATATCGGAGGTACAGCTTCCAACCTGTAAACAGCATTAACGTCAACATCAACATTGTAATTGCCGACTGAGGATATTTTTTTGAAAGCCCTGATGTGTCTGACTTAACACAGAAGCGCCTGAAAGCCAAAGAAATATGGACGCCTAATGTTGGCCACATTTTTTTTTTTTTTAAGATTTTCATTTAAACAAATATCTGTTAAGTCACTATCACCACATAAAGTTATGCAATATTGCCCACGGAAAAGAGTCCCTGCATTTGCAGCATTACGAACTGGGCGTCTGTGGCATTGTTCCCAAGAAAAATCACAAGTGATGCAGAGTTAGTGACGCATTTTCCATCACCAAGCAGTGGTTGCTCCATTAGATTAGGTAGGCAGAGCTAACGCAATGAATTGCTCTTCAACTCACTTGTACGCGAGGCGGCGGGCTGTTTTTTCCTGGTCTCTGCAAGCGTTGCAGGCAAACGGTTATTGTGACTCACCAAAGAGAGAAAAGACCGATGACTTGAGACTACAAAACTTCAGAAACAAGTGCAAATCCAAATTAAAAGAAACTAATTCAACTTTTAATAGAGGGTGACACTGTTCGGTCTCTGGAAAGTACGAGCCAAAAACACACCTACAATTACTGCTTATCACCACAGGTGCCGCCAAAGAGAACAGAAAATAAAAAGATTATCAAAGTTGTATCTTTAAGTAATTAAATCTAAATGTAATGGGAAGTATAAAACTGTCAATTCAAGCTGGGCAATTCAATCACACAAGTGCCTTAAAGTTTCCCTGTGGAGTTTGGATTTGTGGGAACTTTTAAGGGCACTGTAAAGATCTGCTACTGAGATTCTGAGCACAACCAGAGTTTGGTTACTTCACATTTTTCCCAGCATAGTTTCAGCCAACTTCCACCTGACGAGAGGCCTAATCGGACAAGCTAATTGAAAACAGGGCCTGTGAGGCTGTGGGGGAGTTTTTACTCTTTGGAGCAGATGTGGAGGACGCCAGTGCTTCAGCTGTGTGATCTGCACTGATATAATTGTGTTGGGTTGTGGAAATTTCTCACTCGGTGTTGTACGTAGGTGTTAGAATGTAGTGTTAGTCTGATGTGTGACACACCTGTATATGTACAGTGAATCAAAATGTACAGTATTTAAATCAGATTTTACAGAAGGGGTCAAAAGCACACGTCCAGTTGTGTTTCTGTGTTCCACAAAACAGAGTTTTTCCTCAAGAACTGGATCACGGCAGAGACTGGGACTGACCGCATGCAGAGATTAATGTCACCAGTCAAGTCTCTGTATATTAAGTTAGTACACACAGAGTGGATAAATAAGCCATTCCCCCTCGTGACACAGCCTGTACTCTGTCTTTGTCCTGTCCTTGTTTTGCTCTGGACCCAGTGAGGAGGAAGACACACACTGCCCTCTGCTGTCAAACACACAACATGCACACTGTCTCCCTTCGGTGCCCGCTCTAATATTAGTGCACATTAAAGATGCAAAAGGTGGTGGGGAGGTGCGGCATCTCTGTTCACTTAACTACTGGGGAAAATGTTGCCTTCGGTTAAGGTGCTGGGTGGATTTATCTAATGTACCTCACGGGGTCAGGTGAGGATCTTAAGTCGAGGGGGATTACTTACTAATGTGGGTTTGTTATCTGCTCTGACAGCTCTCAGCATGAAGGTGCTTTCCCTTTCTCAATATAAATTTAGGATTATACACAAAATCTGGAGACGTATTCTTGATACAACGATCCTGCTCTGAAAGCAGCAGGTTTTGGTTCGGACTTGTGTGTGTGTGTGTGTGTGGGATGTTTCTCTCTTTAGCCGGGGCACGAGGACACTGTTTAAACACTACTCTGATCCATTACAATCCACCGTTTAAACTCAAAGCCAAGTTGTGGCTTGGAATGAATGCATGCAATCTGTACTGCCAAAAATATCAACTGATCTCTGTCAGACCTCCTTCTTAGGAAAATTGGAAGTTTGTAGGAATCCTATGTTGTGTCTGACAAGTGTTACAGCCTGCCAAAGAATCCCTGTGTTTAACGTTTAGCCTGTTTTAACACCTACGGTACGGTGCGTTCAGTCTCACAGATCAGTCCTGCATAAAAAGGACCCGCTTAGAACAGAGGCAAGAGGTGGGTGAGAGTGGGAGGCAGAGAAAAAAAAAAAACAGAAACTAAACAGGAATAAGAACTGAGAGATGGAGCGGCAGGAAGGCAGGAAGGAACAGAAATAGAGAGCAGTCCTGATAAAAAAGAAAATAAACATAAAACAGAAGCTTAATCAGATACAAAAAAGGGACATTTGAAGAAAAAGACACAGGAGACACTCTGATGTTGATACAGATGAGGGAGGATAAAGAAACAACCTATGGATGTAAATATGAAGGGATCAGGACTCATCTGATATAAGGGGCAGGTGCCAAAGCCCTCCCAGTAGTGAGAGTTGGTTAGGGGTCTGTAGCTGGAGCCGTGTGATAGGATTAAAGCCCATGTTAGCTAAGGTCAGAGAGAGGGAGACCAGGGGAGAGGCTGTAGGCCAAGGGAGCTCAGATCTGGGGGATTCAGGTCTCTGGACAAAAACAGAGCTGAATGGGGACACCACCTAATCGGACTTGTCTCCGTCCTCCTCGCGGTGGCTGTCGACTCCGTCACGTGATGCTTTCTCCTCCTTGGCCAGCTGGGCTTGGGAGGCCAGCAGGGAGGAGAGGGAGAAGAGACCGGAGGAGGTGGTGACGGCCGGGAGGGTCGGCTGGCTCAGGCCCAGCGGCAAGGGGGTCATGGGCAGGGCCAGGCCCTGGAGCTGAGACAGCTGGTGAGCCTGGAGCTGCTGCTGCATGGAAGACAACCAGACACAACTTAGGCACAGCAGGGTAGACCCGGCACACAAATCACTGCAAAACACAGGGGGAAATGCAAAATCTGCAATGCACAGACCTATTATACATCACAAATTATGTTTAATATATAACCCCTGAGGCACAGCGCTAATAGCTCAGGCACAATAGGAAAGATGGAAGGCACATATCATAGCTAAAATACATGCTCGGTAGGAGATGAAAAGTCTGCAGCACATATAACTTATTTATAACAGATGCAATTTTCAATCTATATAACCCCAAGAAAAAAAAGTGAGGGGGGGTACACACTGTAAAAAATGACTCAAGAGAAGACACACCATGTCCACAATGTAACACATAAAACTACACATAAAAATACCACGGGATACATGTTTCATTTTAACGTGCAGAGAGACAAATCGTTACTGCCAAGCCTGTTCATTTTCATCACTCCCTGCTGTACACACACTTGACGTCATGACACATCAGTGGGTTGATTTTATGACAATCCTGACTGACTTCTCATAAACTGGATCTAACAGCCCCGGTTTGCAGAGGCTGCACCCACAAAGTAAACAGCTTCACATTCAGAATCACAAATGCTCCATGTCCTTTAGGTATATTTAATGTACAAAGTATGAAAGGAAAATATTGGTATGCATCAGGAAATGGACCAAATTGTGTGTCTCGCTGTGCTGAGAGGAGTCCCAAAAACACACCAGTATCCTCTGAATCTAAAGCAGCAGACACAAAGACAAAGGCAAGGCGCCTCTTTGAATCATGCATCACAGTGATGGAGTGGCTAAGCTAGCTAACACTACCATAGTAAAATGATGGAGTGGCTCGGCTAGCTAATACTAAACCTCTGGTAAAATGATGGAGTAGCTAAGCTAGCTACTACAAGGCTTATATTGATAAAGTGTAGCTGGCTAACATTAAAGCCACAGAGATGACGGATTACAGCAAGCTGGCTAATACCCCATCCATATTGATTCAGTGTTTTAGTTAGCTTGCTAGCTATCCTAATGTTCTCATTATCAAAATTGTGCCCCTGGAATGGAGGATTGAGGGTTTCATCCTGTTAAATGGATGATTACAGCTACAGGGTGGGGTAAACTTAAATTTTCCAACTCATTTTGAAATATAGACGTTAAAATTTTCACAAACTATTAGCCAGTAATTGAAGGCCATTAAAGGTGACAACAGAATTAGAGATAATGATCAATAATCGTGATTTGAAGCCATCGTACGACCCTCAAGCGGGGCCTGAACATCATACCCTTATGATGGAGTTCATCTCTGGGGGGGTGACCTGCTTGGCCCTCTCTATGGCTGCCAGGACCTGCTGCTGGTGCTGGAGACAATGGGTGGGGGGTGGAGGGGGTGAGGGTGAGAGTGGGGCGGTGAAGACGAGCGAAAGGAAAGTGAGAGAGACAATAAAAGCGAGACAGAAACAAGGGGAAGAGAGTTCGGGGGGAGAGAGGTGGAGAGGTTAGATCAATATCAATAGTCCCAACAGAGACCCGACAACCCTCTCTGGTGATGCATCCCCCCCCTCCGGCCATTCAGCTATTCATCCAGTCATACACACACACACACACACACACACACAGAAACACACGCACACGCACACACACACACACACACACACACACACAAAAGCCTTGTGTGACACCGGTGAATGGATGGTTGGCTGGTGTGCTGTAATGGGTGGAGGTCAACGCCCTGGTGGGCAGATAAGAGCATGGCTTATCTGAATCACACAAGCATTTATTACGCTGACACACACAAACATACACATGTATAAAGGAAAAGAGGAGTGGGATGGAGGAGGGATAAAGGGGAGGAGCAGAGTGGAGGAGGAGGAGGAGGAGGTCAAAAATGAAGGGGGAGGGAAGACCGGGAGGACAGACTGAATATGGCAGGGGAGAGTGGGGGAGGGAGTGAAGTGAAAGTGAGTTAGAGAGGAACACGGGAAGCGAGTGATGATGAATGATGGGAGGAGAGAAATGGAGAGGAGAGCAGAGGAGGGAGGGATGCTGAGCGAGGGGTCACGGAGGTGGAGAGGTAATGAGGCGGGAATGAGGGTGATCTCATTCCAGGATGTAAGGAATAGTGCGGAGGGTCAGAGGGTTAGTGACGTCTTTGTGTCAGAGCGTGTGTGTGTGTGTGTGTGTGTGTGCTTACCTCCTGAGACAGGTAGGGGAGGACTTGTGCGCAGATCCCGTTCAATCTCTTCACTATCTCAGCCTGCGGAAGGAGAGATTCTTAGTTTAACAGAAATATCAATATTAATCTAAATGTATTTTACTGTCAACATATCCAATGAAAACACCCAAGCCCTTCAATTCCTACCTAAGATGTTAACAATATAAACTGGGCACAAATATATAGTTTCATTTCTAAAAAAGGTCAAAGTAGTTTCCTAAAAGGCAGGGCACTCAGCACTCAAACAGGAGTTACTAGTGTATATGTTGGGGACTATTTTTAGATGCAGATTCATACACATTTGGTTCTCTAGTGTGTATTTACAGCAGTAGGACAGTAAACTATGGTGCCCACTTTCATCAAAATGAAGGAACATGTAGTTTAGAGAGACAACTTGGCCTACTGATGTGTTTTTAAAGCCCCTACACACCTCGATGCCACTTTGCTACTGTGTGGTTCAGCACCATTCGACACAACTTCCTTCAGGTCCTTTTCTCTTTATCTTTTTACCACTGTGGACAGTACCCTTTTAGTGTTGGTGGGATTCTCAGCTGATCACCATAGCGATGCCACATGAAACTGCTGTGACATCTTTAACTTGACACTTGCTGAATCCTTTCATTGGAAACCAAACAAAATAACATCTGCACTTCATCAACTGTATGGTGTAGTGTAAGGTGTAGTTTTGTTAGCTATCATGTTTTAAAATCTGGTCAAGAGAATCAAAACATTGCTGTCGCTATTGACAGTAGCTTAGTTATTTAAAAATGGCGGGCCTGTGCAGGATGTCCTATGTTGCTCATAGACTGTAAAAATCATGGAAGATAGCTATAATGATGTCAACCACTGGTTTATAAATTGTTTCAAAGAAGTGTTTTTGGCACTTCCATGTTGAGGTTGCTGCTTAGTGTTGCTCAAGTGACATTTCTCTCTGACCAATCGGTGCACTGCAGTGTTTTTACTCCACCTTCTAGTATCAACTCAACTCATTTACAGACTCTACCAAGGTGGTACCAAAAAAAGTACCAGGTACTATCCACAACTTTTGCTACTAATGGCTTCAAAAAGTCAGTCAATCCCCATAGACCCTCGAACAGCAGAAATAAATATGTTTGTAGCCTGGTCCAAAAAGCTAATTTCAAGATTCATGACAACTGTACAGGGGGTGAATTTTTATACAACTCACCCATTTTCATTTTATGAAGGCTTAAAGTTACACTTAATTAAGGGCAGGCCGTTTGGAGTGACAGGCTGTCTGCCGACAGTGTCCTCAAACAGGATTTGTACTTCTGCATCGAATTGACGGTGTACCTACATTGTAGGCTCTGCACTGATGTAGAGCACACGCCGCACCCTACGCCATAGCCAGACGCGCACCTCCCCAGACATGTAACTACACGATGCAGTGACACAGACCTCCTGTCTGCTTTTGTAAAAACCATTTCCCTCAGTGGAAACAAAGCTTTTATTTAAGTTAATTTCACAGATAAGAAACAATAATGCCCCCTCACCAAAACTAGCATTTTAAGTCTTGTGTGTGATTTATCCTGGCTTCATTTGAGTAGAGGAAATCTTTGCAAGTTGCTAGGCTAATTTACACAGTGAAAAATGCCATGGCCTTGTGCTAATAGCATTAGCATGTTATAGTTGTTTAGAAAACGTGTTTAGTATAAGACAGTTTTGTCGATGAACCTTGTGAGTTGTAATGGAGCCGACTTCTGTAGTGTTACCTTTGTTAAATGTTGCTGTTGTCCCTGGCTTCGTTTGTGTGGAGGAAAAGTCCTTAGCTGCTAGGCTAATTCATACAATGTAAAATGCCATAGGCTTGTGCTAAAAACATTAGCATGTTGTATTTGTGGGGAAAATGTGTCCAGATAAAGACAAGTGCTTGTCTGTGAATGCTGCGAGTTACAGTGAAGCTGATTTGTGTACTTGTGTTTGAAATTGTCTCTATTAAGCCATGTTTTAATGTGTGTTTTGGGTGTTTTGAATCAACTTAACTAAACTTTAAAGCACTTTACAAAAACCTTGCTGCAGACTAGTATTCTGGAGGTGTAACTGCAAAGTGACACAGGCACACCACAGCACAAGTCTAAATGATCACAACGATGTAAGCCACGTGTGTAGGCTATGGTGTAGGCTCTGCATAGAGCTAATGCACAAGGACAAGTATAAATCCCGCTTGACAGCCAAAATGCTGAATTTGAGGCTTCAAAACAGGAGTCCACAAACCAATGGGTGACAGTAGCTATGTCCATTATTTTACAGTCTTTGGGAAAACTCCTTAAAATGGAGTGCAAACAGCAGCTTGGCTTTGAGCTCTTGCCAGAGACAGTACTGTGCTTTTATTCCGTTTGCATTCAGCCACAAGTCATGTGAGATGTGTTTATTACTGTGTATTGTTTAGATGCTGTTGGTACACATGGTATTTTGTTTGGGTTTCACACAGAGCCACTGATACTCAGCATAAGTGGCATGTGACATTTATTGCCAAATGGAATAGTGGTGGAAACCACATCCCCTCCAACCAAGACTCAACCGGTCTGGTTTAGAGCGCAATACTTATTTTCCATAAAAGATATTTTGACACGTCACAGTATTAAACACACAGCTGTGGATGATAAACTGAATGATTCAATTCATTGTTGGTTTTGGTCTTTTCATGGGATTTGTTGACAAACCAGATTTATCCTTTAAACCCTTGTGATTCAAACCACACTCTCATCAGTATGGGAAACATCTGCAATGACCTTCTCAAACTAGGGCACCCATATCTTGCATCACACACACACACACACACACACACACACACACACATATATCAGACATATCAGAATCCCTTTATTCACCTCATTAATTAAGTTGCTTGTACTTAATACTCTTTCTCAAACTACTAGGCACGTGCATGCGTGCGCACACACACACACACACACACACACACACACACACACACACACACACAGTAAGAATAACCCATTCAACACATACACACCCTTTTCTCCTCCTTGTCTTGCACATTCCCTATCTTTCTCACATGCAGGTCTATTATCACATTTGGTTGGTAATCATCCAATCCGTCTGAGATATGCAAAGCAGCAGTAATTGTGTTAGAGCCTAATTCGTGGTGCGATGAGGAGAGAGGGGCCCTCCTAACAATCATTAGGCATGCAGAGCACAGCTCCCCATCAAGCGCTTCACTCCTATCCGCTCATCATTACACATACACACTCCCTGACATCTCTAAAATGTCTCTCTAAAATGTCTCTGTGGGACTCGCTCCATGCTAACTATGGCTCTTCCTCTTTTTCAGTGCCCTTTATGCCGCCTCTCTCTCCCTCTTTTTTCCCAACCCAGCTTCTGTTTCTTCTTTTATCCGTGCTCTCTATTATCCACCTCTCTGTGTCTCTCCCTCAGCTTTTATCTGTCTGAACGCTTCTACCCTCCTTTTGTCCTGCCTTTACATTTTACTCTGCTTCTTTCTAGCTTTCCTCAAGTGCTACTGGAGCACACATTCACTGACGAGAGCATTGTATGTGTGCAAATAAAACATACTAAATAATAAAACTGTGCTAGGATTCCGGACAAATACATGGAGGATGTGCAACAGACTGAATTCATTGCTGCTGGAGATGTCTTTGCTGCTTTTTGCCAGTTTAAATAAGCTTTATCTTTTGTAATTTGAAAATGTAGACTCGAAGGGGAAGGCAAATACTGATACAAAAATGTGTTCGAGTTGATTTAAAATGTGTTTCAAGGAAGCATGGAAGGCAGCCTAAACAAACCTAACATTGCACAGACTTCCTCAGGGTGTCCTGCTTTTGTCCCTGAATGAGTTTCACTCTTTGAGGGTCATGAGCTACTGCTTCCTGCCAGGAATACGACCGGACATGATACAAACTCTGACAAGCAGTGGTATAAATTAATCAGGAACATTTACTATGGTTGTGTTCTTAAAGGGATACTCTGCCAAATTTCAACCAGCTATGTATCTTAACACTGTGGGTAGTATGTCCTGCACAAATCCCCTGGATGATGCAAAACGTGTCTTTCAGAGGATTTTTGCTGGCTCTAGCACTGTTGCCTGAACTATAGATTGTACTTGGCACTTTCATACGCCTGCCACCATGGACAAAAAGAGAACAGAAGAGAGAAAGAGAGACCCCCACCCTCTCTCTCAAACTCAGACAAAATTCCGATCATATGATAAAACTTGGTAATGCTGATCAAATATAAACCAAGATTCTGTGAGTCCTATTTCTTGCCTAAAAGGTCTTCAGAAACATATTTTAGTACACGCAAATTTATGAACAGGGGAGCGCCATACTGTTTCTGGTATTGTAAAAAATGGAGGTTGAAAAAATAGTTGAAACGATAAAACCAAGCAGTGCTGATTAAATGAATCAAGATTCTGTTGCTGTGTTGCCTATTTCTTGCCTCAGATGTTATAATTAACATATTTTAGCTCACTGTTTAATTACAATTTGAGGTTGTTTGGTACCAGCCGACGGCCATATTGTTTCCTGTGGAAAAATGTGACATTACATCACCCACTTGCTGGAGCACTAATTGTTCTGGTGCGATGCATAGCACCCTGGTAGTTGTAGGTTGAGCATTATTGCTTGAGCGAAAACAAACGCCACAGCCCTTTCGCTCTTTTCTCTGGTCATATAGCACCTAGTCCAGTTTTATGAAGAGACCATCTTCACAGCAGTAACATACTTCTTAAAGTAAAATGTTGAGGTACTTGTACATCAATTCAGTATCAACTTTTTGTGCTGCTTTAGGCCCAGATCACAAATAAAGCGTTTCAGCAGCTACGGGTGCCTTTTAGTAATTATTTTTAATGAGAATGAAGCTTTTGTGGTTTTGTGTTTTTTTTGCATCGCAATGTGCCTCTTGCTTCTGCACTCTAGGCACCTGGCGTTGTTGCCTGAGTGCTCTAAACTCCTGAAGTTGACACTTCAAATCAGGGCGGAAAAACTCCCCACGTCATCTCTTTTTTTCTCCAGGTACTCTGGCTTCCTCCCACAGTCCAAAGACATGCAGGTTAATTGGCGACTCTAAAAATTGTCAGTAGGTGTCAATGTGAGTGTGAGTGGTTGTCTGTCTCTATATGTTAGCCTGCGATAGTCTGGCAACCTGTCCAGGTTGTACCCTGCCTCTCGCCGAATGTCAGCTGGGATAGGCTCCCTAACAGGATAAGCAGTTACGGAAAATGAATGAATGAGTTGTTATATATTGGCTAGTCTCGCTCACCAGACCTTTCTCAAGAAAAGAAAGGTCTGGCTGGCCCGACTCTCACTTTGAGATTGGAGGAAAAAACGCCCCGGCTGCTTGTACTTCTTTCAACCAATCACAATCGTTCTGGGCGGTGCCACAGCAACGGTGCGCTTGCAAAAATATTGCCGGGGGGAAACAGGTTTTGGTGTAACACGCCCACAAAAATATCGCCTACAGGATGCGAACCATGGCAGAAAAATGGCTACATCCCCCCAAGATCAAACACCGCAAAAGTTAGTAAAGGACGTGTTGAAAACGGTTGAAAACTGCTACACAACCGGAGGTGGTAGGGCGGGACTTCAGCGAGTGGCTCGTTCCGCCCAATGAGAAGCTGGTCTCTGCAGCGAACTTCCACCCACTAAGACTATATATTGGCATATCGGATATCGACAAAAAATCTAATATTGTGCATCCCTACAAGCAAATCCTCCCAACTGTGAAGCTGGGGGGGGGGAGGGGACTTTGGAATGTTAGCCAGACACTAGCAGAAATTACACTGAACATCAGAGCTGAATGGTGGGAGTTGCAAACAGTTTTGGCCCCATCACGTATGTGTGAAATTACATTACATGTGAAATTACTGTGTGCAAACCACTGCAGTACAATATATGCCTGGTGTGCCGAGAGCTGCCCACACAGAGGGCATAGGCGCAGAGGGTATAGGAGCAAGTTAGCTAGCAAGTTATGCTTATTTTATAAGCATAACTTGCTAGAGTTAATCCTATAAGACCCTCATTATAGATGAATATGTTGGGAATTAACTATACTGTACTGAATGTGTCCTACAGACTGCTTATACATTATTTAGACAAACAATGAAAGAGCCTATGCTACACAACATGAAGAAAGCACAGATGAAGAGTTATGTTGTTGGGCAGGAAAACACTCAAGACTTAACATAGAGGAAGAAAAACATGGTGAGGAAACGGAACAATAGAAAGACAAAGAGGGACCCAGAAACAATACAGCTTCATACAACATATTCCCAGTTCAATACAAAACTCAGCCATGCTTCTACTCACCAAGACAAAACAGGGGGAAACACAGAGAGAGAGAGAGAGTGAGAGAGAGAAAGAGTGAACAGACAGAGTGGAGAGGCATTTTTTGAATTGAGTGGGACAGAGTGATCAAGAGGGAGCAATTGAATGTGTGAGAGTGCGAGAGAGAAAGGAAGAGAGGGAAATAGAGACAGAGGTGGAAAGGGAGGAGGAGGAGCAGAAGAGGAGGAGGAGGTGGAGGTGGAAAAGGGGGGGACTGGCTGTGCACAATAGGCCTAGACATGAATGCTCCTCGAGACTCGTTTCCACACATCCCCTTCAATTTCAACTCTCTAATGGAACTAGAGATTCTCCGCACGCACTCATACTGTGCACAAAGAAAGCACGCACACGCACGCACACACACACACACACACACACACACACACAGGGTGACAGGAGCACACATCAACAGAAACACACAACCGCTCATGAACACGTGCCACTTACACACACACTAATAGGGAGGGACACAAGCACAAACACAAATATGCTCGCGCAGGCAGTCTCAACCCACACACACACATTAGAAAAAACAGCTAACAGGAAAGTGCATGAGCAAATGTACAATATTGCGCTCTCTCTCTCTCTCTCTCTCTCTCTCACACTCACACACACACACACACACACAAAAACCTCTGACTTCTGGACACGTACACATTTGACACAGCACACACGCAACTGCACTTGTGACTGTGAATTTCATCCGTCAGATAAAGGAAAAGGGTGGGATGAACTGCACACAAATGGCTCTGTGTGTGTGTGTGTGTGTGTGTGTGTGTGTGTGTGTGTGTGTTTGCCCCTCATGCATCACGGCCGTCTTGTGCTTCCTACCTCAGAGTTGTGTGGGTGCATATATGTGAAGGTCTTTAAATCATGGAAGATACTACTTGTGTGTGTATGTGTGTGCACGCCTGCGTGTGTGTGTCTGTGTCCATTTGTCAGAGCATACTCGGTTCTCCCAATATGGCTGTCAGTGAGCGCCGTCAATCATAAGACAGTGTGTGTGTTTGTGTGTGTGGACGGGCAGCGCCAGACGAGGTCACCGATAAGGGCTGGCCCTTTGGAGGCCCATCGCTCTCTCCCTCCTACAGGCTGAGCATAAATTACTCCCCCAGCTTCAGCCTCACAAACTGATGTATGGATATCGGCTTCTCACCCCTCCCCTGCCTCTTCTATTCTTTGCAAAATGGCCAACTGATTCCAGCCGTACTGTCTTCACTGGATTCGAATATTTGGGGAGGCTGCTCCTTGGATTCTCTGCTGATGAATGATGTAGCTGATGCTGAAGTTTTAACCGTATAACTCAGGATTTATTGCCACATCAGTATCCACAAACTAAACTTTCCAAAACTTGGAATTGATAAAATTCACTTCCTCGTACACATCTCCATGCTCGGCATCGCTGTGGCATACAGTGAACTGAAACTGATTTGGCAACAGCGGAAAAAGCGAACCCCCTTGGCACCTGTTTTTCTACAGACAGCCTCAGGTGACATCATTCAAATGTCTCTGAACACTCCCAAAGTGAAGGGAGATTATCTCTGTAATTCACACCTGCCAATCAGTGAGCTGCAGGTGTACAGTGGGGGAATGGGGTTGGGAATGCACAGCTGTGTCTGCATCAACAGAATAACAAAGTGAGACGAGTTATTTTCAAGGTTCAAGGTTTTTTTGTTTTTTTTTAAGTGACTGGCAGCTGGAACACCTCCAAGGTTCTGATGGCCATGAAATTCTCCCGGTTGAATCACCAGTATGAACAACTGCAATTATGGACTGCTATGAAGAACTGGTAGTCCTTGAGACTTCAGCCAATCACCAAATTTAAAATGATGCTGTCTGCACCATTTATAGAAGGGAGAGTTAAAAAGGAAAAAAAAAACTCACTTCTTTATTAGATGAATTCAACAGATTTGGTTTGGTTCTTTGTTTCTGACACTGACATCTAATGGTTGTGAAATTTCTGCAGCTCTTATTTGTGGCTGTTGCTGTTTTCTCCATAGCACGTCAAAGGGAATATTGCCTAACGCACACCTGGTGGACAGGTGCTTAGGAGAGTGAAGTTATGCCAAAGAAAGAAGTGGTTTCCTGCTCGCTGTCAGCACAAAGTTTGGTGGAAAAGCTTCTTTCATGTTTCGCTTGCAGACTTTTCTTTGGCTTCTCCCTGGCAACAGCATCATCATTTACAAACTAACAAAAAACGGGTTTTCATAAAAACAAAGTTAAAAAAAATTCTGACTGCCAGAACATTATCTTAGTGTGAAATTGAAGGATTCAGGAGACTCCTATGTTTTTGTAAAGAACATTCAAATAGAAACTGACTGTTCCCTGTAAAGCAAGATTTATACTGTGCGTCAGCTCCATGCAGAGCCTACACCGTAGCCTACACAGTTGTGAGCATTTATACTTGTGTGGTGGTGTGTCTGTGTCACTGCAGTTACACCTCCAAAACGCTAGTCGGTGGTGGGGTTTCTGTGAAATGTTGTTAAATTTAGCTGATTCAAAACACACCTAAATCACACAATAAACATGGCTTAATAGTGACAATTTCAAATACAGGTACACAAATCAGGTTCACTTTTAGCACACACCTATGGCATTTTACATTGTATAAATTAGCCTAGCAGCTAGCGGACTTTCCTCTACTCATGTAAAGTTAGGGACATCAGCAACATTTCACAAAGGTAACGCTACAAAACTTGACTTGAAATGCAATTTTTGTGGAAGCTTTACTGTCTTCACAATTTATTGTTTATCCGTGAAATTAAAGTAAATAAATGCTTTGTTTCCACTGAGGGAAATTTCAGCTTAAAAAAATAGACAGGAGGTCTGCGTTGCCGCAACATGTAGTTACATTTCTGGGGAGGGTCACATCAGGCTACAGCATATGGTACGGTGTAGACTCCACGTCGACGCAGAGCCTAGGCCATAGGTACAGCGTGGATGCAGAAGTATAAATCCCACATAGCTCTGCTACTTTGCTTCTCTAAAGCCCCCTTCTCACTGGACAAGAATACACGGATTTAATGGGAGAAGTTACAATTGGCTTTCACTCCCAGGACAAATGACTCTGCAGTAGTCATGGGTTTATTGGCTTCAGCTTGGATCAGCAGCGATGGAAACATGTCACCCGATTGGACACTTTCAGGCTCTTTTCCAGTGTGATACAGTGACATGCTGCCACAAAATATTTTTGTTTTTTGTCCAAGCAGTGCTCAAACATCATAAGAGACTGAATAAATAAGAGATATTAAAAAATAAGTAACATCTGGCCCATTTTCACTGGCCGTCGAACGAATCACACCAGACAAAAAAACAAAAAACAAAAAACAAAAGCATCCTCGTCTAATACTGAGCCCTGTACACATGGTACACTCTTGTCTACTTGCAATGGCAAAGGAGTCTATCACCTATTTTTTTTTTTTCCCTTGTTTAAAAAACCTAAATAACCATGCTAATTTCAGTGGAGAATGATAACAGTTGTAAAAAATCATTTACAGCTCTATCTTGTGAACCAGTCATTGCTAACTTAGAACTTACAGCTTGACTACCTAACATGCAGCGAACAGAAACAGAAATTACTACCAAGCCAGCCCTTGTTGCCTTTTTTTCAGCTGATTCAACATGTTGAATTAGGGTCAGAGATGGCAGAGCTTATCAATGAATGAAATCACTCTGATTGGCAGTTCAGCTAAGCACACAAGAAGAAAAAAGGAAGTGAGGAAAGTAAACAAAAAGCTGAAGTGAAGAGTAAAAGGAAGTTTTTTTTCCTTTAGCCATTAAGCTCATTGGCAGAAACACTGTCTGATTGTTTTTGTAATTGTTCAATGGCGTACAGTAAATATGCTCTGTTCTTTCAACACTGGGGTGTGTAGTTAATGTGCTAACTGGCTAACTGGTGTCATGGCGGTCTTCGGGTTTCCATTTTTGAATGATGGTAACAGAGTACTGCTGACTGCTGGTGTGGAGAATTATTTCCTCTAACACAGGCTCAGAACGTACATGCTGGTTGGCCATCGAATGTAGTCTTAGTGGTGTGTTAATTTGCAACATTTTGGCCGAGACACAGGCAACATGAGGCGTCGCAACTGTCTGCTTTCATCACCACTAGTTCTTTTGTGTCAGTTTGGTGTGTCTGGGCCTTGAAGAAAAGTTTCACAGTCTATACTGGCACACAAGACCGATTGCCATTATTGACTACATCAACATAAACACCTTAAACATGAAGACACGAAAAGATTGAAATGTTATTTTTCTGGCCTAGCTCCATAAACATGTATCTTCCACAAGCATTTAATGCATCCTTGGGTGTTCCAACAGTTTGCTGTTGAAGGACATACAACAGGTTTGTGTATTATGTGCTGGGAACAGAAGAGTTTGTTCTAAAAGGACTGCATGTACACTCACCTGTTTGTGCATCTCAATATTAAGTCCGTAGGACATCTCATAGTACTGAAAAAGAACAAAGAGGAAGACAAAAGGAAAATGTTACAACAATACAGGCATCAAATAACTGTTACCAGGCAATCTTCTGCACAGGAGCTCCATGCCAACACTTCAATATGCAGAATTTACTGTGAGAGAAAAATCATGTGTTGTACAGCTGATGTGCATTTGGGTAACACTAAAGTTCTCTTTTTTCAGCTGGTCTTCCAAAAAGAATAAATGTATGATTTGGTAATTGCTCAGCGCTGCTGATTGAAGTGCTCCCTGCGAACTATAAATGTGTGCAGCAATTTCAAAGATTTTCAATAATGAAGGTAAAATCTAGGTAATAAAAGTCAAGGTTGGAAATAATCAAAAGTATCCTTCAACACATTGTAGACCCTCAGCTTATCACAACACATCTTTGACATCTTAATAAGTCCCAACGTATTCCCACTCACTAACACACCTTCATGCAAACACGCACAAAGAGAAGAGAAGACACACGGCTACTAATAGGAAAAGGAACTGAGAGAGAAAAGGCGAGACAGTACAGAGAAAGAGCCTCTGTTGAGAGTGAGCGTTGAGTGTGTGTGTGTGTGTGTGTGAGTTCAGTGTTAATGAGAGGGCCACCCTCTAGGCGTCAACCCTGTTAATCACCCACTCTGTCTGCAGGGGGGACTGGCTCTGTCACTGCAAAACAAACAACACACACAAACACACACACACACACACACACACACACACGTTTCTATCACTCGCTCGCTCACACTCACACGCACACGCCATTGTTGTTTTCTGTTCGATCTCACACTGACACTATCTTATACGTGAATGCACGTGCACGTACATCCAGAGACACACAAAACACACACACACACACACACACACACACGCTTTTTCTCTGTAGCTGCTCGGGCCCACGCGGAAGCTCCCTAAAGTAATTACAGTGCTGGGGAAATGGAGGTGCTGCCGCTGGCCGGGGGAGTGGGGCAACCTGATATGCTATTAGAGACGGAGTGGGGAGAGGGGGGTGGTCGTTGTGGGGATACAAGGCCGGGCCTGCCACTGATGGAGTGGAAGTGCGATTGAAAGAGTGCACGTGTGTGCGTGGTGTGTCTGTGTTGAAGCGTGCATGTGTCGAGTGGAGGAGGAGGGATAAGCCATATTGCATTCATAGTTGAATTCGATCGCAACATTTTGAGCTGAATCTGAAGATGGTTTCCAGTGAAAAAAATCCCTTTGTATTTCAGAGGAAAGTATAAATAACGTTACAAATGAAACCAAACCAAAGAAAGCGTCCATGCACAGTTTGGTTACAACTAGAGAACAACCTGGTTTATAATTGCATCCAGGGTTGGAAATTAACTTGTTTGTCCACCTGCCACTGTGGCTGTTGGATTCCAAAATCTACCAGCCACTCAGTAGATTACCTTTGTTTTTGAGGCTTGATCTGGCAGCCACTTGCATATTTTACCAGCATTTGGCTGGTGCTAATTTCCAACCCTGGCTGTGTCACACAAGTATTACGTTCCCAATAGGATGCTCAGAATATGAGGAACTTGTGTGATAACATTGCTGAATATCAAGATAACAATATTACTTGCGCTAAATATACAGATATTAAAGTATGCTCAGTTCTGCCTTTTCACTGCTTTCAGTATATATAAACAAATACTGCTTGTAGAATTAAACAAGTTGAACATTGATCTAAACGCAAAAGGCACCAATAAAAAATAAGAATGATAGTTATATTCTTAAAGCACAGTTTTATACTGATAGTTTCAACTAACTCAAAAACCCTTGAGTGCAATATTGTGGTCTTTCGCGATTTGTTTATAGCGTAAGTTAGCATTGCGACGACAATAAATTAACAATATATAAATTAGCAATTAGGGATGTAACTTAAAAAACACAAGTTTGAACAAACGCAGTGTACATGTCCTAACTGCAAATTTTTCATTCATCGTGTGTCTCTTCTGCTGCTTCACTGAGTGACAACCTCAGGGGCCATACACATGCCACATTTTTAACGGCATGCAAATCACTAGGTCAGGCGCTGGGTGCTACTCTTGCGCCTTCTCTGTGCCAGGTTGCAAGAGCACAGCAGCATGTTGCATCTGAGGTTGCTAAGCAACCTTAACAAGCACGTATCGTAGCCTGTTTACCTAAAATCCTGAGTGCAGAGCTGATCGTCTTCCAGGTGCTGTTTGTGTGATGGCCTATTTTCTGTGGAACAGATGTAAATCTTTGCACTAAAATGATCAACTTCTCCATATTTACCACAGACTGTTATTTACGGATGACGGGAGAGTTGTCTGTTGGCTGTGATTGGTTGTTTCTTGTCACATGACATGCGGTGTGCGCTGCTGCGTTCCAAAAGTAGAATCCTGTTCGTAAAGTAGGAGCTCAGGAACCCGTACGTGCTGCAACGGTGTTGCTCCTGCGTTTGGGTGCACCTGCTGCTAGTCTACATTGAAAACAACTAATTTGAGGACACACAAAAAAAAAACCAACGCCATGTGTACAGCTTCTAACAGGTGACTTCAGATTTATTGTTGTGGTAACCATACTGCAGATGTTTCATTTTTCAAAGGCAGAAAACAGCGTCATTTTAATCTATAATTTTTGATATCTGTGGTTTTGAACCCAAAAGGTTTCTTAACATTAGTCCTCAGATGGTTCTGTACCACGACTATTCATGTAGCACAGCTCACTTGTTTTCTAAAGATAACTGAAAAGGCTAGAGCTTATTATGCATGCATGATGAGGCGCTGTTACAACATTTAAGGGGTTAAATCCTCCACAGAACAGAAAAGATTGATAGAGCTGAACTTTCAAACAACCTTTCAATTACTCTTTGCATGTATACGGCTTTGTCAGGTTTCTCTCAGCGGTTTGATTTGGCACGTGCACTCATTAGGTCACAAAGTGAACTGGAAACAAGGCAGAGCTCTTAAATAGCGGAAAGACATACTACATTTAGCAGTCACAGAAAAAACAAAACACACTTTGCAGTGCACTGCAAACAGTACAAATACCAAACCATGATGAAAACCCTTCATTTTCCTTTCCTTACAGATAATATCAGCCTGCAGGCGAACGCACATCCTGCCGGACATTTACCCAGCCATCAAAGAAATCATGTAAACTTGAGGAAGCTGGGTTTTGGCAAAGCAAGTAAACGTTCAATTCAACCATTACCTTGATCTGGATAATTTACAGCAATTAAACAAACTAAATGCTAAAGAAAATACATTAATTATGAACATCAGTGTAAATGTAGAGACAAAAAAAAATGGGTCATCGTTACTTTTCTTTTTTTTTTAATTACATGATTGAGCTGTCCAGTCCTTATGTGTGTGTTTATGTGTGTTTACGTGTGTGTATGCCTGCTATCAAGCCGACAATGCCTGAGTGTGTTTGTGTGTGTGTGGGGGAGATTGTATGCACTCACGCCTGCCTGAAACACACAGAGAGGTGGTGTGTATGTGAGTGTATGCATATGTGTGTGCCTGCTGGCTGGCTGATGGTGGAGAGAGCAGTGCGGCGGCACAGATTAGATGAGATTAAAGCCAGTCAGAGGATCAATTAGAGGCAAAACATCAGACAGCAACACAGCCACGGCCAGCAACAATGAGATTAGCCCTGAGGTGGAGCAGAGAGCGGGCAAGCACATCTGTGTGAGCGTGTTTGTGCGTGAACGTGTATGTGTGGAGAGTGATGGGGAAGGAGAGGAAATGAAGGGGGTTGGGGAGAGAGAGAGAGAGCACACATACAGATCATCCAGAAACAATAAGGAGGTGAATAATAAAGGACAACTCCAATTTCTTACAACTACAGTCTTATATTTGCAGGTTTGGCTAACGCTGATTACGATGCCACTGTTCTAACCAAGTGAACTGTTGAGATCTCAGAGCAGCAACTTCACCTAGTGGTGTCAAGAATGTAGATTTATTGAAACATCAATTCTGAAAATTTGAAACAGATTCAATATTCACTTTTTGCAGTGTCAATACTACTGTCTCATTCTCTTCTCTCCAACAGCGAGTTGACACACACTGTCAGGAGCCTCACCTCCCCTCACTTACTCACAATGCTGTCTCCTCGTCACTCGTCTCAAGCAGGATTTATACTTCTGAGTCAAACTGACGCTGTACCTAAGGCTTAGGCTCTGCCTGACATGCACCTGCCCAGAAATATAACGACATGTTGCGGCGACGCACACTTCCTGTCTATTTCCGTAAGCTGAAACCATTTCCCTCAGTGGAAACAAAGCTTTTATTTACTTTAATTTCACAGATAAGAAAAAATAAGATGTGAAGACAATAAAGGCTCCACAGAATAGCATTTTAAGTCTTGTGTGTGATTTATCCAGGCTTTATATGAGCAGAGGAAATCTCCGCTAATCACTAGGCTAATTTATACGAGGTAAAATGCCATAGGCTTTTGCTAATAACATTAGCATATTGTATTTGTGGGGAAAACGTGTCCAGATAAAGACATGTTTTTTGTCTGTGAATCCTGTTATTTTGAAGCAATTCATGTACTTGTGTTTGAAATTGTCTCTATTAAGCCATGTGTGTTAATGTTAATGTGTGTTTTAAATCAACTTAATTTTACAGCACTTCACAGAAGCTCCATCGCTAGTGTTTTGGAGGTGTAATGCAGAGTGGCACAGACACACCACCATACAAGTAAAAATGCCACGTGCGTAGGCTATGTCATAGGCTCTGCATAGAGCTGACGCACATGTATAAATCCGCCTTAATTCACTCTGGTCGCACACACTCTTTTGAGGCACGATTTTTTTATTTTTAGGCTTCTGAATGTGGGCACTACCGCAAGAATATTATTTTCACTGATATAAAATAGTTTGAATTATTGTTAATGTTCATTCAGACATTCTGCCGTTCTCTGCTACTATTCGAGAAAAGGAGATTCATTGTTGTAATCTTACAGCCTTGTTATATTTATCTTTTCATAATAATTCTAAATGGCATGTCCACAATGTCTGAATATCGATATTTTTCAAGGTACTGCATCAATGTTAGAAATACCAGTATCGTTCAATATCAAACTTGACTAAAAACAGCTGGACTAAAAGGGCACTCGGAGAACACAGACCTCCACAAAGGCAAAATACCCGGTCTCACAAGGCTGACAGCAGTGAAAAATAAATTGTATATCCGCCCCTTGATTTTGATCGATCCTGAATTTAATGGGTTCGTCTTTGGCCCATGCTACACCTTTCCACCAAGTTTCATGAAGACTGGGCTAGAAGTTTTTCCATAATCCAGCTGACAAACAACCAAACCAACAAAGTGAACTGAAAACATAACCTCACACGAGTGTTGATTCACATGAGGACTGTTATTCTCATCTTCTACAATTCAGAATCAATTCACATTTTTCAAAAATGGATTCTAATATGAGTATTACTTTATAGTTTGTCTTTGCTATATTGATGTAACAAGAAAAGGTGGCAGAGTCCCACATTTTGTTGGTCCATCCATCCCCTCTACCTCTTCTTGCTGCAGACTATGTGGCTCTGTGGTAACGTCACTTGACTTCCTTTATCTCACAATGAGATAAAGAGAGAGCTGTGCCACTTGAACATAAGCAAATGTCAGTTTAGGACATTTAGGGTGGACAGTTTCTGTGTGCCTGTGTTGTGAGGCCACAGTCTCAGTTTAGACACAAACTAGAATGACCAGTGCTCATCTTCAATAAAGGCAACTGATTTAGCTTTAAATATGTAATAACTAGTTTCAAAGGATGACGGTGAGCTATTGTTAGAAAAGTGGAGCATTACTGGAAAACAAGTTAGCGAGACACATTGCAACCTGCACCACTTAACAAAACCTTTATTCAGCTCTGATCAAGCAAAGAAAATAAGACAGTCCGTAGGCTGTTCCATTTCGAGACGTGGCCCCATACAGGGCTGAAGATGACAATGGGTTTCCTTGGTACATAGAGCATGTTCTGCACTGTTGGAGTTATAATGGCACAGTGACGCAC
Organism: Epinephelus lanceolatus; assembly: GCF_041903045.1. Classification (NCBI taxonomy): domain Eukaryota; kingdom Metazoa; phylum Chordata; class Actinopteri; order Perciformes; family Serranidae; genus Epinephelus; species Epinephelus lanceolatus. The sequence goes on from NC_135739.1 coordinate 17,252,923, forward strand.
TCTCACTCCATAATATGTTGATAAACTTCTGTTTTTTACAAAAGAAGTGAGACATTCCAGGCAGCGGAGGTGGTTGTCAGCAAATTGCTCTTTCATTTTATAATTCACATACACTCCCACATACTTTTCTCTGCTTTGTCTGTTCGGTCAGACAGTGACAAGGTCAGTTTGTTCGGCTGCCAGTTATGTTTTATATTACAATTCAGTGAAATGAAAACATGAGTGAATACTTTGGCACACGGTGAACTGAAGCAAGAGTCCTCACATTCCTACTGATTGAACCGATAATCAGTTTGAACTGAGAGTTGTGACAAACTCGTAATCTAATAGTGAGATTCTAACCCATATTGGTTAATCCTTTGGATTAGGGCTGCACTACATCGAAAACTGCAAATTTTTTTCCCTGTGATATTTATTTTGGCATAAAGAAATACAGCATTATTCACCAAAAGGCTTGACTAGCTCTATTTGAATGTAATTATTCTTCTGCTGTGATTCTGCAGGGGAGTGCATCTGCACAGACAATACAAATAATACAAATAATAATAATAATAATAATAATAATAATAATAATAGTAATAATAATGATAATAATAATAAAAGATGAAAAATGACCTCTCTGACGACTATTTGGAGGGGGGAGGAGGGTGAAATCAGTTCGTTTGATGCACTGGTTGACTCTCTATGACAACATTGTATTCATATACAGTAATACTCTTCCATTAATCCAGGCTGAAGTCACAGATCTATCATGTCATATTAATAACACATGTTGCTGACCCTAAAATAAGGTGGCTCCCTTGTGCTGATGGAGTTGGGAGACCTCTGGTTTCTTTAGGCTAACTTTAATAGCTTTAGCCTGGCCTGTAGCTGGTAACTAGCTTTTACAGTCTGGAATAGGAGTGAAAAATCCATCGATCTGGATCTATATATCGATTTAATGATCAACAGTCTAATATCACTGATGCAAAGTGAAAGCCTCGACCCACATCATCGTCTTCCGGTTACGCCTTTAACAACAGTAACACAGAGTGAGATTCAGATTCTGTATACAATAGTATTAGTACATCAAAATTGGACCTACTGCAAATTACACATTTAAACAGCTCCCAAATACAAAAAAATATACCCTGGGGTCTATATATATAAATCAACAGGTGATTTCCTTCTTTTAGCAAAATCCTAAATGATTGAGTTGTTTATTTTCCCACCTGGACCTTTATGCTCTGCCATCTCTCATCTAATCATCACGCGGTAACCTGTGACAGGTTGTTATGCTACAGTAACTATGGTATATTAACATGTATGTAGTTTTTTTGTAGAGCTGGGAGCATCATGTAGGTTTACATTACAAGAGGTTTTATCACTTGATGACACTGACTCCTGTGTGCGCAAAGTGAGAGAGGAGAGGGAGAGACGCTGTGCTGCTGCCAGAGGAGCCGCTGACTGAGTTCCCTCTGAGCGATAACTCGCCAAAAGAGTCTGAGAAGTCCGGGGCTGTTCATAATACATTCAGGACGCCACAGTTTATTCCACACTACTGAATCTGCTCCTCTTTTTGGAGCCACTGCGGAGTCGCTAATTATTTTGCTTTCAGCCATGCTTGTTGTTGCCGTATCACAATATGAATTTTTCATGTGATTTTACCAGTTAAAAATTATACCGATATTATCGTGAACGAGATGATATGGAACACCCCTAATTTACACCTCTAGTGAGGAATGGTCGGGAGATGTTGAAATAATGTTGCATTTAACAGATGCTTTATTTCCTCTGTGCCGCAAGCACAAAACACGGCCCTTTTGCAGTCTTTAAACTGGAACCTGAGCTTATCTAGACACTTTTGCTGATCACTGTAGCTTCGGCTGAGCATGTGCTTCACTGTGTCTCTTGTACTTGCTGGCCCGTTTACGGTACTGTTCAACAAACACACACACACCAGGAGAGTCTCACTTCTCAGAACAAATGCTGCCAGACTATATCACATACACACATAAACTGGGGTTTGGCTGGTAACATTAGTCACTGAAAATGAGAACCATGCTTGTTTTCCTGTGTCGTAGCATGACGTGTTTGAGTTCATTTGCCTTTTCCTGATGCGACATTACACGCCCTGCGATGCGACTACTGCACATGCGCACATCTCAATGTTGATGCTGACATGTATATCATACTGCCATAGTTTAGATTGTTTAAAACATGTATGCTTATCTGACAGCTCTTTTTTTCATCCCCCTCAGTCTGACTTGTGTTTAACTGCATTGCTGCATTCCAAGATCTCAGTGATTTTATTACTGTGTGCAATTTTTGTGAGTACATGAAACAGATGGCCAAGGCCATTAAAATAAGATCCAAGTTGTAATAAACCAGAATTACCTTTTAAGAGAGAAATTTTAAAATGAGCAGCGAGAAAAGAGACATCAGAGAACAAATGTGCTGCAGAGGGGAAGGTGGAGGACGAGTGGGGAGGGTGGAAGTTAAGATGGAGTATTAATTAGCAGAGACAGTAAAAACACAAGAACAAACATCAAGAGCTTTATGTAGAAATCAGATGTTTCATTGGTCGAACACACTGAGGCAAAAACGGCATAAGGATACACAAATCATCATGTCTGGTGCACGACACACACACAGCTTCACTCACCATGATATAATGGCGCTGCATCTCTGACTTCTCACTGGCCAACTTGTCACACTCGAGCTTCAAACTGGGGAGAGAGGGAGAGGAGTGTCAGACCTTGTTAGTCAGCTAGACAGTCTTCAGTCTAAAGTGCTGACTTCTACCCCCTTCATCATCATCACCAACGACGCTGTCATCACTTTCATCATCACTTCAACCCCCATCACAGCCGCCCACCTTCATCATCATCAGCACCACCTCCATTCTCATCATCTCGGCTACCATTAACATCTTTAGCACCATCACCGCCTCCATCATCATCATTACCGCCGCCTTCATCCTCACCTTTACAAGTCACGGTGGCAGCGTTTTCACCGAGCTCGACGGGGTATCGATTGACAGGAGGAGGTCAAACTGAACTCAAGAGATGGTGTTGAGTCAAAATGTCTGCTTTCTAAATCAGAGAGGAGGCAGTGAAGTAAAAAGTCTAAATATAGTGTTGGGAGCGTTTCCTGCGACCCAGTCCCTGCGACAGCCATTAGCTGTAATCATGTCAGCGCTGATGTCACACGAGGCGACAGGACAAAGGAGGACGCGTCAACAAGTCACCCTGATCGCCAAATGAAAAAGACAGAGGGAAAAAAAAAAATCCCCCTCGATGCCTTTTGACTGAAGCAGCCAGTTACAACGTGCCAGTCTCGGAAGGCATCATCCGATGTGAGGACAGGATAAGACTCAGATCAAATAAAGATATGCGCAGGCACACGGTGGATAGTTTCAGATTTAAGATAAGTCTGAAACCTGTTTGATGGTGTGTGTATATTTATGCTGGGATGTTCTTCTCAGCTGTCTGCAGGAATGACAGCTCGATTACAGCGAGCGCTGGCTGAATCTTCATCGCTGTTAGTCTTAACTGGCAGACTGAACACTGTGTTACATGGGGCCAATAATGTCAGCTCACGCATACACACTGTATTGTGGTTCTTCTATAATTACCACAACAGCTGCAGTGTTAGCTGGAGTTAACCTCAGTTTTGGCACAGTGTTCATGATGGACATTATAAAACTGAAACATACAATCAGGTATCTTATTTAGTATTTAAAAGTTCATGCTTGTGCTTATGTTTTAGATCTATCGGTATTTATTTCGTCCTTTTTGTTCTTAAGTGCAGACTGAAATAATTAATCCATCTATTTTCTATCCCCACAGAGGGACTGAAGCCCATTTTCAGCATGTACTGGGGGCATGTTGTGGGCAAACACAACACAAACACATAAAAACCCCTTTCTCACTGGGCAACAAAATCCCACCAACACACAATAACATCTGGCTTTTGTCTATCGTGGGAAAGGTTACAATCGGTATTTGTTCCTGGGACAAATGACTCTGCAGTAGTCATGGGTATTTACCAGCTCCAGCTCTGATGAGCAGTGATGGGAACGTGACACTGGTGGATAGTGTTATCAAACATATCTGTTTTTAGATACATGTTGATCTTGAAAATTTGAAATAGGGCTGGGTGTCACCACTGATTTCCTGAAATGATTTGATTTCGATTCACAAGGTCCCGATTCCATTGGTGATATCTCAGTTACAATAGCAATTTTTGCTAGTATGTGAAGGAGATTCTCAGAGAACTAATACTGTACATTTTACGAGGAATTATTTTAAAAGGAAAAATAAATTCAGAGCAGGATTAAAACTGAATATTTTATGACTAAATGTTGTTTCTAGAGCAGCGACATTAATATTAAAACAGCAAAGTCACAATATAAACTCAATATCTCACTGGAGACAGATCTAAAATGTCAATATAACAAATCATATTCCTGACATCACAATACTGAGTGAAGTTTAGAAAGAACGACGACGGTCATTAATAATTTTGCGCCGTTGGCCCGTTTACTACCGTTGAGATTAACAGAGTTAAAGCTTCACACATCTGTGGGAAAAACGCATATTACAAGACCGATCTTGGATTTTATGAATCGATATCGGGTCATTCAAATGAAGATCAATTTGAATCTGATGAATCGATTATTTTAACCAAGCCCTAATTTGAAACAGTTTCAGTACTCATTTCCACAGTATCGATACACAATATCGATTCTCACTAGGGCATTAACAGATTTGGCGACGTGTCGACGTCAGTGGCACAAGTCGACACCCCCCGGGAGGAGTCGACAAGTCGTGTGTTTTTTCCCCTCTCTCTCTCTCTGTGCTTGTGTACACTTGACATATTTATTCAAAGAAAGAGCAGACAGAAATCCTGTAATGACCCAGAATCAGTTTGTCTGCTTTCATGTTGCTGCCAAAAACTATCATTATTCAGTGCACTCCATACACAGACCCTCTTTCCAAATGTAAAAGTTGATAGCCTATTATCAGCTTCCTAATGTGTTGTGAGTTTTGCAAAAAGCAACTTGTCAGTATCTCATTCGCTGTGATCAGTTACCTTCAGAAGTCCCAGGAGTTGTTTTTATCCCTTCTGAAATTGAATGAGGACAAGCAATGGCCTCATGTGCAATTATCCTTATTTGAAATTATCTTTAATTGCAGCACATTAAAGTTAAGTTTTAACAATCTAAAATCATGCTGTAATTATCCTGCTTATTAACAGTAATACACCAAATACTTTTTTTTTAAGAAGTGGTGACATCATTGTTTTTAAGATATTAGCGCTGTGATATTTTTGCACAGCATTTTCCAGCGATAACCTGGCAATAAAGCAGTGTAACAAGTATTGTGACATTTACATATTACACTCCGTTGGGTATATACGAGGTGATGATTTCACAGCTGATGCAAAATGTCTGTTTTTCTCTGTTAAATTCCATCAAACTGTTCTTGTTGCTGCTGAAACCCTGAAGGTATGAGAATGTTTCCAAACAAACACCTAATGCATATTTGCATAAAAGATCTGAAGAAACAGTAAAGCACTTAAAGATTGCTCACTCAGTCACTGGGGCTTGATTCTGAAGGTTAACTGCCTTTTAAATATAACAAGGATTTACTGTAGATATCTATAACTACACACCCTTTTACTGTTAGTAAACAGTATGATGTTTTTTTGGTGGGCGGGTCTTAGCTGGAGGCAAAGCAATTCTCCACAGACATTAGCTAGCTACCTAGCAAGTTCTGTTGGCTTGTTTTAGACAATGGAGGTAGATGATGCAAGTGGTGCATTGAGAAATATTTATTCTGAGTGGTGGAGCGGACTCTAGCACAAACTGGACTGTTCAGAAACTCAGAGGTGCTGTCTAAATGTACCATTCAGTTATCCGGAGCACCGCACTGGAGTGGCAGAACAAACTCTAGACATTCTGTTTGACGAAACGGAGTAGCAGAGCGCCAGGCGGAGTGACTGTGTGATTAACTTAACCATTCGTTAGTTCATATAGAAATAGAGCTCTCCGTTTTGACCAACAGGGTTCTCCTTTTACTGCACAGCGTCAGACTGAATTTACAAACGCACCATGGCAGGTCACTTACTCTCCGGGACCACGAGTGTTAACCCTAACCCTAACCCTACAAAAGGAAATACTTTTTACCTAACCTGATATGAAGCATTTCTGATGATCACCTCCGTCCAGTCCTTTAGTATTATCACATTTAACCATAGCTGTCTTCGTTTTTGTTGACGGCCATGACTCCTTCTATTCTGGCTGCCAGTAACACAACAAAACAACATTTTAAGACTCCTATGTAGCCTACAGCCCTGTGGTGGCAAGTCGTGTTTTGCCTCCAGCTAACAAACTCACGTCGTTTTGACGCTGGCCCTAAAATGATCTATAGATATGGATCAGCTTTCAATAACACAAGAAAGGAACAGAAAACACATGCGGCCAGTACTGAACTAGTATGGTGAAGATGTGCAGGTGGAAGGAGCTTGGACGAGGCCCTGACGCCCATCACATAATCAAGGTGAGGATGAGTTTTGCTGTATGGGAACACAATCAGTCCACTTTACAGGATGATCATAGCTGCTTACACCACGGCACGCAACAGAATATCCAACCTGATTGACAGCCCTGGGGGGGTGGGTGTGCTTCTTTGTTGGGGGTGATGGGCAGTTTTATTCTGTGTGTATGAGCAACCTCCACTTATCCAAAATGCTCCCCTTCCCTCCTACATAAAACCCTTCCTGCTATCCCTGTGTACATGCGTAGGCTGTGTGGTGGGTTGTCATGACAACAGGCCTCCCCGCTGCCAGCCTACCTGGGATTGGCTTTGTGCCTCCTCTGATTGGTGCGCAGCAGCCCCCGGGCCTGCACCGCTGCTCTCAAACGACACTTTGATGGAGTTTTATTGCCGATTCTTCCGTCTCTAAATCGCTCCTGCTGTCATCTTTATTTTGATTTATGTATTCCCTGATCTATTTATGCATGTGAACGAGGGGAGGGGAGGAGAGGTGGTAGAAGAGGAGGAGGGTGGGAAGAGGAAGACAGCGACAGCTACAATGCTTGCTACTATACCCGGGGGAACGCCTGCGGTGCATTTGCCTTTTAAAGGCTTCGGCACCAGACAAGCACAGCACAGCAGCAAAGCGCTACAAAGCCTCGGCTGTGGCTCCCAAGCCCCCCACCCCATCCCAGCCCCCCTCCTGAGTCAATAGGCACTGTATGCATGTTCTGTATGCTCAGACAAAAAAGGTATTCTTTCAACTGCGCCCTGGCTCTCTGAAGAGGGTTAAACGGTGCTGCTCACCGTTGTGGGAATTACAAAAACCGAAGGCGAGGAAAAAGACGCGCCGGGTGTTATTGCTGCTTCAGAATCCTCCGCAAACAAGAGCGATCAGACCAGAGCAGGGATTTTGCACACAATTTGCCAGGCTTTCATCTGCCTTCGCCTGTCTCTGTAACCGGCAGAGGCAAGCCTCTGGAAGGTTCTGGGAGAACAGGTACAGAAGAACAAACCAACCTCCTCAGGAAGGAAGGCGGGCTTCAAAGACTCCACTCTCACAAAGAGAGGATCTCTCACTGAGATGCAGACCCCGTGGCGTCCCCCCTCTTTATAACTGCTATCAAACAGATCAGTTGAGGTCGAACCAGGCACTTTGGAAGTGCCTCAGACTTCTGGCACTGTAGCGGTATTTAAGCAGTAAAGGGAGATCAATGGCCGAGGGTAAACGAGATTGATTTAGGTATGAGTCAATAAAGGATGTTGCCTCAGTGTGCAGTGTGGTAGGGTTGAGGAATAGTGGAACAAAGGCAGATGTCTTTATTTTATCACAACTGACTGCTGAGGCATCCCTCAAGCTACATTTTTCTGCAAAGCTTTATTTTATGACTTTTATTTCCTATGAATTCCAAATTAATTTCTTAAAATTTTATTTGAGAGGAAATTACAAAATGTGGGATACAAACTGGCCAAATAGAGATTCAGTTCTCATTTTAGTTTTTCAGTTCCTTTGGGTTATAAAGGGAACTAGTGACATTAAGAGGAATTTCCTTGAAAGAACTGCTCCATTTAAACTGAAGTCAATATGTATTCATTCCTCATACATGTTGAATGTTGTGCTTGCCTGTAGACCAGGGGTGTCAAACATGCGGCCCGTGGGCCAGAACCAGCCCGCAAAGGGTCCAATCCAGCCCAATAGAAGACTAGACAGGTTTCAGGAGCAAGTTAAACAATGTGCTGCCTATTTGATGTAAAATTCTGCTTCAGAGGCTTTTCCACCCTGACCTGAGTACAGTTCTAATGTAACAATGAATACCTATTGTGACCATGTTTAAAGATATTGAATACTGTGCAAAATATTGTCAATCAGCAGCTTCAGCGGAATCAGAGAATCTGTATCAGATTGTATCACACCTGTATCATGAAATGTATGGATAAACGCACATATAATGACAACACATTCTCACTACGACCTTGTCACATATTGATGTTTTCGTCATGGACTATCCACATCCACCCAGGTGGATTGGTTGTTGAAGTTCTGGGACACTCTGTCAAGTTCTGTCTGTTACATGCATTGTCTTCTTTCAAGATACACTTCCATTTTCACAGGAAATAAATGCACTACGTTGATACAACAACGCAAATTGACGTTTTTTTTCCTTCAACAACAAACAAACATGGTTGGGTTTAAGCAACAAAAGCACGTGGTTAGGTTTAGGGAAAAAGAACAGTGTTTGGCTTTAAAATGTTATGAGATGCCAACAACTCTCTCTCGGGTGAAGGTCAATGTTTGTTGGACCCATCCACCATCCCTCCCAAGTGCTCCACTCGGACTTTCGTCCTTGTCCCGCCACCTTTCCCCCTGACGCCGCCGGGCGCCATTAGACTTTACCAGACGTGTATCATGCAGACATTAAAGGACACATTTTTTCGTTGGTTTCTGACGATACTTATCACTGCCCAAGCACCATTTCGATGACTTTGGAGTGAGCCCAGGCTCGTAATGACAGTCAGTACATTTTAGCTTAATCGAGCTATGCTCAAAATTTGATTTTGGCATCTAATCGGACTTCTGTCCTTGTCCCAGTTTACATGCAACTGAGAAAATTGAATTACTGACAGGAATGTGTCCTCCTCCCCAACACTAGGTGGCGATATGTGTCGTTTCAGGGGGTTAATACGGCCCCCTTTCCAGTTGACCTATTACGTCACTTAATAATAAACAACTGGAGTCAGGCGGCAGACCGGCATTTTCAAACAAGAGCAAGATGGATAATCGTACAGCTTTGTTCATCTAGTACATAATGTACGCGTTACTGATTGTGCAGATAAGGTGCATGCTATCCCTCGTGGTCATGGTGATTTCGAGAGGCAGACAACAACGCTGTATGCTGTTGGAGGACTACAACAATAGCATGTCTTGTCTGTTCTGGGGTCATATGCCAGCGTGGGGGGTGTGGAGCATGCGCACCTGCATTGTCTAGTTTAACTCCGATTAAGGCGTATACATGCCGGAGAAAATCGAATTCCCATCGCATTATCTGGGTGTCTTAATTGGAGTTGGAGAACTCCGATATTAGTTGGAGTAACGCGTTTACGTGCACTTCAGTCGTACAGTTATAGTCCGATTAAGGCAATAATTGTTTTTTTTTTTCAAGTGTCATGTAAACGTACTGAGTGAGAAGTAGACTGACTGAATGTGGAAAAACTGAGACATACTGTTGAAAATACATCTATTTTTCTTAAGACATCTCAGGCTGTGCATCTCTTTTGTAAAAGGATGAACGTCTACAGAATGTACTTGTAGTTCTTCACATAAAAAAGGGAAAATATTGGGGCTGATGTTACTTATAGGTTTATTGTGCGATGATTTCATTGGTCGGGCCCATCTAAGATCAAACTGGGCTGTATGGTGCCCATTAACTAAAATGAGTTTGACACCCCTACTGTAGATTTGTTGTGCAAAATTACAGTATCTTACAGTATCAACTGGAAGTGTACCAAGTGAACACCATCTTTATTTTACCTATAATTAGTGTCAAAATCTATATTTCTTTCAAGGGAACCTCCCATGAAAGACCTGTAAAATAAAAACCTGGCTAGTTCCCAAGTGTATGTGACATTATGTGAAATGAAGTGTTGATTAACGCCATACACTTACTTATTAAAACCCAATTTCTGGCCTAGGCATGGCAGCCGTAATGCAGCTCAGTTCTGCAGTTTAACATTGTGGCTACTGTTACAAAAATATGTTCAATAAAGCAAAACACTAAGTGATCCATGTATAGCCTGGAGATATGCTCCCTCTGAAAAAGAGCTGCACTCATCAGGCTGTGGTATGTAACCGCTTCTCCTTTATAATTGTGTGTGTTCGCGTGTCTGTGTGCATGAAAGTGTTTCTGTCTGCACCTGTGGTATTGTGCTTGAAGGAACTGGAACTCATCCTTGATCCTGTCACAGGAGTCAGAGGTTGTGAATTTCAGCTGCTGCGATGAAGCCTGCCAAGGAGAAAAACACACGAGAGGGAAAAGTTAAAAAAAAGAATGAGTGAAAAGAGTAAGAAAGATGAAAAAGAGAGCGGAGTGAGAGAAATAATTAAAAACATGAACATGAAATCAAGCAGTTTTCAATTTGACGCAAACCAACGGGTACAACATTACGAAGACACTGGTTGCCAAGTATGTTTCCACACACATGGGGCCAAGTGCATAAAAACCCTGTGTAGAATCAAGACTAAAACTGTGCATGGATAAAAGCAGAAACATGTATACCCATTGTTTCTGCCAAATGTTTAAACCCCTGCGCTTACACTGCTCTGTTATATATCAATCACTGCACATGCACACGAGCCGAACCCACACACAGACACAATTAGCCATAAATGGATATCGACACACCCCTATTTAACCTTCTATAGGCAGAACCCATACTCTGCCTGTCCTTGGTCTGGCTCCAGCAGCATCTTTACAGAGCAGAAGCAACTTTAAGAGTTATTACCCGAGACCATTACGAACAAAAGCATATGTTGTGAGCCATAACAGCCTGCTGATTGACGACACGTGAGAAAGTCAAGGTTATAATCCAACATGTGTTATTATCCCAACATTCCTTACTGTTATTCCAATGTTCAGTTTGGGTGACAATACATAAACCTACCCGGTCAAGCTTGAGTAAATCTTGGGAGTATAAATAATGATTGTAACACACTTTTATAAATATTATTATAGGGAATTTGGTGGAGACCATGTTGAGACCTTTGAGGTGTTGGAAAAATATAGCTCCAAATTAAAACTCTCTTAAATTCCCCCACTGGCGTCAACCTTCTCTTTAAAACACCATGGCATCACACACACTCATAGCAGTGCTTGTGCACATGTCGTAAAGCATAAGTGGAGTAGGGGTAACATGTTCTATCACTATACGAATAAATGTAATTGTGGTAGCAATATACTGTAGTTATGATGTAAGTCAAGTGAAATATTTTACAGTTTGAAAAAGACTAAACCAGAATGTTTGTTTGTGGCTAATTTGGTGAATCAAATACCTTAAAAGTTAAGATACCTTACAACATTTACGCAAGTAGAACAAAGTAAAGATATATCAAAACAGTGGTTCCCAACTGGTGGGTCATGGTCCAAAAGTAGGTCGCAGGTCCATTCTGAATGGACCACAAGTGACTCATGAACACGTCAAGTTGGTAAAAAAACACACCTTATTTTTAAGTACATTGAATTTCCGGCACAGAGCTTTTATTTTGAAGTGCTGTTTCCTGTCCTGCTGTGGAGTGAATGAATAACTGACAGCTATTTGACAAAGACAGCAAACTAGCTTGATGACATGTGCAAACACAAGTATGACGCCAAGTATTTAATTGCGTGGACCTTGAACTATTGAACCACTGTAGTAAAAGAAACGATGCACACAAAGATCATGGTTCTCTTTGAGTACTTATAGTAACTGGATAAGAGATGTGTAACCACGTCATAACAAGGGTGGTTATAACAATGTATCACAGAAATGGGGATACAAACAGCAGCCAAGCCAAACAGATTAAAGAAGTAAAATTACAGAAACATAACGTGTGTAATAGAGCTGAAACGACAAGTCGATTAAATGATTAGTCGATCGAAAGAACACCGCAAATTATTCTGATAATGAATTAATCATTTCTGTCATTTTTTAATAGCACAAATGTCAAACATTTGCTGGTTGAAGCTTCTTAAATGTGAAAATTTGCTGCTTTTCTTTGTCATTTATTACAGTGAATGAAGAGTCTTTGGGTTTTGGACTGTTGGTTGGACAAAAGAAGCAAACTGAAGACGTCACTTTGGGTTCTGGGAAATTGTGATGAGCATTTTTCAAATTCAAGTGTTATAGACTAAAATATGTATTAATTACTAACAAAAGTAAGCAGCAGATTAGTCGATAATGAAAATAATTGTTAGCTGTTGTTAGTTGCAGCCCTAAAGTGTAATGGAGCAAACTGCAAAAACAATCAAGGGGGTTGATACTAGGGGTGGGGGAAAAAAAATTGATACAGCATAGTAACACAATATTTTTGTGTGGCAATATCGATTCATCAGTCTTTTTTTTAATATGTAAATTATTAATATAACAAATACAAATTTAACTTTAGGTAGCCTACTAGAATAATATAATCAATTACTTTTCCAGTTCAACAGATACATTTTGCTGCTGCAATAACAATGACTGAAGTGAGATAAACAGATTAAAACCTATTATAGCGCTCTTATTACTTATTAGAGCAAACAGATGTTGACAAACATTTGCTTTAGAGACATAATTTACAGTTAAAAACAAGGTAATATATCGCAATACATTTTATCACAACACTCAGCATATCACAATATATTTAAAATCGCAATAATATTGTATCATGACTTAAGTATCATGATAATATCGTATCTTGGGTCTTCTGGTGATTCCCACCCCTAATTGATATAGAGATTAAATACTTAGTCGGATTATTGATTATTGATTATTACTTACCATTGGCTTGTTTTCAGTTATTTATGTCTTATTATACCTCACCTACTTGTTCTATCTATTACTGTTTGCTCATGTGCTGTTTTCCTTTTGTACAGATTACTTGAAAACTGCAATAAAGTAAACAATTAGTCGGTTAATCTGTTAGACTGCGGACAAACTATTATGTTAATATACAATGGTTTTGATATTGTTTGAGTCATTTTTCAAGCAAAAATTGTAAATATTTGCCCTTTCCAGCCTCTCCAATGTAAGGATCTGCTGCCTTTCTCAAGTTTTATACTGTAGTAAAATGAATATCTTTAGATTTTGGAATTCTGGTTGGACAAAACAACACATCTGAAGACATTACTTCAGTCTGTGGGAAATTGTGGTGAGCACTTTTCACAAGTTCCTGATATTTTATTGATTACTGTTAATCAAGAAAACAGATTGGAGACTGATCAATAATGAAAACAATCACTATGGATGTTTACTTAAAGGCACATTGGATAAAACTGCACCAAAATGACACCCATGTCATGTCAAAAAGACTTTGTATGGGCCTCACACCGCAAGCTACATCACCGCTCCTTCACCTAGCCTGGATGTTGCTATTAGCCCTTATTGTAATTCTGTCCACACTACATTCCCCAGGCAGCGGTGGACGGCCAGGTTGTGTGTTAGAGCACAGCAAGCATCAAACCCAAATAGGGACAAAATCTCATTATTTCTCAGCAGGCTGCATAATGGGTCAGGTGGGGAAAGAAAAAAAAATCGACATTTTCCCACTACGATTGAGCAGGCATAAAAAAACCATCAGAAATCTGATTGCAGCACTTACGGGAAGCTAGCCCGCCGCTGTTAGGAATGACCTGTCGCTTTGTACCCTGCCCCCCCACGGCATGTCGCTCAGCTTCATTTTTAACTACAAATAGGCCGCTTCGCATTCACAGAGCCATGGCCAGAGAATATGCTAAGCAACAGGATTGCTTCAGGTTGTAGGAATGAACCTGCTTGCTTCAAAGGCTGAATTATTTTTTGCTTTGTGGCTCAGTCAGCAGTGCTTAGCTCTAACATGGTAAAGAGTTGGGGATGAATTCTTACTAAGCCTCCCGGGGTAAACATATACATGGTCATGGTATTATAGGGGGTTGGACACTAAATTAATGTTTTAGATTACGTAAAAAGAAGCTCTAGGTTTGGAAGAAAAAGACAGGCAGTTAGGAGGTCATTCCAAAAAAAACCTACACAGTCCCACAAAACAGTGACAAGCACAGTGACCTCAGCCATTACACTTTCAAATGTCATGAGAAGTGCTGACATTATCATGCTGTCGCCACACACAGAAACCCCCAATCCACACAAACCAAGCTGCTGCTCGGAGACGGAGGCTCAGACTGTAAAGCAGAATAACCTTTTCCATTATCTCTCCGGCCAGTATGGCATGGTCCAAACTCAGCAAACAACAGCTTGGCTATATGGGTCTGTGCCACACAGAGCCTGTGTCAACACGAGGCACTTAGCTACAGGCAGCCATGTAACTCACACTGCAATAACTCTTCCCTGCGCTGCTTTCTGAACACTGTGTGTGTGCATGTGTGTGTTTGTGTGTCTGCCTACAGGTTACCCCCTGTGCCCGAGGGTAGAGCTGTTGCCCTAGATCCGATTTCCTCTCTGTGCAGCGCAGTATGCAAACGTTTAAAATACCAAAGTTTCTCTCAGTCAACAGCCCCAGGTAGGGCATCCTGTTCCGCAGGGGAATAACAGGAGAGACAGAGAAGACAGACGGAGGAAGACATGGGAAAAGGAAGCAAGAAAAGGAGAGCAGGAACTTTTAAATTTAATTTGGGCCAAAGTGGTGGACCGACCGACATTGCCATCCCCTGAGGCATGCTGCCAGCATGGCTAAAAGGAATTAAACCCATCAAATATCAGTCAGAAGAATCTGTAAACTTGCTGCAGTGATGGCTGTGCTTTCTGGGGATCTTATCACTGATATGACGACAGTGTGAACTCCTGAAGAACAACTCTTTATCACAGCTTGTTATGATCTTTATAGACATCATTACAGCTGGGAACAGTCATTTATGTAGAAACTGTAACATGACGCAGGGCCCGACAATAAGTTTTACAACTGGCTATTGGGCCATCAGCTTTTGTTTGCCTAAGGTGTCAGAATGGTTATAAAATTATGTATAACTGGAGCAGTGATAGTACATGTGTATATAGTCAAACATATGTAATCAAATGGTTACAGGGCAGGTTTAAATGTAGGTGTAATAGATGCCAAAAGTGGCAACCAGACTAAAGAAAATAGTTGGTGGAGGTCAACATCTGGTTGCCTGGAGCAACAAGATAACTGTCACACTTCACCTTCTTCTTGAAATGTTTCACAGATTTCCAACATAGATTAAAACTCCACAGCGAGAAGGATGTGTTTACTAACAGCAGCTTAGATGTGGCCTTATTTGGCTGATGGCTGGCAATAATTTGAAAGCTTGGCTGGAGGTGAGGTTTATGTACACGTAGGGCTGCTGCGGTGATTTAAGGGTGGTTCAACAGCGTGGTATTTGATATTTGGTATTACCAACATTTTTTGTTGTTTTGTAGATTACTTCATATATCCTGATTTTAGTGCTTTATAAATTAGTTTAATTGTTGGGCTATTATTAGGTATACAGTTGCTTTTTAAATAGCAAAGACGAGAGTTTTATATCAAATAAAATACTGATTCTTTGTTAAATGCAGAACACAGAGAGACAATGTGGTGCAATAAGGGATGAAACGTTTTCATCAGTTGAGACGCTTTGGTTATGTTTGGTTGCTATGATTCGTTACATCCACAGAATTAAAACCATTGGCACAAGGTAGTGTACTTTCCAAGTGGCAACCTCTGAGGCTGAAAAGCGAAGCCAACACAAAGTGCCGAAAAACTGCAGTTCTGTGAACAGCTACTTAAGGCTGGCTCTCAAAGCCAGTCAATACCCATAGACCCCCATGTTAAAATGCCCATCTTCATAGCAGAAGTAAATGTGTTTACAGCCTGGTACAAATAACGATTAAGGTCTTTATACCGTTCACATTTTATTAAGGTAAAAGTTACACATAATTAAAGATGGGCCGCTTTGTGTAACAAGTTGTCTGCTGATGGTTCCTCATCTTCTCAGTCAGATCCACCCCTCACTCCTTCACAGCTCCAGCCTCTCACCCAAATATGGTCACTTCTGACTCCAAAAAGCCAAAATTCTGACAGCCGTAATGCCCTACTCAAGGCTACAAATGTGCGTCCATGAACCAATGAATGATGTCACAGTAGCTACTTCCATTATTTTTACAGTCTGTGGTAATTGCTCTGGATGAAGGGAAGTGCTGAAGCTATTAATTTCTCCTCCATTGTTGTTTAGCAATGTGACAGTTGGTCTTTGTGGTATTCTGCTCTGACGGTGGTGTAAAAGGTGAAGTGAAAAACGGCCGCAGAGTCGTAACCAAAAGCTGAATATTTGTCAACTCTGCTCAGTGCAAAGTAGACGCTCGCTGCCTCGTCAGGCTGTTGGCATTTGTAGCTTAGGATAAATTCCTGGCACTTCCATCAAAAAAAGAAAAAAGAACTTGAATACATAAGTTGTGGCTGTTGCTTGCCATCCCCTGCGGTTGGCTTGTCAATACCATGGTATTGCAGTTATCTCAACAGCCCTACGTACATGCTAGCTCATGACCCTGCTTCACAGGACACAAATGGAATTGAGATGATTTAAGTCAAAGTTTTGTTATTGAAAAAGACATTATAAAACAAGGAACCCCTACAGCTAAAGACCCTGACACACCAAGCCAACCGTCAGTCAAAGTTGGGCTGTTGTGAGTGTCTGCCGCCCTCGTCGATGCAGGGTGTCATCAGCTTAAGTTGGCCTTTTTTCTGCCGATAAAGAATGTTGAATCAGTGTCTGCACAGTGGAGGCCATTGCCAAATGAAACCACTCTGATTAGCTGTTCAGCTCAGCTCATGAGAAGAAAAATTAAAGTGAGAAATGCAAACAAAGAGCTGAAGTGGAGAGGGAGTGAGGTCGAAACAAACTTGTTACATGAGGTAAGATTATTTTTCTTAAGCCACTGAGCACTTTAGCAAAAAACGCTTTGTGATATTTTGGGTTACTGCTAACTGGTGCACAGTAATAATGGCCTGTTCTTTCAACACTGATTGTACTGTTAATAGGCTAACTAGCATTAAGACGGTCCTCCAGTTGCTCTTTTTGAATGACGATTACAGACAACTGCGGTCTAATGGTATGGAGGGGTATGTCTTTTCCTGCAGGCACAGAGCACACATGCTTGTTGGCAGTCAGTTTGGTGTGTTCATGTGCAACTTGGCCGAGACACCTTGACGAGAGGTGACGCGGCAGGAGGCTCTTGTCACCGCTAGGTCTCTGACGTCAGTTTGGTGTGTCTGGGTCTTAAGAGAAAACACCACCATGATAATCTTGCCTGGTGTGTAATGCACACAACTGCTAGCACAAGTATTATAGAACAGTCATATGGTATTGTTTTGCTTTGTTAATGATGTGAAACATGGTACTAAGTACAGTCTAACATTCTCAATCAAGGTCATCACAAAGCAGGCTAAATCCTGGATAAAAATGTCCGGCAAAGTGCAGGAGTTTGAAGGACGATTCTCACAGTGCTGCCCTGATACTCTAGCCACTACACAACCAGGCTTTGCAGAGCTCTCCTCGCTCCGTGCAGTATACACAGCTAACAATGTTTATTATCCCTCTCTCTGTCAGTGACCAAAACAAGGTGCTCTATGGGGGCCTGAGAGCCCACAACAGATGGATGCCCATAATGTTAATGAAATACTGCCGTAATATTGTGACACATGCCATCTGCTGTGACAAAAAAGGTGCCTACACGCTGTGCAAGTGAAAATGTGTTTGTGCAAGAGAGAGGCTAGGCTAACGTGTGTGTGTGTGTCTTTTTTGTTTGTGTTACAGAGCAATAGCCTAGACAGTGTGAATGTGACAGAGAAAGATATGTGTGTGTTAGAGCAAAACAGAGAGCCTTAACATTGAATAGGTGTGTGTGTGCATCTGTGTGTGGGGTGTGATAAGCCTCTGTGTATGATGCTTGGCTGCCAGAGGAACAAATATTCACTGCCATGAATCATACACAAGGATACAACAGCCCACACACACTCTCTCTCACATGCAAAATTTGCATAGTGCACACACACACACACACACACACACACACACACACACAGTACCTAAATGTAGGACAATCTCTAATTTGATTCTGCCCTGCTCCTTTGAGACGTAATTAAAGCATTAAAAAGCTTTGTGCGCTGGTGAGGCAATTGAGACAGTCTTCAGCGAATAAATGGGATTCATCGTTTCAGGAAATTGCTGCCCCACCCCCATCCCCCACCCACCAACCCAAAGCCCACTCATCGTCACCCCCCTACACACACACACAGACACATACACCCCTCCTGGCCTCATCATCTGGTCCAATCCATGTGAAATCTACTGTGAAACATAATGTCTATTTTAAATAAGAATCAGGCTAAGGCTGTTTCTGCTCCATAGATCAGTCGACAAAGGCGACGGGAAGGGATGGAGATTACAGGGGGGGCTCGGCTTCACACACACGGACCGCACTACAGCGATTAGACACACCAACAATACATGAATACAGTACATATATCCAGTAGAGAATTTTGGACACACAAGTCGAGCACACACACAATTACAATGCACACAGACAATAACAGCAGGATACACTGGAAAACATCCTCCTCAGTATAAATCCTGCCTGAGGGTAGCGGCAGTGTGGGGATTGTATTTCCTGGAGCACTGCCTGACTGTTTACATCTCAGTTGGAGTGTGTTTGCGTGTGGTATATGTGTGTGTGTGTGTGAGTTGGGGGCAGGGATGGAGCCTTGGCATTGTAATCACTCACTAATGACTGGATGTTATCTCACTCCCACTTTTAAATGAATGCAGAAGATCGACACTGACGAGCAGTTGGCCTGTTTCTCAACGCCAGGCTGTCTGTTTGCTCCATAGCAACAGTCCCATGGATGCCATTTGAGCTGTCCACCTCCTCTGACCATCTCAGACACAAACACATTATTATTCAAAGATAACGCAAAGGCTGAGAAGAAGGGAAAGTGTGCCTGTTGAAAGCAAAGTAATCACTAGCCTTTTTTTTTAGTTTGGCGGCAAGATTAGAAATTATAGGGGTAAATTAAAGCCTGGATGTAAGTGCAGCATGTGTGTGGTTTAGAAAGATGTAAAAAGGGTGCTGAGAGCAGGCACAGAAAGTGATGTTTAAATGTGATGCATTATTGCTATAAATTTGGGGCAATTCAACACAACTCTGCAATCCAAAGATATTCCCTTTTTTCTGGGCTCATTTCCTCTGAAATAAAGTGTCTACATGTAGCGTTCATTCTGCTGAAGGGGATAACTATGTCTGGCTCTGGTGAATACAACACGTGGGGTATTTGTTTAACATGTGGGCAAACCTCTCAGCAAAAATCCATCATGACATGATTCACCGAGCCAGACGCTGAGGGCTTAAGCCTTTTGCTAATACACAAGCACCAAACAAAATCACATCCTCCATCTAAGAATAGCTCCAACCAAACAATTCCATCTAAATATCCCAGATTAGTGTTTGGACTAAAGCGTATGTGCCCAGTGATCTGAGAGAGGGTCAGGGCTAACTGGCCCGCATCCAAGCTCACCTCGGCCAACTCTGTCTGGGCCAAGAGCGCCTTGCTATGTTAGCTGCTCAGTGTGTGTGTGTTTATGTGTGTGTATGAGAGGAGGCTGAGGAATAGGATTGTGTCTTCAGCCGCTCTGGACAGGGGCTTTAGAGCGCAGGGAGAGCCTAATCCTGTTTGGGCCAGGAATTAGATTTTGATTATTATCTCTCACGAACCAAGCCAAGGCTTACCCCCATTTCTGCAGCGTTATCCCCACAACACAAACACACACATACACACACACACATACACACACTCCTCCCCCTTGCAGCCCAACAGATTTGACCTCGTTAAGACGCTTTAAAGGGGATTATTCTACTTTTATCACTTCGAGTGAAGTGCCCTTGCAAACATAGGCTTGGCATGGCTCGGCCTCCCTCCCCACTCCGCAGAACTGTCTTGACCCCCTGCGCAAGGCCAGCCAAGCGCACAATACAAACACACACAAACATGACACTTAAGGCACACTGCCCTGCAAACACAGACGCACAAAAATGAGTAGACTTCACCCACAAACACACACACGCACACAGGGGCACACACACACAGGTATATGTACAGAAACATAGCAGACACAAGGTGGGGGCAGGCGTGCTGTAACGCAACACGCGCACACACACACAGGAAAATAGTGCAAGGATTGCAAAGCCAAGGGAAATGGGCAATTTGTCAAGAGTGGGGAAAGTGGTGAGGCCGACAGGGCTGTGGGTTTGGAGACCATGGCTGAGATTAAAGCCAGCCTCGCAGAAGGGGGGCTTTAAGATTACACCCAGTACGGTTGAGCAGATGATTGATGCCTGCTTGTAAAAACCAAGGTTATTACTTACAACAGCCAGCGAAGGAGGGAAGACATGGAGGGAGGAAAGGAAGATTAGTCCCAAAGTTCGCAACAAATAAGTGGACAATGAAAGCGGAAAGCTGGAGTGCCAGCATGTGGCTGACACCAGGGAACTTCCGTTTCGTCTGCTCAACAGAGGTGCTGGCGCTAACGTTGTAGCATGTGCACATGTTAAAAGTTTTAAAAGGTAGAGCTATTTTTTCCCTTGACTCCAATCCAAGCCATTTAATTTTCAGTATGAGTCCCAATCTAATCTTAATGCGATACCTTAATGAAATTTCAGCCAGTTTTAGGCCACGTTCACACAGACGGTACAGTGTCAATGAAACAGGCTCCTCATTCATTTGGTTTTAGCTTAAGGGTGCATCAATACTTTAACGTTTTCATTTTACAACAAATTGTTCTCCATACACACAAGTGTTTCCGCAGAATTTCATAACTAATTCCCATCCATACTAAATGCCTGAAAATACACATGGCCACTTACATACACTAGACATGTGTGTATCGGTGTTAACAAGAAGCAAATTGTCTTCTCTGTGGTTGGTTGCTTAGTTACAGAAATACTAAATAAATGGTGAAAAGTAAAACCAGAGTTTTCTTTGCTTGGACTGACAAAGAGGTGGACTGTTACTGAAAGTAACACGTGTTTAAGATGGTCAAGGCGGCGGAAAACAGATTGGGAGACATTACAAAGCAAACATGATGACATAGTATAGCGGTGTCGAACAACAGTATTATCTGTTGTCAGAGTAAGTTATGGTAATGGGAAAGGAGTAATGGTACCCACATAAAAACAATAATATCACAGAAGGTATGTAGATCTAGCTGTGATGTTTTAACTTGACAAGTTGTGACTGACAAGCAAACATAAATATCTGCATCACCATTTCCAAAAGGGTTCCTTTCGTGACATCCAGACTAAAACGCAACCCTGATGATTTGAAACTAAAGCAGGGTCAACAGAGTTTTCAAAGGTCTCTGTTTTAGGGGTTCCAGAGCACTAAAGTAGTGTGGACGCTAGGACTACAAGTAGCAATTGTTATGCATTTTAAAATGAAAAATATTAGTGAGGATGTAACTTTAGGGTGCTTTCACACCTGCCCTGTTTGGTTCGGTTTAATCGAACTCTCAAGTTCAGTCTTAGGGGTTGAATGGTCAAACAGCGTCTGACGTCTCCTGCCTTTCTTAGATTGGAGTTGGCTGAATGTGACACACAGACAGAAGACAGTTCAGAGGTAAGGATGTAAGGATTTAAAATTCTCTCTCATATCTTTTTTTAATTCTTTACACACCTACTTCTGTCCCTTTTTGTATGCACAAATGAGCGCAACACTATGAATGCCTTCAAGAACAGAAAGTCCAAAAGTGTGCTCAGTTATCCCCATATTTGAACAATTATCACCTCTCACTCTTCACTATCACAGCAGACTTTTCACCCTTCCTACAAGTGTGGCCATTTGGAATAAATAAAGACAAAACTTTTGCAACGATGCAATGTTATTTCATCCAGTAACCCACTGCATTGGCCAGATAAATGCAAGTACACGTCTGGTAAAAGACTTTGTGACAAGAACAGTGCAATGCCACCATTTCCCTCTCAATCACTCACTCTCTTCTAAGTATTCAATGGCAACTTTCCCGTTGTAAAATGTTTTGTAGTATCGTATACCGCTGTGCACTGTGTGTGTTTTGTTGTCTGATAATCTTTCAAACTAATCAGTCTATTACTAAATCAGAACTTCCTGGATATTTTCTGTGTTCTCACTGGTACCTTCAGCAACATGCCCTCTCCAGTGGGACCCCTGGTGTTGTTTTAAGCATGGTTCTATTTTCAGTCTGAATTCCCGCTTACACCACCAAAATTTCATTAGCCTGAGTGGCACAGCTGACAGGGTGTCCTGTTGCAAATATCAAGCATGTTTAATAAGGATGGGACTGGTTGCACTCAGGACTGGCGGGGCACCGACCTCACAGCAGGGTGGTGACAATACCTGCCAACATGTATTCTGAATACAACACTATCTAAACCAGTCCTGTCTCATAGTGGACGTCTGTCCTCACCACCACCACCACCACCACCACCCCCCCTCCTCCTGAACGAGGGAGGTTTTCATTGCCTTGTTGTGAGTCCTCATGGTGTCTGAATGAGATCTTGGTGGAGATGAGGTGGCATATTGTTCCAGTCCGGGCATTACTGCTCCTGGGCACACAAACAGAGCAGCTAATTCTCTTGTCTGAACTGGTGCAGTGCCTCGCGTTTTGGCAGGTCTGGGGGCCCTGGCCAGGGCAGGCCAATCCAGCAGCCCCCCGTCGAGCTGCTTTGTTCCAGCCCATCGCACCGTTCTGCTCTGAGGAAGGGCTGCCCCACCCACCACCACCACCACCCTCCCTCCTTCCCACCTCCCACACACTCCTCGTAGGGAGCCACTGCTGAATACTGATGCAGCCTCTCCACTCCACACCCCCCCCATCTTCCCTCCCACACACAAAAAACACACACACACACCACCCGATGACCTCTCGACTGCGTGTGTGAACATGCACACACACACACAAGCACAAATTCATCACCATTCTACTTTTTCCTCTTCACGCACAGCATCCTTCAGTCATGCTGGGATGCACACACACACATATCTGCACACACTCATATACTGCACATATACGTCAGTAAATGCAACAAAAACACACACAGATATTCACATCAGTAGCTCCAACGGACTTGAGCAAAACCAAAAACATGGTACGACTCAGCTGACATCTGTTTTGATTTAAATTCATGTTCTTTCTGGTGAATTTGCTGCGGTACTTTGTGTGAGGCAAAGTGGCCAGAGTAGACAAAGAGGTACAGATACAACTTGCAAGTCTTATTTTCATCAACGTTAAAGGGGAAGCCCTGGTTTCTACACTATAATCACATGGTAACAATAATTCTGACAGCGTTCTGCTGATGATGTTTTAACTGACGACAGCAATAAACCACACTGTGAGCGGTCTTGTATTCCCCTGGCCTCCACACAGTCTATACAGATTCTTCTTCACTTATTTATGACCAACACAATAAATAAACACAAGGTGAAAGTTGTGTAACTGATTGGCCCAGCAGGGGCGGCATCATTCATAGAGTGGTGACATGTTTTCTGTCACCTTGATTCAGTATTTCCATCAAGCCAGAGGCTGCTGTGGTGTGTGCTGTGAACTCCGGAGGGATGGCGCACAAAGTCTGTGTGTGTGTGTTTGTTTTGCTTTAGCTGCATTCACACTAATGTGAACAACACACCTAAAGCTGTGTTATATAGGGCACCACATACAGAGCTTTAAAAAATGCTCTCCAAGGAGAATGCATTTGAAATTGCTGACATACGACTGTTATGTATGGCATCTCAGAGTCATCATTACTGAAAATCTTCACTTGCCGACACTTCACCAGACTTGCTTTATAAACACTTAATTATATATTGCAAGTGGTGGACAGACAGAAATTTTAAAAAGCTGCTGGCTCATGTGGCCTTAACATGGCCAACAAATTCACATTTGAAATACCAGAATTTTCTTCATCTCTCTGCATCCCTTTTGGAATATATATGGCACTTTAACAGTATGTGGAGTGCTTTAACAGCAGTACAGAAAAATACTTAGTGGAAATGCCAGGAATTTGAAAAAAGGTCACAATATTGCAAACAGTTTAATAATTAATTGGTGGTGTGTCAATAAAAGCATGGATGGATTACTGAACAGGCCTACCGGGTAGGCCGAAGGGCCCAAGGTGTCATGGCCCCCTGTAGCTTTCACCTCCAAAATGCCACTCAAATTAAGACGCAACACTGAAGAGACACAAAATGACCACAAAGAGATGCAAAGAGACAAAAATAACTACGAAAAACAGGCAATACAACCACAAGGAGACATAAAATGACTACAAAGATACACAACACTACCAAAAAAGACACAAAATTACCACAGAGCCACAAAACCCCCCAAAAAATATACCAAATTAACTCAGAGACACAAAATTGCCTCAGTGAGACGCACAACCAAAAAAATAATGCATAAAGACTACAGAGAGATACAAAACCACCACAAAGTCTGTGTATCTTCCTCCTGTGTAGGAGAAGTGGTGTGGCCTTTTGCTTATTTGTGCCCAGGCGCCCACTGTCTCGTAATTTGTCCATGGATAAAAAGCAAAACACAATACAGTGCAATGAAAACAGACTAAGCAAATAAATTACGACCTACAGGAAGCATGTGACTCAAACATCCACTCAAGCTTCAGCTCCACTGAGGAAATGAAAAACTGCGACAGACATAAAGATATGTGTGGACAGATAAGAAGACTCCTGATATTTGCATAATGTTAGTGGATGCAAATGCATATTATTCTGCATTTTCTTTTGCAGATTCTCTGAAAATTTGGTTCAGAATTGTGCAAAATTTGGATGGAAACCTGTGACAATGGGCTGGAGTCAAACAGGTCGAAAGTGCATATACCTGGGGACCCATGTTTTAGGGGTTAATATGCCGATCGTTACGCACAACATCCCGGTGAGAGTCCTGCTGGGGACCTCTCTCCTGGTAGAAAAAGGCATAAAAAGCCCCCCAAAAAAGAAAAGGGGGTATAAGTCAGAGGGTTTGAATGTGTATTCAAATGTATCCCCTCTGCCTACTTAAGTACAAGTCAGTGTGTGTGTGTGTTCAGTCAGAGATGGGCTGCACCAGTCTACACCCCTCCCTTTCAACCAACCCCAAAGCATTTTGACAATCATCCACTGTGGCCCTTCACAAAAATCAACATCACCTGTGACCCGTGGCCTCAACTCGGCCACTCAAAGGCAGGGCCTCCTGCAGGGTGGGGGTGTTTGTGGGCTCTGCGGGGCTCTGTTTGTCATGCTAATCAGCTGGCCTAACCTTAACGACCCAGACATCTGCTGGCCTGCGTGTGTCAAGCCCCACATTCAATTTGTTCCCCAGATACAAAAAGCAGATAAGACCCTTGAGGCTGGTAAGAATGTCCGTGTGTGTGTGTGTGTCCTTGCTGTTGATGGGTGAAAGGGAAAAAATCCTTTATTTCTATGCATGTACTAGAGCAATAATTACCAGCAGAGAAGAGAGCTAAAGTGTATGTTCGTGTGTGCCGTGCTCATGCTTTCTTCTGTGTGTGTGTGTGCAAGCTTCAATGTCTAGTACCCCCCACCAACAAACACACACAGCCTGGCTTGTTGCTCACACACACGCGCACACACACACACACACACACACACACACACAGAAATGAACACGTGTGTGTGTGTGTGTGTGTGCAGCAGAGCGGCGGAGAAGGGGTGGGGGGAGTTTGTTTAATGGGCGAGACAGGGGACCATGGGGATTAAGCTCCCCCCAGCTGGAGGCTTTAGAGGAAAGGCTGGGGGCTGTCCTGTTAATTCAAGTGGGCTTAATAATGCCTGTGCACCCTCTGCCCCTGACCCTCCCACCACTACATCAGATCTGGGAGGAAACGCATGATAAAGGGAGACAAGCAGGAGGAGGAGGGAGTGTGTCTGTGTCTCAGTGTGTGTGTGTGTGTGTGTGTGTTTCTGTGTGTGTGTGTACAACCTGTGGCCATCTCTACAGTGGAGCGTGGGCTCAGGGGATTTCGCCTCCATATTACTTGTGCTACTCTCCGGCTTTGGCACCGGGCCTTTCTGTTGCTCCACTTTCACGCCACAGCCAGCTTTGTTGAAGCTGCATTAGGATTAATCAACACCCAAACAATATGGCAAATGCTATCAACTGGGTCAGGCACTGTGCCACTATCAAATGAGGCTTTTTCCTATTAAACCTATGAACTGTGCCCGTAACCTGTGACAGTGGATTAAAATGCACCCATTGACTTAAAAGACACGTGAATCCTTGTTATACTGTGGTCTCCTTTGTGCCTAAATGGGACAACTATTTGAAAAGAACAAAATCATTGCTCACTGATTTTGTTTTCTGCATGTAATGACTATATTTACATGCACACTACTTTTCTACTATTATTCCAAACATGACAATATTCTGAATTTTATACGGATCACGTAAACAGCATATTCAGTTTGGATATCCTAAATCAGGCCTTTTTTCCAAATATAGCATCTTCTGATTAAAACATGTAGCATACAGCACAATCGGCATCTCACTTGGGGTTTTTAATCGCACTTTGCAACACACTGCCTCTTGTCCGTATACAGTCAACTCTGTCTATTGTCATGGATACGTTGTACGAAACTCATCAACTGTTTGCGTGGCTGGGCTAGATAAAAGCCTTTCTGTTCGGACGACACACCTTCTTTTAACACAACCAACTTTGATACAGGTTTTGAATCTGCGCCAATATCGCCAACCTTTTTACGAAGCAGGATGAAGGAACGTAAGATGGAGGCAGTGTTTGCACATACAAACAGGTCCGTCAAAACTTTAAAAAAAAATCTGATATGATGCAAAGAAGCAAAATGGCACAAGCAACCCAGCCATTTCACTTCTCCATATTTTGACGTGATACACGACATGTTAGAACACGTTAATCAGAGTATGAATGCATGTAAATGTGAAAATGAGTGGAATATTCATCTTCATTAGCCATGTAAACAGCTTGGTGGGAATACTGTATTCTTTGGAATAAGGGCAAAAAAAAACAGAGTGTTTTGTGCATGTAAAAGAAGTCGCTATTGCAGTTTCACTTCAATAGAAAGCCTTTTTTTGTCATTGTACAAAGAATATACAACAAGATTCGGAGTGCTACATCTAATCAGGTGCCAACTAGTCAATATACCAAGCAAGTAAAAAAAAAACAAAAGACTGCAAAATCATTCATAAAATCTGAAATATTTCGTGTAAATAATAGGCTATATCAAGCTGTACTTAATAAATAGAGTTTTTCTCTGTGAAGTAGTGAACTGCACTTGAAAAGCACTACGTTTACAGTGTAATCATTTAAATCCTTAAAACACTTCCACTAGGCATGACTACTACACACAATATGTGCCCATTTACAAAAACCAAAATGTCAAACTGGGGAAGATGCAGAAAGAAAGCAGCAACCATCCAAATGTGGAAAATGTCCTGACACAGTGTTACACAGGAAAATCTTTCTCGTTTCTATGAATCAGCTAAAAGCCACACAGCCCTTTTACACACAGTTTACATTAGCAATACAAATTGTCTAAAGTGTCCAGGAAAAGGCAACATCTTCTACGATTCTGACAGGAAATGCCTTAACGTTATTTTAATGCAGTGTGACCGCACATCAGCTCTGACGCCAACACAGCTTCCTCTGCAAGTCCTCTGCTGCTTTAAATCAGACACATCATACATGAGAGAGTCCTTGATTGTGTATATTCATAGTGAGAATATAACGCTTTTGTTCACATCATATGAACACTGAACACTAATGTCACTGCAGAGAGAACAAAGGAAAGTAGAAGGAAAGCAGATTCGGTGCTGACTGAGTCCGTTTGAGAGATCCATCATCTGTCATTATGAGGCAGTGCTGTTACTCTCATCCTCCAGCTCCTTATCTTTGACACTCATATCTATATGAGTGTCACACATTCTCCCCATCCTCGGGCCCCTGTGACAGCAGCAGCAGCAGCTGAGGAGGAAGAGGATTTAGAGAGGGAAGACGTGTGTGTGTGTGTATGTTTATGTTTAAAGCCACAGTTGGAGGTGGGGGGTCAGAGCACAGGTGTGTTTGTGGAGGGACGGAAATGGCTTGTTGCAGCAGGTTAAAACTGAAGCAGCTGCAGAACGAGTGAGGAGACATCCTAAATTCCCAAACCCCATTTTTAATCCTGTGTGTTGGGTCTTAATACTCCAATCAAGCAGCATAAGGGCACTCAATTGGATTAGAAAAATAACCTCCTATCAGACAGGCAGGCAGACAGGAGTGCGGTGGCCCAGCTGCTCTCACCTTGGAGAAGGTGACTGGGTTCTCACCCCATCAGGAGGTGACTGCTTCACCACTTCACTAACAGGAAGGAGGGTGGTGAAAACAGGGCTCTAAAGTGACATCTCGTCCCAGTAATTCCCCGAAATTAAGTGCAGGTAAATATTATCTGAACATAATTATAAATGGGCATCCCTGAAAGGTTTCCTCTTAGGGAACACGATGAAGACCAACTGAAAGAGCACAATCACATGACTTACTTCTTGCTCATTAATGTGGCCATGTCAAATGGGATGACAGAGGAGATACCCGCACACCAATGTAACTGGGCTAGAAAGCCACATGAAGGTCCACAAACTAAGAATAATGCAAAAATAGTCTATTTATTTAAGACATCAGTGCACAAAAAAGGTGCTCAAAGTGCAAAAACATGAGTAAAAACAGCAGCAAATGTGTCAGTCCTTGACTACGATCAGTGTGGGTATCTCCTCTGCCGTCCTTTCTTGTTTGCCTATATTACGGACGCACCCAAGATAAACTTTTTGTTGCCCCAAGTCGGCGCAGATTCACAGCAGCCCTAAGGCTTGTTTGTTATAAAGAATGGTATAAATGAGCAACCTACGACTCTCTCTCCAAGAATTTACTTTTCTTTTAATCAAAAAAGGGATCCCACAAACTATAATAACTGCATTTATCCACACGTCCTTTTCTACCACTGAAATGACTTTTTTCTGCAAGCACTACAAAGCCTCCAGGCGAATGTTGATATCCCACCATGCTTTGAGGAGGTAATAACTCACCGCACTCAGTGGGTACATACTGAACAATACAAACATTGTAATACCATCAGGGTTTAACATAAGGATAGCCCGATTGTCCAGGGCAAGTTAAATGCCATGTTGGGCTAGTACATTTAAAAGTATTAAATACATTGTTTTTTTCGGCAGCTGATGACGGAAGTAGCTAAGGAGTGAGTCATCGCTCTTCCTTTTCAATTCTGAAGAGAGTTGCACATGTGCAGTATCAATTAGCACATGCCAGAAAATGATGGCAGGTAAAATCAAAGTTTATGAGCTGAAAGCAGAGCGAGAATTTCAATTATCCTGGAAACAAGAGTTAAGTTGGGTGGTGTTAAAAAAGCCTGTGAGCGTCTAACGAATCCATCTCTGGAGAGAGGGAGGTGGAATTGTTGAGTTATTTTCGATATGCAAGAATGTTTATTTGCATCTATGACACACTGTGTCTTTGTTCTGATTACTTTAATTAAAAAAAGAGATTAAACATGTCAATTAACTTTAGTCTTTGCTGTTATTTGATAACTACTAATAAATAAAATAATTTGTAAAGAGGCAAGTAAAAATGGACTTTGGAAAAGAAGGTTTCTGACCCACCCAGGCAAGTGAAAATAAATAAATAAATAAATGACATTACAGCTGAACCCTGATTATAGCATGGGCTAAAAAACATAGCTACTTCGGTTCAAACCATGCAACTGCTAATCTGAAATGGTCACTTTTGAGATGTTTGGCAGAAGTATGAAAAGCACAAAATGGAGTCCCTTAAGTTGTTTCTATACCACCTGCATTTCCCATTTTTAATTAAAAAAGTAGCCATGATAAGATTGTATCTAATACACTGACAGGTATATGATTGAGGATATGTCTACAGTGAACAGTCTAAACTGTGGTAGGTTTTTTTGGTTTGTAGTTGGTATTATACAAAAAAACAAGCATCCTTTTAGATCATCAGTTTCAGGACACTTAGGTTGAACTCTGTGGGATGCACGGCTTATACAGGATTTCACTCATCTGACAAGCCAGGCCAGAGGTTCCCAAATCCTCACATCCTGCTCCCGAGTCTGAGAACACACATCAGCTGGCTCACATCAGCAGCATCAGCAGCAGCAGCAGCACCACAATCAGGCTGCCACACAGACTGACTGCCAAAGGGCAAACCCATTCAAGTCACAAAAGACATTCAGGTTCTAGCTTTAGCAAACAACTCTTCCGCTTTGAGCAGTAAAAGAACTAGTGGTGGCGACAAGATGTTGCCAGGGAGAAGCAGAGGGCACGGTCACTGGCAACAAAACAGTCTTCTTTGCTGTTGTGTTTACCTGCGCCGGACTTGGCTTTTTGTTGGATGTGCCCTTGCGAGGGCAGGGTGAAATGGCAGCCAGAACTGAGAGGGGAAAATACAGGTAAGCCACCACATTTTGGTTTCAGGGAGATTTCTTATGGCACCATATCAGAAGCCAAATACTTCCATTTTCAAATTGGGCCTGGGCCCCAGCCAGAAACACAAATTATTTAATTTGGGCCCTTGGTTGAAAAGCATTGCTGACACTGGATATTTCTACAGTGGCAAGCAACACAGTTCTGCCAGTCACTTAACATAAATGCTGGACCAGTGGGCTGAGAGCCCTCATCACTGATGAATACATGCCCTGGACTGAGTTTCTGTTACCATGGAAACGTGAGATTTAGGGGAACAGAGGAGATGTGCTTTTTTACAGTCATAAAAACACCCACCTGCACATAATAGTGTACAGTGAATTTTGAAGTGGCTCCACAGCCTTACAATGACAGCGACAACACCACTTTTATTTGTCCCCCCGAGTCAGGTTGGAACAAAACCACAGTCAAAATCATAAAAATAAATATTTTGGATAATGCAGCCCATTGAGTCTACACTGACACAGGGGTGTGCAATCATTGGGATGTGAAAAATGGCAGCATTCATATGAGTTGTTTGATTTGGAGGCTCTGGAAAAAGTTTCACAGTTTAAATCCCAAACACAAAAGATTTCTCTCCCATCGTGTCTGTTACCCCAAACCACACATCTTCTGCAGATTTCACCAAAAACTAAACACTGCGGATCAAAACCAACCTCATTAATATCCAAGAAAATCCTGCTTCTTCTAATACTTCAAATACAATGACAGCACGCTGCCAAAAAACAAGTTGCATGCATAATCCCCCTACCTAACTAACCTGCCTGGGTGAATCACTTGGTGCTTACTGTGGAGCAAAATTTCAGGACAAATGTGAAATTAAAATCCACTTACTGAGTGTCTTGATTGTGGAAACATCATGTCAATTCCTTGTTTGTTGCTTTCCTTCCCAAACACGACCAACTGAGTGCCCTGTGTTTATATTTTTCCTTGCGTTGGTCCTTTGTCCAAAGCTAGCCCTGCCTTACACAGGAGCTGTCCAGCGTTAGCAGGATGACTAGCTAACGGTAGCTAGCGACCCCCCTAAAAAATTAAGCCGAATACAAGTGATGCACTCAGCGAGGTAAAAGAGTCGGCGTCTCGTCTGGGTGATGCAAGACCATTCAAGCTGTACCTGTCCCGACCCCGTATTTACTGTGTCTGTGAACGGGAAACCACCATCAGTGGCTAAGCTAGCTAATTCTTCAAAAGCTGTCAGTCAAAATGATCCATCGCTGTTGCGAAGCCTTCCGCGTTAACGCACCAACGGCAGCGAAGCGAGCCCAACGCATGTAAATTAAAACCGTTGAGCACACAGCGGTGTTTGGGTTTAAGCTAGCGAGCAAGGGAGGGTAATGGTTTCCCCCTCTTCGCCGTGTGGTGGTCCTTTAACAGTTGGCTCGCCTCAGCCAGCTGCGACTACACTGATGAAAAAAAGTCAGAAGAGGAGGAGGACGAAAAAAACGGTCTAATTCTCAGAAATAACAAAATGTCTGCGGGTTCGTTTAAGTTGAATCCCGCTTCGTCCAACGGCTACAAATAAGTCGCGTGAGAGGAAAATCTGCGTTGTCGCCTAAACGGCAACTTCAGATTAAAAACCCCAAGCTGGAGTTAAACTCTGAACGTTTATCCGAGGAGTGGTGGGGGAACAGAGTGGATTTATCAGCAGTGGTGAAGCTAGAAAGTCAGTCCATTCCTGGAGCTGGTGGTGGTGGAGGTGGGTAGGCGCGACGCTGCCGAGCTCACCGCCCCACACAGAAGCACAGCGGATAGATGAGCGGTGAGCGGCGCGGTACCGCGCGGATCTACACGCCGCAGATCTACCTCATCATCACCCACCGGCTGATGTCTGAGCAACTAGCGCCTCACGTGGACAGGTCAGCACATAGTCCCACAGTCACAGAGGGGTGATGGGTCTATCAGAGCACTGTGTATGCAGAGCAGGGGTCAGGCCATTAAAGCAACTATGTGGTCTATGTCTCTTACTGTGCCTTCCATGTTTATAGTGTATTGTGGTTGTATGATGTTGTAAACTGTGTATTTTTTTTAACAGCATTTTACGTCTACATATAAAAGAGTTGAAAATTAACAATAGCTGTAAACTCTCTGTGCAACACATCAGTCCCATACCCATGGGGAGAAAAAAATATGTGTGCATGTGTGAGTGTGAGTTGGTATTTGAATCTTATTTACTCTATCTTAACCTGTCTTTTATGTGTATTTTCTCATTTGGTTATGTAAAGCACTTTGAGTTTCACTTCCTGTATGAACTGAGCTATACAAATAAAGTTATTATCATTATTTAGTTTGCAAGTTAGCAGTAATAATCAACACCCATACTTGAGTGCCATAAGTCTAGATTTCAGAGGCAAATGCAGGGGACACATCCCCCTCAATATTTGGACCATGTGCATTTGTCCCCCACAAAAAAACATTAACGTAGTAGAGGACTTTTATTTTGACATTTAAGATATTTACACCACTAATGGGTGGCTCAAAGTTTTCCGGTGGAGGACCTCCAAACCCCGTTGTTTCATGTGTGGTAAGGTGAGGTAAGGAAAGGTAAGGTAAGGTAAGGTAACTTTAATGTCCCTGAAGGGCAATTTGAGATACAGACAGTACAATACCTAACACACAGACTCCAGTATCACACACACTGTCAGAGGTAAATCATGGACATGAGTGGTCACTGCTGGTTAAGATAAGCGATAACAGACGGGACAAAGGACGTTCTGTAACGCTTGGTGCTGCATTCAGGGAGGCAAAACCTCCACCCTGATGGAAGCATCTAAAACTCAACATGGAGGGGATGCTGAGAGTCTGAGACAACAGACCGAGCTGTAGAGGTGACCCTCTCTTCATACAGATGCTGCTGCTTATTAAAAGTAACACCAGTGATCTCACAGCACAACTTGAGCACTTATTCCAACTTGTTCTTGTTTTTAAGGCACAATTGTCCCATCTACATCGAAACGCCTCAGCTTCCCTAAAAAGAACAGCTGTTGGTTTGCCTTCTTATAGACGCTGTCAGTGTTCACATCGAAATTCAACTTGTCATAGAGGACTGTGCCCAAATACAGGCCAGGGCCACCTCTGGAAAACAATAACCTCACTGGTTTTAGACACATTAATGTGGAGGAAAGACAGGTCACACCAAATAACACATTCATCCAGTATGATCATATATGTGCCCCCCTGATGTTGAAATGAAACCTACGCCCTTGTGAGTCACATCCTTCTTTGGCATCAGCCAGGATGTTAAAATGACTGAGAACCCCACCCACTTAAAATGTTTGCTTAGCCAGTCTGTGAAATATTAATAGATAGATAAATAAAATCATAACATTATTCAATTGTTTAATTATATTTGCTCAACATTTTATTACCCTACACTACAGGCTAAATGTTTGTGACAAAGCATTCTCTGTGAGACACTTACTCCCTTTTATTTTGATTTATTGTTGTCACTTTTTAAGATCTTTACCATTAAAAAAAATCTGAATCAGGCTTAAAACACGTTATTTGGTTCAATTTATAGTTATAGTTTCCATGATGTTAAGTACATTTTTGTATGATGACCCTGCGTGTTTGGAGCTCTGTTGGTTGCCTCATGTTGTTCTGAAAACGCATATCAAATGCTGAGTGCCAAATCTCCTTTATAAAGGTGACATCTTTGAAACAAGGTTATTATAGTTAATTGAAATTAAATAGCTACGAAAATTAGGTGTTAAAAAACATGCGTTAACTGAAAAAAATAGATGTTTAGAAAGAAAAACTAACTAAACAATCTTGTGTACTGACACAACTAATTAAAGTAAGGTCACAATACACAGAAAATGTCTCTAGTTTGATGAAATTTGCCGACACAACAAACATGAGGAAGCTCTGATGCAAATGTTTAATGACACTGGGATGTCTGCTGCTGTTGTATAAACTATGTAACAGCTATTCCGCACATCTTAAATCTGGCCTCTGACACTAAAACTAATGCTGAAAGAAATAAAAACTAAACTACAACTAAACATTTTTAAACAATAAAAACTAAACTCAAACGCACAAACACTGTGGACGCTAACTGAAACTAAACTGGAACAAAAACAAAATAAAATTAAAAAAGTAATTAAATACAGAACTATAATAACTCTGCTTTGTAATAATGATTACATTTTTTGTGTGTAATTCAAGTTGCTTCAGAGTTCTTTTCCAATAAATGTCTGCCTCACTCTGTCTCCCTGTAAGTTGTTTTTATGTCTGTGAAGACAACTTAAGTGATACTCACACTCACTTACCTGCAGGTCGAGCTCTGTGTCTTGCTCAGACCGTAGACAGTCACAACATCAGCTGTTACGGGGAGCAAAACCTGTATTTGTGCACGTTTTAGTCCATATAATACAAATTACACATGCAGACGGTGTGTATTACAGCTGCCAACTAAACAATTTTCAGAGCATGCTGTGTGTGTTTTTTATGGCAGATGGTAAATACTACTTTTCAGGAAGCCATTGACTTCAATGTCACAATGCTATAAAAACCAGCGTGAGGGGCTCTGGCACTACAAACGTCATGTCTGCTTTTTTTGTCAAAGTTCTGCTATTGTAGCATGATAATTGTCTAAACCCATTTGTGCCTGAGTTTGAGAATTAGTATGGACAATTTAATGCATCTTAAATACAATTTCTTCAAGACCCTATTGGTTTATATACAAGCTTCTATGTACTGTATTGTGTATGTGAGTCAGCCTTTATCTCAAAAAAGCTAGATCTGAGGATTTATAGATGTAAACAGACATGCTTCCTCAAAATGAATTGAAATCTATTGAGCCTACTGAAGAATGGCTGCTTAAATGCATGTTTTCACCTGCCGTAACACTAATTATAGTTCTGTGCAACTTTTATTTTTGTGGAATATATACATAGGAGTATCTTGTATGTGTGTACTGAAAATAATTAAAATCCCTACATGTTTATTGCTTATTCTAGGACATTTTTCTACCATTAAACATCTACGTAGTCCCATATGTCCAAAGACTAAATACAGTATGATAAGATAATGACTGTGTCTCAGAAACTACAAGAAGCACAATCTATTATTTGGTATCAGTTAACAAGTTCAACATCAAAGATGTGTACATAAATGTGATGTAAAAAGTTAAGATGGAAAACATTTAAAACACAATTTTTTCCTCTCTTTTATTTGCTTAAATCATTGAAATCAACAGGCCTATATTTGGGACAGGCCTTTAATTCTTTTCACACAAAACTATGAATCAGCAGAGATCAGGAAATACAATCAATTTTTTTTTATTTAAACCACTATGAATACTAATCGTTAAAAATTAGGCGGCCAGCACTGTGGGGTACAAAGCTTAGCACCGTTGCCTCACAGCAAGAGGTTACTGGTTTGGACCCAGGGGTGGGGGAGCCCCTCTGTGTGGAGTTTGCATGTTCTCCCCATGTCAGCGTGGGTTTTCTCCAGGTACTCCGGCTTCCTCCCACAGTCCAAAGACATGCAGGTTAACAGGTGACTCTAAATGGTCCATAGGTGTGAATGTGAGTGTGAATGGTTGTCTGTCTCTATGTGTCAGCCCTGTGATAGTCTGGTGACCTGTCCAGGGTGTACCCCGCCTCTCACCCAATGTCAGCTGGGATAGGCTCCAGCCACATCGCAAATATATCCATTATGAATCATTAATTTGATCTCGTTCCGACAGACAGAACATAGACAGAACAGAGAGTTACGACACTCGAGGATTACGGTACCCGGCATTACTGACAAAACACCACTTTATCCTGTTAAAATTATACCCACAACTTAGGTTTTTTTTTTTTTTTTTTTTTACAAAAAAAAGGTTTTGATTCTTTTGACCTGAGGACCCTTATGAACTGAAGGAATATGAATAACTTACAGGGTATTTGAGGAATGTACACATAATTTGAGGTAGCCAACACCCCAGTTTTATACATCCAAAGAATGTCTATAAAAAAAGAACTGTTTTAGCAACTAGACCAGGCCGCTAATTGAGACAGGCCTTTATTTGTCAAAATTTGTAGCAACACTGGTCAAGTAAATGGGACTGGGCATTTAATTGGGACTAGGTTTTTAACTCAAATTTTACAGTAAGTACAGTCTTTGGGTACAGAGCTGTGCCTCAGAGATAGAGCCAATCCCCAGGTCCTGAGTAGCAGGTGGCACTTTGTATGGTAGCCTCAGCCACAAGTGTATGAATATGTGTGTGAATGAGTGAATGTGACTCGTAGTGTAAAAAGCGCTTTGAGTGGTTGGTTGGATGAATAGAAGGGCACTGTACAAATGCAGGTCCATTTACCATTTAATCTAAACATTGTATTGAAATAAATGGAAACCAGCAGCTTACTGCACAGTGGGGAAATGCATTAATAAATCAGTTAGTTATGGCAGTTATGTAAAGCGTACACACCTTATATTGAAGATGACAAGCAGTACGGTCCTTTAATCACTTTATATAAGAAAGCAATCCCCACCCTCCGAAAGGAAATGTACAAGGATGCAATAAGAGAGTATAGGAACATATTTTATTCCAATTTAAAACATTTAAAGGAGAAGGCTATGAAAATCATTTCATGTTTGAATGAGGTTCAGGCAACAGTGGTTGAAATGAAACATACAAAAGAGAAATATGGCTAAAATACTGTAAATCAATAACCATTAGGACCCTTTTCATGAGGGCGTTGCATGAATACAGTATCTCACCCACCCACTCCCTCCCCAACCTGACAAACACATGCAATTAAAATGACATTTATCTTAAAAACAGCAGTTCATCATTAATCTTAAATATAGAATAAAATTGTCCTGTTTTAGTTAATTAATCACATACTTAAGTGTTTATTTGTTTTAAAAACTGGACCATGAAATTCACAGGCCCTCTGATTTTTCACAACATTGGCACTTGTTAAGAGTCTGGCTTTACAAAGAAAGGGGATTGGCACACTCATTGTACATAATTTACATTTGGTATACTTAAAAAAAGAAGAAAAAAAAAATCAAAACAAAAATACATTACTTTCAATTTGTACACCACTACACAAAGTTTATTTTAACTGTTTTAAAAAAGTCTGTCATCTTAAGTGGTCCTAAATACATGTGTTAAGGTGTGTCAAACCTTACAAAAGAAACAAAATAAAAGATGCAAAGATAGCTTTTTAATATCACTGTGTGTCCATCCCTCTAATCAGAATGGATCTCAAGCATATAAGCAATAAGCCGTCAAAAAGTGTACACATACATACACACACGCATACGCACACACCTCAGAGTACCAACGAGCACGCTTGAACGGACATCTAAGTTGCATGAATGCAGGCCCATTGCAGTGGTGCAGTTTCAGTGCCTTCGACCCAGGGAAAGAATACACAGTCCAATCAAGTACGGGAGAAGAGAGTGGAGAATGGCAGACATGTAAACTCACAGCATTCACTCACTCGCGATTGGAACCACCAAAATATTATAATTACTGTTTTAGTACCTTCACTTGGCAAGTCTTTTAATAAATACATTAATACTGAGGCTTCAAACACAAGCTTCATTCGGAAATAAAGACACCGTCATGTTAAAGTGGATGAACAACACCAGAGCTCTGGATCAGGTGACGACAAATTGGGAATTTTCGTATCTTTTCTGTGGCTGATCTGATTTTGTTTGGCACAGTGTTTTGTACTGGATTGTCGTACAAACCTTCTCCACAATGCATTCTACGCAGAATAAAGCAAATACAGTACAAGTCAATGGAAAGGGCTTTAAAGAAACGACCCAGCCCTGCTGCTGGCTCTGATCACTGGTAGTGTAACCATGTGACTTGGTCTGTGTTGGGACTAGCCATGCAAGGCATGAGGAGCTCGTATAGTGAAAGCTGATCCAACGTAAGTGTTTAAAGTGTACAACGTCATGCCAACACTGGTCCCTGTAGTGGTCACCTTCTTTTGTTTATCACAGTCAAGTTAATTTGCCTAGTGTACACCAATCAGCCAAAACATTAAAACCACTGACAGGTGAAGTGAATGACATCGATCGTTTCATTACAATGCAATGTTGTGCAGGAAAACCTTTGGTCCTCGCATTCACGTGGATGACCCTTTACGCACCCCACCCACCTAAACATTGTTATAGACAAAGTACCCCCACTGATTCCATCAGTACCCCCAATGACAGTAGCCCCCCAGCAAGGCAGTGCACCATGCCACACTGCGAAAACTGCTCAGGAATGGCCTAAGGAACATGGCAAAGAGCTTCAGGCAAATTCCCCAGACCCCAATCTGATCAAGCATCAGTGGGACAAACCGGTGCCCCGGAGGTTCTTTGTTCAGGCCTAAATGAGTCAGAACCAAGTCCAACCTATGATGAAGCCTCTGACCTGTCAAGGCATGGAGACAGGACCTCTGGGGGTGTCCTGTGTTGTCTGGCACCAAGGCCTTGTCGTTCGACCCTTTGAGTCCTGTGGGTTGCAAGGTAAGGTACCAGCATGCCCAATGGATGTTCAATCGGATTGGGATCTGGGGAATTTGGAGGCCAGGTTGATGTCTTGAGCTTAGTCACGTCTGCCGAGCCATTCCTAAGCACTTTTTGTGGTGTGGCATGGTGCATTGTCTTGCTGGGAGGGTGCACTGCCATCAAAGAGTGCCGTTGCCATGAGGGGGTGTACTGGTATGTAATGGTGTTTGGGTGGGTGCATCCACATGAATGCCAGAACCCAAGGTTCCTCAGAAAAACACTGCACCGGCCAGTGGTTTTAATCTTTTGGCTGATCGGTGTATAAGACCCCCACACACCTGCCGTTCAGGTGGGGAGCCACAGATCAGGGGAATGGAGCGTACTTCCTGAAAGCCAAGCTGAGGATTTTTAAAAGCACACAAAGACGTCACTGTTATCCCAGCAGCAAAGCAGAACACAACACTACTCTCCAAGCTCAGGAAAAGTCTGTCAACTAGTCGATTCAAAAATACATAAGCTCTTAATTTCAAACTGAAGAACGAGCTGAATTGTGACACTCGCAAAATCAACGTCTGTAAGCAAGCGAGTGTGAAAAGCATCACCGTGTATACGGGATAAAGTGGTCAAGAAAAGGCCTTTAAATGTTGGCTGAAGCACCAAAGATTAATCCACAAGAAATACACGCTGGAAAAAACAAGATCTCAGCCGAAATAACTTCAGAGCTTTGCAACATCTCTACAGAAAATTATGGCACTTAGCATAAATATACATATCCCTTCTTTAAGTGTCTCAGGATGCATAAAGGCTTAATGTACAAGATAATGGCTTTATCAACATGGCGTACAGAAAGACTCTCACTGGGTGCATGTGACTGAAATCAAGGCTAAGAATACACAGGGTGAGTGGATTCCCCTTAAACTCAGCACATCGTACTGCTTTTCTGTAGAAAAAAAGATTTTTTTTAACTGGAAACTT
Source organism: Epinephelus lanceolatus (assembly GCF_041903045.1). Taxonomy (NCBI): domain Eukaryota; kingdom Metazoa; phylum Chordata; class Actinopteri; order Perciformes; family Serranidae; genus Epinephelus; species Epinephelus lanceolatus. Next base: position 17,293,091 of record NC_135739.1, read on the forward strand.
TCTGGCAAACAATTAAAGATACACAGAAAGAGTTCGGCAGGACCTCTAATAATTTCTTTGATGTGTAATCTGACCCATGAAAAGGTCAAACTGTCCCAAGCATTCCTCTTTTTCCTGACTCCAACACAGCCAATGCCAAACATGGAAACACTACCAATGAGAAGATAAGCCAAATATGCAAAAACCACATAGTGGGAAATATCACAAAGCCAAGAAGATCAGCAAATAATCCATAAGAGTAAGAGGATGGTTAGATTAGCGACAGCCAGGACACTAAATATGTGCTATTGCACCTCGGGAACTTCTTTTGACGTTAGCCATTCTCCTCCTCCAAAAGGCAAAAAGATAATGAACAAAGAGCCAAACAGCCACCAGACTTCCCTCGGGAATGTCGTGTAGGCATCTGTGGACTGCTGCATTCCTCCCTCACTGAACCTGCGGCCATCACCCTCAACACGATGTCAACACACTCCTGATTCATACCCCCCTCCCCTCCCCCTCCACACTCGTTAATTAATTGCACCTTTTGCTCTATGCTGTCCATAGAGTCCTTTCATTTCTACCAAAGCTGCTAGTAGTAGCCCTTGTGATGAAAAAGTTATGAAAACTTACCTGAATTACATTGTGAAGACAAAAATAGCCATCTATCAACGTTCAGCTTAATGGAATATTTAAACAACTATCAGGCAAGAGACATGATATGGGATTGGTACCAATAGCCAACACATATCCTCAAAAATTACAAAAAAAAAAAAAAAAAAAAAGCAAGCATCCTTGAACAGTAAATATTCAACCACTAAGTTTTTTGTCTGTTTTCATTTTCCTATTTGCATAAAGCACAAACCCGACATGGAAACAGTGTTTTTTTTTCCCATTGTCAAGCGTTTCAAAACAGAACTGCAACAACTAAATATATGAAGTATCATTAGAAAGATAGAACACTTGTCCATAAAATAGTTTTGATATTTTACAGCAGTATAAAATCTCCTCCCGTCTCCTCGGTTGGAAAAACTGTGAGCTGAAACTAGGGAGGAAGTCTCATTTACTGTATCGACAACACATAGATCTGATTGATAAATTAGACATACAAAAAAAAGAACTCTTAACTCTCGCTATCCGTTAGAGTTTATCAAATGTCAGCCGAGTAATATGGCAAAACAAGAGTTGATTACGGAGAGAAGCCATATGGGTGATCGAGACCAACTTGTGACTTGTTAAGCTAACTGGCAGCGCAAAAACTGTTCATCTGTTTCATCTACAACTGACTATTGCACCGTACTAACCTGGTATCATCATGTCTGCACAGGAAGATTATTCTCACCATCGAAGGGAACAAATAAATCACAGTACGAATAATACATGTGTGATTTAGACGATAGTCGACATAAAAAAATGCCACACAAAGTGAGTCATTATGCCATCAACATCTGAATGATCCACTTAATTAATTAAGCACTTAATTTTGGCAATTTCCAAACATGTTTTGTTAGTATCTGAACCACTTAAGGGATGAGCAGGATACTGGCAACATAATTATATTTACAGAAACAAACGTAGGTGGTTTTAATTTGGCAACGGGGAGCTGATATACAGTATGTAAATACCGCTAGTGTTGTCTCTTAATTCTGTTTCGTAACGTATGTTAACACTTTAAAATGAGGGGCAGTGTAAAAGGAGTGTTCCTTTAAGTAGTCATCTTCAATTTTAATTGTAGGACAATAGCAGTAATAAGAATAAAACCAAGAAGTTAACATAGCTGAGAATATTTAAAGTCTGCAGAGAGTCGTCTCTGTGTAGCCCTCACTCTGTGTGAGCAGCATGAAAACTTTATTTACATTCAACAGAGCCTCTGTGCTCTGATTTGGGGCCGGGTTGACAAAAAAAAAAAAATCAAATACACAATTCAAGACCCAGGGGGAACCAAGTACCTCACTGCACCCCAGCACTGCCTGATAATATATTCCTATCATCATAATTAGTTACCCTTTGCAGAGGAGCAGAGTCCAGGGTCTGCAGCCTGGCCGTGTGCCCTCGTGCTGTAGTGTGTAGCATGCATGGGTTAAATAAGAAGAAGGGGAGAGAGCCCTTTGTCCATCAAAGCTTAGTCTACCCAGAGAAGGCCCTCTACCCACCTCCAACACACAAGCACTGGTGATAATGTAGTGTAAAGAAAGTTAAAAAATGTGAGCCGCGCCGAGGGGCCGAGAGGAGCCTCAGAGCAGACCGTAAAACCCAAGAGAGGGGGACGAATGGAGGGAGTGTTATATTTGTGTGTGTACACGAGGAGCGATTATTAGAGCCACGAAACAGATAACCATTGTTTTAAAACAACCAAAGAGCTGAGTGGAGAGGGGGGACAGGACGTGGATAGTGTTGGTCTGGTAAAGTATGAAGCAATGCTAAACTCATCGAGCAGCAGCGTGTTTCATGCACGTGTGTGTTTCTAGAAGTGGACTCTGCATTGTGTGTATGTATGTGTGGGTGTGTTTGTATGTGTGTGTGAGTGTGTAGGGGGGGCTGCAGGTCTCTCTCTCGCTCCCTCTTTCTCTCTGTTTCCATTTCTCTTCTCACACCAGGTTGTATTCTTTGAGGTTGAGCTGCAGGATGGTGTCTTTGACGGCGGCAAAGACGAAACGGATGTTCTCCGTGTCGGTGGCGCATGTGAAATGGGAGTAGATGATCTTGTCACTGTCTGGGTTCAAGTCCACAAACATCTTCAAGATGAACTCGCGGCCCGCTTGGGCGTCCCGCTGGGGCCCTGGAAGATGAACAGACCATCTATTAGGCATCATACTAGCATGATTTAAAAAGGAACTTCGGTATTTTTCAACATGGACTCACCACATTTTTGTGTGTAAGTGACTGATGGAGACAAGGATTTTTGAAATAGGTCCAGTATAGAGAGAGACTGCAAAACAGGCTGCAATGTAATCTCTTCAGGCAACTGTGCATTGTCAGTTTACGTCCACTAACAGTGCTTGCAGGCTCAGATTGTTATTATCAGTGTCTTTGACCACATTATGGCAATGTCCTACCTGTTGCTTAATCCAGATTGTCAATGTATGTAACTAAGGGTGCTTTCAGACCTAGAGTTGTCTTGCTTCGGTCTGAATCAGGGACTAATTTTGTCACAAAATTGTATAATTGCCTAGAGTTGGTTCGTGTTCTCACGGCAGCATTTACAAGTGGACCAGATAAAATGCCTTGATCAAGAAAGCTGCTCTTGATTGGTCAGAATTTCCATGTGGGAAAAATCCAGGAAGTAAACCAAACCACTGAAGAAGAGTACACTTGCAAGATAAATGTGACACTTTCTAATGTCACAATGGAGGGACAACTACGCAGGTTGATTTTAGCGCTGCTCATCGTGGACTATATTGCTGTCATTGTTCATTTTAGTCAAATCATACAGTTTGAAAACGAGGCGCGGCTCCAACTAGAAAACAATGTTTTGATGCATTGGATGTGCTGAATGTGCATATTAAGGCAGTACAGGAGGAAGTGCACATTAATAATCCTCCAGGACTGTAACATGCTCATGTTTAACCCAAACAATGTGTAATTAGACCGCACTTAGTTCGGATCGAGGTCAGAACACGTTCACCACAAACGAACTGCACCAGAGTTCGTTTGTAACCGGACCAAGACCTTCTGTTTTGGTGCACACCCAAGTGTGATTGCTGTGTTCGCACCTGCCCAAAAGGACCACACTTAGGGGGCAAAGTAACTTGAGTCTCCCTGAACCAAACCAAACAGGCCAGGTGTGAAAGCACCCCAAGTCTCACAAAAATAAGTCTCTTTCTAAAATCTTGTGGACTTTTCCACATTGTCAAAATCAGCTAAATATTTAGAGATGCAGGCTTTGAAATTAGCAGCAGCCACCAGCCAACATGCAAGTGGCTGCTAGATTTGCTTCACTCTCCAGCCAAAAAAACAGTGGCTATCTAGTGAGTGGTTGGTAGATAATGAACTCTAATGAATCTCTTAGGTAACATTAGGCTATGCTTTCTGTTCTTCAACTCAACAAACACTTCTCAGCACTCCTCTCTTTAACGTTCACTAATGTTGTCACTGTTGTTTTTAGACTACAACAGGTCACCTGTCGCGAGAGTTCAGAACGAGACTTGGTCACAATAACAAAGAGACCAGTGAAAGGTGAGGAAAAGTGTTTCATTTCTCTGTATGGTCCATTTCATAATGTTGTCAAACAATTCTAAGAACAATCTGAGCCTGCCAGTGGCAAAGCAAGCACTTTTAGTGGGCGTAAATTGACAGTGCGCAATTGTCCCAGCCTGTTTCACTGCAGCGACACTCTCAATACTGGACCAGTTTCAAAAATTGTTGCCTCCATTGGTAACTTAGACAGAAAAAAAACATGTTTCCTTTTGACCTTTGTTGTTCTTTTGTGCCGTTTTAAAATATGAGCATCCTTTATCAATTAATAGAAAAAAAAGATGAGGAGAAAAAAATTACATGTTCCTACTCTGTGACTTTTAACTGTTATGTTCAGTCAAGTATCAGTTTGCAGTGTAGCGGAGCATTATCACCATAAGGTGTCACTATACAATCAAAAATATAGGGGACAACTTTCCAGCCTGGGTGAAGTTATAGAGCACAAGTGACAAAAAAAATGTGTTACACTAGTAAGCTGCCAGTTTGGTGTTCAAACAGGTAAATGGCCTTTAAAAACAGTCCGTTACTGGCTAAAAGAAGACAGAAAGAAACAGACACAGCATCACTGACAGAGCCTGACCTATGGCTCAGCCTCTCACCCGTACGGATAATTCATTAAATGAATTCTGGAATTGAATTCACTGCTAAGGCTCAGCTAGCAGCACAGTCATACGATATACAACCATTCAGGGGTAGACAGACTATGTAAAATGTATGTTGTGGTTAAGATGTGTATTTAAAAAGAAAAACTAAAAAAATCAAATCACCATCAAACTCTGGGAAGTAGTCGACCAGGTGAGAATACATGATCTTCTCCTCCAGCAGGTCCTTCTTGTTGAGGAAGAGGATGACGGAGGAGTTTTGGAACCATGGATATGTGATGATGGTCCTGAACAGAGCTTTACTCTCCTCCATACGATTCTAACACGGGCCAGCGAAGACAGGGAGAGAAAGAGACAGAGGAGGGAAATAAACACAGAGTTAGTCTTTTAAAGTCTTTTGCGCTTGATTCTCACTCAATAAATAAACAGCTTTTATTCAAGGCTCTAACTCCAGGGTGTCCTGCTGTCTCAGGGATGGAAAAATATATATTTTGGGACAGTGTGGGATGGAAGGTAGACTTTGCCTATAAAAAAAAATACAACTGCGATTAAACCGTAACATTAATCTCTGACAGCGCTGTCAGTGTAGAATTGTGAGAGCATACATGATTCAAGAGAGCACATGCACTCTGCCATACACTGACGTGCACACAGCGATAAGATGAACCGCAGCAGTGACATCTGAAAGCAGCGAACCTGTCGCAGCTGTCAGGCAGTTACAATGGCGTCCCAAAGCGGTGGTGGGATTTTACGCTTTCTGGTGTCACCGGCAGCCTAACTGGCACGACGTACCGTAGAAGAGACAAAAATGGGGACAAACTGCAACCACACATTCTCTGTATCTCTGTCTCTCTCTCATTGGAGCATGCAGACTGGTGGCCTCTCACGTGCGCACACGTGCAAACACACCCACAGTGTTTACAAATTCAAAAAAAGAAAAGAAAATGGTGACAATGTTTATGTAAATGTAAGAAATATTCATATAAAATGTGAGCTTATTTATAATCTAATCATTTCCATCATGTTTTGTTGTCACAGAAATAATTTTAATGTAGATAAACAGTTCACAGTTATAATTGTGAGCATTTACTTCAGGATGGTTTAAATTGTATTTTCAGGACAGTGGTGAAAAAGTTAAGAGTCCTCGTTTTATCATTTCTGGCCTGTGCACCGATGCATATACTTTTTATTTTGAGGATTATCCCAAAAACAGTCTTTGGGTTAACATTCAGCTAGCACCTGGACACTGAACAGACCTTTGTGTGTCTGAAACGCTGCCAAAGCAGTGCTTTAAACTAAAGTGCCCACCAGTTACTTTTTTTTTTTTTTTAACCTTTATTTAACCAGGAAGTCTCATTGAGATTGAGATCTGCTGTACAACATTACTGGTGGTGAGTCTGTGAATGTGAGAAAGTTCAGCCCCTTTTTCCTAGTTTTAGCAGCTGCTTCAGTCAGAGGGGGCGTGACCTGTGTATTTTTTTTGCCATTTAAACATATATTGATATAAACATGTAAATCACATCACCAGTACTTCCTTCTTCCACCTAAAGAATGTAGCTCATCTCCGCCCATCACTTTCCCCCACTGCTGCTGAAACTCATGCCTTCATCACATCCAGACTTGACTACTGTAACAGCTTTTTTTTTATGGTGCACCATCCAAACTCCAAAATAAACTCCAATAAATCCAGAACTCTGCTGCTCGTCTGCTCGCCCATTCCCAATCCAGCTATCACAACAGCCCTGTACTCTAGAGCCTCCGCTGGCTCCCTGTCCCACAACGCATCCAACTCAAAGTCCCTCTCCTCACTTACAAAGCCCTCCATAACCTGGCCCCTTCCTACCTCACTGACTTGCTCCACCACCACACCCCTCTGATGCCAACCTCCTGACTCCACCACTCAGAACCAAGCCCAACCTGGGGGAACAGAGCCTTCTCCATAGCTGCTTCCTCTGTCTGGAACATTCTTCCCAAACACATTCAAGACTCTCCCGATGACTCTCCCGGTGTGAATGATGTTGTGTGTATTTTATTGTCTATTTTGTGATACGTTTTTAACCAATGTAAAGCGTCTGAGTACCTTGAAAAGTGTCCTATAAATAAAATGTATTGTTGTTAATATAAGTATTATATTTAAAGACACTTAGAAGACTGAGCTGAACAGGGCTAAACAACAATGACCGGCAAAAACCAGAGATTTCCAGTTTAATAAACACTTCTGTTTTTGGTGGAAGGACAGGGGGACTCTGGACTTGTGGCATAATAAAGGACTTAAGAAAATGAAAGTAAGAGAGTCTATTTAGGAAAGAAACAAGAAATTAGCAATAATAAAATTGCAGCAAACTTAAACTAATATTTAATTTCTCCTCAAAAACAAATACATGAAGAAACAAAACTGTTTTACTTAAACCTGCAATCACGTTACTTTCACATTTTATATGATTGCTAAGATTGTTGCTCATTGTTTTGTGAAACCCTCCGTAAATGCACAAACAGAAGATGTTGATAGGTTGTATTTGGATATTTTATGTTTGTATATTTTTCAGACAAACTGCTTTTTCTGACACAAAACTTCAGCTCACTAACAGGGATGGCCCGTAGCAGGATGGCATCAGTTGGAAGGCAACACTTAAAGTGGATACAGGGTATTATAGTAACGAATGAAAAACAGTCAGAGGACTGTCTAAACAACCCAAAAAAGTTGAATAAGACTCCCTGTTAAGTGATCCAGGCACGTTTCAAACATAAAATTTCTCCCTCCAAAGAAAACTGTCCAGCAAACATAAAGAGTGAAGTTGGAAACCTCGTGTAAACTGCTAAAAGCTGAGAGCTGCTGTCAAACATGACTCCTCTTCCTCTTTCTGATCTTTACTCCTCGCCAGCATCACTCCCACAGTTTAGTCTAAGCAAGTCATAATATGATCCCAGACAGATATGACCCGATGAAATTAAAGACGTTTGAAAACAATCCTGTCAGGCTCCGACTGGTCTGAAGGGTCAAAGTCTTGGTCTCCAGTCTGTCAACACGCCGGGATAATCTCTGAAGTCTGTGATGCCTAACTGCTGCCCGGCCTTGGCTCAGCTGTCAACCATTCAGAAACAGAGCTCGGTGAGAGCAGCAAAATGTTCCAGTGGGGCCTACCACCTGTGACCATGTGACACATTACCAGCAAATACACAGGAACCTGCAGAAAATAAAAAGATATTCCCATCCTCGTGTGTTCACTAAGGTCCCACGTCTGAGCAGACCCAGTGAAGATAAAGTACTGTGTGTGTGTGTGTGTGTGTGTGTGTGTGTGTGTGTGTGTGTGCGTGCGTGCGCGCGCATTAACAAACTGTTGTCAGTGCAGACAAACATCGACTCTGTTGATCATGAAGCTGTAGGGATGTACAGCAGATATAGAGTCAAGCTGGCAGCTGGGTCTGGATTATGAAACCCGGTCATCATGTGACCAGGTCAGAGAAAGGGTCTGTTGTCAGGAGAGGAGCAGAGGGCGTGCAGGAGCTGATCACATTAACTTTATTAGTGCTAATTCTATCTGAACAGTCAGAGGGGACGGGGCCGACCATGTAGATAAAGTCAATATATGTAAAGAGACAGAAGTCGTCTTTGTAGAGAGACGCATCAATAATCATGACCGTGTGTGTGTGTGCAATCTATGTGTGTATACATGCTGGTGTGCCCTCAATAAACTCAACAAACCCCTCTGACACATCTAGTTTCTTCAATCCAGAAACATTTTCTGTATGGATGTGACATATGGTCGTTGAGCTGAATACAAAAATCAGAAAACTGCATTTTAACAACACAATTCAATTAAATTTAAATTAAATGTTATGCTATAATGTAGCATAATGTTTTGCGGGAAACGCAACAAGTTGTGAACACAACAGTGACGAGTTATGACCTTAGAAAGTTGATATGGTGACTGTGTTAGCAAACAGTTGCTTATTTCTACATCCAGCTGACAGAGACCAACATGAGCATTCACTGGAGTCGTGTTTCGTGTAAGTCCAATATTCACTCTGCTTTTAACTTTGTTTTGGTCGCCACCAACTCCTGAGAGAAATATCTGAGGGTGGATTCACAAACATTTAGAGAATACTCTCATATCTCATTTCCACCATCATGGATCGAGTTCTGTTCCGGTTCCCGCCCTAATTTTCATGATTAATTCAGTCTACAGCACAGAAACACTAACGTTTTCCTCCAGTTTTAAGTTCATCTGAACTTTGAGGTGTGAACAGAAAGAGGACTGAGGTCCCATCAGAGCTTAAGTTGACCAGAACTGAGTCCTCTTACAAATGAACTGACAATGTGAACACAAAAATGTTGGTCCATTTTAAGAGGACTGAGTTCGTTTCATTTAAAAATAACTATTGTGGTAACACTCTAACTTAGCCTACATCTTTTTTAGCAAGGAGTCTGAGCTTAGGAGTGATCTAGGAAAACTGTCAGAGCAATTTTTACCCTAGTGAGGACGTGTGGTTGACACTACTGCTCGGTATGATGCATTCTTTTAAAAGATGTGATTGGTTGCCCATTTGTGAGCCTGCAAGGTGTGGACATCCAGCGTGAATAAAATGAACTGCATCACAACATGAGGCTGTGAAAGGGCTCTAATTGTTAGTGTGATCACTGATGACGAAGGTTGAGGCAGACTCAAGTCATCCAGTTGTCAAATATCTCAGTGTTGTGATCATTTTCATTTCTGGCGATACTGTGCTGGGCGGGAGATGTGAGCAAATCTCTAATGAGATCAACCGCAAACATCATCCCTGCACGATCTAATCTGTAGCGTTTCATTAACTCACTGTCATTCAGCTTTATCTCTTTCTCTTTTCACCATTTTCTCCTCTGCTTACGTAACGTTCACCTCAGGAGCTGTCTTCAGGGCAGATGTTTTATGAATAACTTTGATCTTTACCAGGACCTAGTCTTAACTGGGAGGGGAAATTCTTAGAAAGCACAATTCTAGGAATGTTCTTAGAATTTCGTCACTACCAGCAACTCTTTGTACTATGAAGCCTTGTGAATATGGCCCCTGGCTCCTTAGCTGCTACGTCTCTCCACTGTGTTCACCAGCTGGTCGCCAACTTTGTCAGCTGTTTGCTGAGCAGGTAGCTTTAGTGTACAGTACATCTGAGCTTTTCCCACTGGAAACAGCTGTCGCCTGCTGCTGGAAATTAGGTTGAATGTCTGCACTTTAAGTTTGAATATTCCAGTTCAGCTGAAGGAGATTCAACAGGCTGTTCAAGGAGCTGAATTAAAAGAGTGAAACCTTGCAAATGTCTTGTGATGGCATGTTCAAATTCAGCATTTATTATAATTATTAAGGGATAAAATGCTGAGTGTCAACTAAACTGCACAGAAATCAAAACTCTTTCTGTGTCGTCTCACCTCGTTGTCGGACTCCACAAGGACCTGGTCGTACTCGCTGAGCGCCACCAGGAACATGATGGAGGTGACGTTCTCAAAGCAGTGGATCCACTTCCTCCTCTCTGACCTCTGACCGCCCACATCCACCATCCTGATTGGAGCACGATGGGATGAGATGGATGGCCGCCACACAGGGGGCAGAAAAATTCACATAAAAGAGGAGAAATGACAATTAGTGCTACATCTATCACCCAGAGTCTTTAGATCTTAAGTGTTTAGCTGTTTAACCTTAGAATCAGCGGCACATAAGTAAGCATGCATGTCAAATACCATCTCAGAGTATCTTTTGTTAAAGCCTGAAGCCATCACCCAAAAGATCTGTGTCACTTAAAATGGGAATATGATTTTTTTTAAGAGGAAAATGTCAGTGCAAAGAGGCGTTCATCTTGTAAAATGTCTCCTAAAGCTTTGTATCCAGTTGTGGCCAATCAATATATTTCAAGGCCAGTTTGGAGTCACTACTGTTACTACTTGACTACTCGAACAATATCTTCTGAGTCTAGCACAGTTCAAGCCAAACACCTCTTCTGCACTGAGAATACAAACTGAAGAAACGTGAACAGAGCATCTGCAGCGTGAATCACAGAGAGGACAGAGCTTCTCTACGGTGGACCAAAAATAACTACAAGGAAGTGTATGTGTGTGTACAAACAATCCCACCCTGCTCTCCTTTCTCTGAGAAGTAGATGCAGGAGAGTCCGTTTAGGGGATGGAGAGTAGTACAAAATATTTTCTGGTTTTGAAGCGCCACCAAAAAGGTGCTAAATGCGAGAGGTATGAGAGAAGCGACAGATAGAGGTCAAAGGAAGACAAGGGGAGTGGTCGACGGGAAAGAGATGAGGATGTGTTAAAGAATTTAGAAATCAAGGAAGAAACACTGAAAGTCCCCATGAAACAGGTTCTAGTGTCTTTAACGCCAGTACTGTGATGCATTTCCCAGTGAAACGGAATATGTGAGCGATGTTCAATTACAAGAGGGACTTGGCCACTAGGACTAAAAAGTGGGCAGACATAAGCCCAGTTCAAACCAATGATTTGCGACGAGACGAAACAGTTGCAACGGTGTTAGACGGTGGGTCACTGCTACTGCTCGCTGTATGTGCTTATGCCCCCTAACACACACACATTTTCAGCACTGCTTCCCTATATTATTGTGGCGTATTGATTATGAATACAGTCCATCTGATGCTCATTTATGTTTTTCGCCATTTCATCACTACTACAAATGCAGCTGTAGCCAGTATCTCACTATGACTATCCTCATTCATATTTTAAGAAGTTACAAATTGTATTCAGCCACAAAATAAGCCTGAAAATCTGGAAATCAGAACGACAGCGCAAAGAGTTGTTGCATAGAGATGATACACCATCTCATGTAGTTGCATTTGTGTGAACCAGCAGGTTTTAAGAACGTTGCAGAATGGCGCATTGCAAGTAAGTGCATGTTTCAACTCGTCTTGTCGCAAATCTTTGGTCTGAACTGGGCTTTAGAGTTCAGCCTTATACGGAGCTATAGCTGAGTCTGCTGCTGAGCGGACTGTTGGCTCCACACACATCTCCCTCATCGTTAGATCAGGAGGACGACGAGGGAGGAGGAGGAGGATCTCAGCCACGTTGTTTAGGAAGTGAAAATGAAAGGTATGCCCAGTGATAACCAAAAACACGTCTCTTCCTAGCTCTCTCCATTTTGCTCTGTGGCTTATGTCACTAGCTAACAAGCGGTGCAGTGCAGTTTTAACTGACCGTTGCGGCTAGCCATCTTGAACTGTTGTAAACGCTCCTGACTGCAGGATGAGTCAAACATTTCAAACTGTTTTGCCCTGTTTTACAGAATTCTCTTTCTCGAGACTGATTTTTGGCATATAACAGGAGATAAACGATTAATTAATGCAGGGACACAGATTAAAACTGGGAAAATGTAACTTTTAACAACATGGGGACTTGAATGCAAGAAAGCTTTGATTCTGGGGTAGGAGACATGGATCGACTTATTGTTAAACTGGTTATAAAGTCCACATTTTGTCTGGATGACAGTACAGTAGTACAAAAAACAAGCAAGGGTAAATCGATTCAATTAAATTAGACTGAAGAGCTAAAGCTGCTGGATAAGAATCCAAGTGGGGCAGAAAGGGCAAATGTTTTATCTGTCCATTTAAACTAACTAAACAGCTACAGAAAATACAAACTCAGACAATGAATCAGTGTCCCTACACATTTTGATGGACAAATTTCCAAACTTTTCAATGTCTTTTCAAGGACCCATAATAAAGATTTTTTTTACTTGCCCCACTTACCCGGCGTTTTTCAAACATATCAGATTCAAACATAATTTCCGCTATCTGGCATACATGAAGGGAGAGACGAACCCAGGGAGAAAATGACGAAACGTATGTGGTGTCACAAATCAATGCAAATTAAAGCTTCATTAAGTCGACAGCTAAAGACAATTAATTTGCTGTTATGTTACATCACATGGAAGGTTATCAACGTAAGATTATTGTAACTATTCCCTTATGAACAAAGTTCCATGACTATTCCAGGCCTGGAAAATGTGACTGTGAAATCCAATGACTTCTCCAGGTTTTCATGCGCGTGGGAACCCTCCCGATGAATTAAACTCTAACTGCACTCTTCAGACAAGTCAGTTTAAGTCTCTATTCCAGACAATTTCAGCCAGTATCATTAAAAAGCTAGACAGCGAAACTTTGATCACACATCACAAAGGTGAACTCAGTCAGTGAATCTGCTCGAAGTAAGGAGGGCATTGATAAATGGAGTCCTCCAGAAGAGCCAGCCTAAAATAAAACTCCTTCACATCAGACGACCTCCTTTTTTTCCCCTAGCAAGGATGAGTGACCTACTTAGTACGATAAGCTCTCCTATGCTGGGTAAGCCAAGTGAAATGACATTTTCTGTGACTTCAAAAGCCAATTAAAAGAGAAGGAAGCAAGCCTAATGGAGATGTGTGTCTATGAAAGGCTTCCTTGTTGCAGCTCAGGCCCTGTCAGCAGCAAGCAGGGGCAGCGCAATGCCACATGTGCTTGTTACTATACATGAGTTTGAGGCTGAGGAACTTCTCATCCTGCATCAAGTATCCTCCATGTTTAATTACAGGAATATAACGACTCATTCTCATAAATCACTAAACTAAGAAACCTCAATAATCATGCTCTTCTTCCAATAAAACCTGACACCTCACATTTATTCCCACTTCATATTCGCATTTTCAGTCTCTTAACACAAAATTGATGTCATTGAGAGCATGTAGTGATTCACCATCAGCAGCGCAGCCAAGCTGAGTAGAGCCTATCGGCAAGCTGCAGCAGAGCTGCTGGGAACCTCTTCAGCACAACCTCATTGCGAGCAGAGTTATTTCTAGCCTTGCCAAGCGTAGGAGGGGGCTGACATGATGGCTTCCTATCGATTCGCACTCTTCTGTAATCGCTCTTGTTCCCTGGGTCCAACTCTATCTCCTCATCTTCTCTCTCTCTCTTTGCAAGAGGAGGAGGAAGGGAAGCTGCTCTACGTATTGGTGGCGGGTCCTAAGACTGTCTCTGTGCCAAGTCCTGGAGGCTGTGTGTCTGGACTATGCAGAAAAACTAGGAGGGACTATTATGTAAAAACACTGCCTTTAAGAAGTTTGCATGTTTAGAAACTGAAAGACTCATAGAGAGCCTCGTCAATCTAGGCTTGTTTTCATTGTGCCAAATTAGACTGCAGTTAAGTGATAATACAGATGCATGTAGGGGCTAGGGCTACATCTAAGAAGTTAGTTTCAGTATGATTTATTCTGCCAATTTACCCGTTTAGAAATGATCGAAAAAACAACACAAAATGCCAAAATACTCAGACTATTATCATTATTAAAAAAGCAGCAAATTCTGATAATGGTGGAGTAATGTGGGAATGTTTTTAGTTTTTCTTGATAAACTGCTTGAAGTTACAATCCTTAAGGTTTCCCTGAAATCGAACCCCATCTTTGACACCATTTATGGTCTGCACTTTCTGCAATAGCCATTCCATGTATTTACATTTAGTAGTTACCTCTCTGTCTGGTAGTTTTTATAGTTAGTTCCTGCGCTGGATTCAGTTTGCTTGCGTACACACGACGGATTCTCAGGAACAAATGCACGCATGTTATCCAGCACAGGTGTTATGTATGAATATGGTTATTAGGGTGAGTTCAGTCAATCTACATTTTGCCAACAGGTGAGTTCAGGTATGAAGTAAAATGACGGTATTATAGAGTATATTATGTATATGTATTATGTAATATTAAGAGTTGTAACATTAGAAATGTGGGCTTTTACATAGAAAGGCTTCACTAATTTTCAAAAAAAGAAATAAAAAAAATTGATTAATCAAATTACATAAAATGTTTGTAGTAGTCAAATTAAGACTCTTTAATGACTTTTAAGGCCTTGTTATTGCAACATTGAATTGAAGTCATTTTAAGACTTTTTAAGGGCCTATAGACACCCTGTACTAAGTGCTATATTGTAGGCAACTGGACTTGCTTGAGTTTCTTGAAGACGTTTCACCTCTCATCAAAGAGGCTTCTTCAGTTCTAACAGACTGACGTTTGATTGGTCCAAGTGAGAATGGGTGGTAGGGATGTATTTACAAAATGCAGTCTTGGGATCCCTTCCCAGACGACTTAACACCCATTCTCACCTGGACCCATCAAACACAAGATGGCCGGGTGGACCAACAACTCACATGTGACCTTAACAACTGTGTAAGGGTTCACACCCACACTGAGTTTAATACCTGTGACTCCACATTAGTCCGTCAGAACTGAAGAAGCCTCTTGGGGCATCGGTGGCTTAGTGATAGAGCAGGCGCCCCATGTACAAGGCTGTTGCCGCAGCGGCCCGGGTTCGACTCCAGCCTGTGGCCCTTTGCTGCATGTCACTCCCTCTCTCTCTCTCCCCCTTTCACACTTGTCTGTCCTATCCATTAAAGGCAAAATGCCAAAAAAAATCTTTAAAAAAAAAAAAAAAAAAAAAAAAGAACTGAAGAAGCCTCTTAAATGAGAGGTGAAACGTCTTCAAAAAAGTTCTGTTGCCTACGATATAGCACTTATGATTATGATGGCCTGGATGACTGAGAATCTTTACCGGCTGTATTAAGCTATTTCTAATGCAAATGAAACATCTAACCTCCACTTTTGTACATTAAAAGCATTCCACTGGCAAAAAATGTGGTTTTTATTGTGAAGCAGCAACAGGAAATGCATGTATTTCTTGCCAAGGTTAGTGCTAACTGGGAACATTCATTAACAAAAAAATGAAGTTGCTCAAGGGGGGCTTGCTGTAGTAAACTACATGCGCTACCATAGCAACCACAAGCGTCCACAAATAATCCAGGACTAAAATCTCAAGGAATACAACGTTAAACCATTAATCATTTATCTAAAGAACTAGTTGTAGAATCTACTTGAACACTGAATGTACTGCAAATAACAGAATGGATTGGGGACATATTCACACAAAAATGGGGACATAAACATTGTTGGAGGTGATACATGAACATGTTGACTAACACTTAGGATGGCCTTTTAAAATTAATACAAAACACTAGTAGGGTACATAACTGGGGTTAGTCGAAGTAGTGTAGTTCTCATTCTACCTGAAAATGATGCTTTGCAAGTCGAAAGGGTATTCTATGATCCCAGTGGTTGGGATTCGAACCCTAAGCACGTCCTGTTGGGTTGGTAGATAGGACGGTTCAGCAATACGATCCAGATCGCTTAGATAGCTAGAGACAGGAAGAACAAAGACAGAGAGAGAGAGGGAGGAAAGAGAAAGTGAAGCATAACAGCAGATACAGCAGACCCCCACCAAAAGCAAGTGGATCAGTCCAGATGTAACCACAGAAAACCATTTCCAAAGAGTTATGAGGGGATTAGGTGATGTTTCGTGCCTCAACCCCCAAATTTTCTCTTAGAAATGTAGCTTCATCCTTGATGGCAGCTCCCAAAGACAAAACATTCCTCAATTTTATCTCTGGCTCCCCCTCACACTGCTCACTGTGAAAGTTTAGGGAAGCAGGACCTTTTAACTTGACTCCAAAACGATGATTTAACACTCAAAAGGCCAACTTTCACTGCCTGGGTGAAAATAAAAATGACTGCCCTTCTAGAGAGACGAGGAGGGTTGGGGCCTGTTCTTGAGGCTGGTCTTTGAGAGTGTACCATCAGGGATGTGTTAAAGTGCTGAGCCCTGCTGTGCAGCACAGGCTAGATGGAGATAGCGGCATCGACGGTTTCCAACTGGCTGACCAACTGTCAAGCAGCCGGCCAACCAGTGACATCAGCGGCAGCACTTGACACCAGTACCTGAAGATAATATTCTCCAGGTCAAATGGGTACTCAATGATGCCGGTGGTGGGCACTCGAACCCGCAGCACGTCCTGCTGAGTGGGCACGTACCCCGCTGTTGCTATTCGTTCTAAATCATTAAGGTAACTGTGGAAGGGGAAGGAACATATGACAAAGAGGTACATGGAGGCAAACACCAGTCACAACAATAGGAGACTACATGCACATGTATATGCAAACAACAGACAGACAACTGCTTTCTGTCAAAAACACAATTACAAAACATTTAAACAAACTTACATATAGCTAGCAGTTATCTCTATAAACAGATAAATGCATATGAATGCAGAGTCTGAAGATTTTGGTACTGGAAGCACTTTGGTTTCAGTTTATAATCCAAATAGTATTGACCAATGACGTTTGAGTGGGCTTTGGTTGCCTGCAGGTTAACAGTCCATGTGGAGAGCAAAAGAGGCAGACCGCATTAGCCGAAATGCAATCTAGGAACCTGTGCCAATTGTCTGATGACGCTTTAGCTCTTTACATTTATTAGATGAGTCAAAATGGCCGCTAGTGGAGGTCTTTGCCCAGATATCTATTATCTGGATAGCCGATGGCTGCACTGGTCGGATATAGTGGTAGTTGCCCCCAGAGGCTAGGTCATTGTTAGACCATGAGTTCTGAGACTGAGCCAGCAGTAGCTCATAAACAAATACATTCGCACATACAAGCATAATCTTTAGTTTTCTTCCCCATCCTAACCTGTCAAAGGAGCCACATTAGTCTGACATAGATTAATGCAGGTTGGATATCATTAGCACCTGTTTATAAACCTGCCAACATTCCCTCGACTCTCTCCATCTGTCTGATCCCTGTTCCCTTCCTACATTTGAGTGCGTGTCAACACAAGTAGATAACTGTCATGTCTTTGATTTTATTCCTCATGTTGATACTATGGAAACCATTATTTACTTATTTCATCACATTGATTTAGATATCTTGGAGGTCAGAGTTACACAGCGATACTGTTTCTCCACTTCTACACATCAAGTAAATAATCAGTCAATTCATTAGATTAATAGATCACAGACGTACTATTTGGTTGAGTCAGAGAGCTGGTACTCTCTCCTGCGATCATAGGCCTCCTGGATGCCAGGGTCAGCCCACAGCATCTTTATTGCACTGATGTACGGCTGCTCGAATGATGAAACCTTCTCCACGTCCACCTCGCGCACCACCTGGGCATTATTCTGGAGAAACAGGAAGCAAAGCAAAAACACACACTTTTAATAAAACATGTCAATTTAGTAACTGAGGACTTAAACCTGTGAGAAATGGGAGCGAAAACAAAAGTGTTACACTTCAGTTTACAAACATATCCCCACTTTCAAACCACCCTTCTCTAGAGTACATAGTATGTAAACTAGATCTGCTGATAATGATGAGTTATCAGAGGCCATGATTCACTCTACAAGAGCAGTTTATCTATCTATGATTTATTTGAATGTGATGTGCATGAGACTAAATGGACGTGAATGTTCATTCATGAATGAGAATTCACACTGACAGAGTGGCCTCTGTTGCTTGGATGAAGTCATATGCATTCCTGTACATGTTGCTGAACGTCTACCCAACTACGATAGTTTAACTATTAACATTTATTTGTTTTTTTAACTTTTTCATTTTTGGATGTTCCATGTCTGTCCCTGGCTCACTGCCAGTATCTCCTCCACACACACTTATTTGCTATTGGTTAATGCTGTCACTTCTAGGTATCGTTTAAAAAAATTATGATAACAGTACCTTTAAAATGATGCTGATAGCAACTGAGTACTTCATACCATACCCATAATGTGAATGGAGTGGTGTGTATACAAAAAATTAATAGCCTGGGCTTTTATTTGCTTCAGTCACTAGAGGATAGAGATGGAGAGATGGAGAGAAAGAGCGTTACGACACTTGCGTAACGGCTTCCGAGGATTATGGCATCGACACAACACCTCTCTTTATCCTCTTGAAACAACCTTGCTGACCACTGGAGATGTTAGACACTGATGTTTTGCTGAATCTGGTGACCAAAGAAATTGAAGCTGCAGCTGCTGCTGAGTGTGAGTTTTGCACTAAGGAAATTTGTGAGGGTCCACCCGGCCGTTCATGCACAGCAACATGGCTAACTGTTAGCATCACAAGGCTTTTCATTGTTGGGTTTGGCAACAGAGTTTGTTGGGACTGTTTAATGGCTCAATGTTGGACATTAGCTGGTGCTGTAGCTGTATAGCTTGTGCGTACCAGGCAGCAGTAAACCGACTGTTACCCAGGAGGACAGTGGCTCTGAAGATGGCTGCAGGAAGTCCGCTGATCAATCAGGACTAGACCGCCGGCGCAAAAAGGATTGACTGCAGATATAGTTTGTCTGGAGATGTTTCGATACTACTTGGCACAGAGTTCTTTCAGTTGATGCCCTAAAAGGTATCGAGTAGCAATACCCAACCCTAGTGACTTTGCGGATCAAAGTTCACTGGAGTCGAACTTCATGCGATGAGAATATGCGAATATACTTTGCCACATGAAGCGAAGTTTTATTCGCCTCTTTGCTCGCAGTAAATAGAAGTGAAGGGGAGAGGAATATTCACCAATGTTAATTTTGCCCATTTTTGACCATACCCTTAAACTACTTCGACGACTCTAGCTCAGTTAAGGCAAGATCATTTAATCTTGAGTCAATCAATTAAAAGAAGTAATGTTATAACAGTATTTTTTTGCAATACAATTGATGCAGCAAAACTAGAGCCTACATTACACACAATGCAAACAGACAATTGACAGTTAGGTCAAAAAGTCCAGTGTGTCATGCTAGCAGCAGTTAATGTAGCCTCAGGCAGGGATTAGGAATGGACTACAAAGGTCTGGTGACCTCCCTTCTTTCTAACTGCACACTGTGAGGCTGTGTTTTTTAAGATTTGATTGACAGTAACCAAACACAACTGACTCTCACATCAGGTTCTAAACCAAACATTTTGTAAATTCTGATTCCGTTTTAAGAATTATACAACATGTATAACTATATAAGAAACCAGTGAGTATATAATAACACATCACACACCAATTTTTTACCCCAGCAGTACACACCTTGTTCTGTTCGTACTTGTACGGGATCTTGAGGGTCTCAGTTGCTCGAATCATGGCCTGCATTGAGGTGAAGATGTTCTGGTAGACCAGTTTGGTGAAGCCCTTCTTGTCCTCATCTGTGTAGCCTGACCCATGGATTATTCTCATCTGCTTGATGAAGGTGCTCTTGCCGCTCTCTCCAGTACCTGACAGGGACACAAAGACGACACAGTAGGTCAGCCTATTAAAGGCTCATAAATGAATGCAGGATCTTGCAGGCCGTGTGAAAAAGGACAGTTGCATTCCCACCCTTGACATGACCCAGGAACAAACAGAAAGTTATGTATCATACAGTGCTGACCTACAACTGGAGGGAAGAGAAAAAAAAACCGACAGGGGTAATTATTGTGTGCAGATAATTTGGGAAAAATAATGAGAATGTGATGTGTGAAACCTCCTCAAAGAGGCAAACAATGCTAGAAATGAACAGCAGTACAAATGTGGCGGTAATGGATTCAAACATTTGTTTAAAAAATGGGTCAATACCACAATACCCAAAGACGAGCTCTAATCCTTCCATCCTCGTCTGCCCAATCAATTAAAAATATAATAGGCTGCTTGGTGTAGTAGCTCTTTGACATTAATGTAGTCAGCAAATGTATTTCTGAAAGCAAGCAAGCAGTAAGTAATTTGTAGTCTTTTTATAACTCATATTTCCATGCAATATGCTGGTTGATCGGTGCAACAGGCTCACCCTGTCTGTCCACCTCCATCCTGCTTCTGATACACAACGCAGTGAAGGAATCCACACCATCATGCCCTCGGGCAGAGGGCCAGACCTCAATGCCAACTCAGTCTGTGTTTTACCAGTGCAGGCTGCTCAGCTGAACTTGTCACTCTTCCATATGGTGCAGACTCCTGGTTAAATCACTTTTTGTTCAATAAAACTGTAAAATCCTCTGTATATGTTTAAAAAATTAACTCACACTATCCTCATGTGTTACTTACTAGATAAAAGTTTAAACCAGAAGCCTAAAATATACATGGACAAATGTTTCTGTCCCTTATTGTGGTTTAGCCATTGTTTCTTGTCCTCTTGGTTTTAGTGTCCCGAGATGTGCACTGTAACAATGAAATGTAATCACCGTTTTGGCCGTGGTTACCACAGAGGCCCAACTGACAGTCTGGGAAAGTGGAGCGGCCCAGAGTAACCACATGAGGGCTGCATGGCTCACCTCAGCTCAACAAAGAGCTGGGTAAACCGAGTTCACGCCTCCAATTTTGTATCACAGTGACCATGCATATGCACATGTGCCATAAACACACAGAAAGGCCAAGTCATAGAGAAGGAAACTTGCTTGCACATGCAGATAAAGAAATCCACAGATCCCTCTCAGACACACTTAACCTCTCCTTGAGAGCTCTCACAGCAGGTTCTGTATCTTTATAAGGACATATATTTAGTGACAAAGGGGACGCCACAGTCAGGATGAAAGCATCAGACATTTGTATACTGTGGTTATCAACCAAAGAGGAACATTCAAAAGACAAGGCAGGCAGCAGTCAAACCCAAACTCACCCTCTTGTTTCACTATGCAGCTCCCTCTCTAGAGCAATGCTTCTCTCTTCCACCCCCATTCCACCACCTATTTTCTTCCTCTACAACCCTGCTTGAGCTCTCCACCACTCATCTCTCCATCTCACTTCTCCCAACATTCACGTCTGAGTCACCGCAGCTTCAGCAACACCTATTCTCTCTGATTTCTACCTTTCACTCTCATCTTTGTTCCAATGATCTCAACCAGAGCTGCTGCTGATAATTATTTTCACTATGAATTAATCTCACTTTTTCTACTGATCGTTTAGAATATTTGTTAAAACGTATAAAGTGCCCATCACAGGTTAAAACAAACCATGGTGAATGCTTCATAAATTGCTGACAGTATGTTGTTTGAACAGTCACAAAACCAAAACACATTTGGTTTAGTAATGTTAGGTATTTTATGGACATTTTAATGTTGCATGTAATCTAAATAACCGCATGCGTGTGTGTGAATGCACTCATGCATGTGGACACCCAGTGTAGCATAAACACAACTGCGTGCACCTCTATTTACCTATATATTAAGTCCTTAAGAGCAATGATCCAAACAGCAGTCCCTGTTTGAGCACAGGATCTACAACATGAATCTTTGTGCCCTTTATCCTTGAAGTGAACTGAAGCTCGTTGCTGGCACGCGAACCAACGTAAGAGCCTTCAGCCATGCTAGTGGCTCTGTGACGCTGAACATGGGCAGTTTTTTTGTGCTAAATGCTAACATCAGCATGCTAACATGCTCACAGTGACAATTCCATTCAATCAAATAGAACTTTATTTATCCAGAAGGTAATGAATGCTTCAAATTATGATAACAGTAAGTACAGTAACCACGATTGTAACAATTCACAACAAGTAACAACCAGTGGGTTCCCTGGGTCAGGGTCACTCACTGGGCCCAGTTTTAGAACAACAGAGTGTTAAATATCTGACAAAATATACAAATATACAAGACAGAAGTGTTTTCTATGAGCAAAAGCAAAAACCACTGCCTAATAAATAAGTACGATAAGTACAAGAGTTACTAAAATAAACTAAAATGGTGGGAAAAAACAGACTGCTCTTGGTAATCAATAAGATATTGAATCTGATATAACAACTAGAAGTAGTATTGCACATGACCATGACAATGCTAACTTGCTGGTGTTTAGGAGGTATAATAACTACCATGTTCTCCATGTTTGGTGTGTTACATGTAGCATGCTAACATTTGATAATTAATGATAGACAGTAAAGCTGAAGCATATGGGAGGGTCATTCATTTTAATATTTAGTCATAAACCAAAGTATTAGACACATTTAAATTTTGGAGATTCACTCAAAGTCACAAACATCAACTTCATGGTGGTGCTGGAGGACACACATACATCCTTGGTTGTTAAGATCTCATGTGCACCCAAAAGTGCCTCTCTCATTCAGCCAAGCAAGAACAGATCCATTCAGCGCTCGTGTGCGAAAGACTCCGACATATTTCCTGCGTTGAATGTCCGCAAACAGCAGCGGAGTTGTACTGGTCGCATTGAGTCTGAGAGCATACTGTACGTATGTGTTTGTGTGTGCGACAGAGAAAGGACGAAGCGGAGCTGTTGATGATCAGACCTGCTGTTTATTCTCGCATGCTGATCTTAACTCCTGTTTTCCCCTGGGTATCTTAATAATACGTTTAACCAACTAGTAATTCTGGTATCGACGAACAAGGGTCACAAAGTTCAATCGTTGTGTCAACTAATCGCACACCCCCCTATAAATTGTGCAGTTAAAATAACTTGACGTTGACTTTTGGTTTCACATGGGACACAGTGGTTTCCTGCGGTGAAAGTCCTGTGACTGTTTGACCCATCCATCACCCCGCCCTGCGCAAACTTTCTCGCTCATTATACTTTGTCAGTTGCTCAAAGCGTACAATACCAATGCGGCCCAGTGCGTCTCATACAGACGCAAGCACCAGCATTTGTGGAGTTAAAAGGAAGAACGCCCCACTGGGAACCATGACTATCTGGACAAACTTTTTAGACAATCCATCTGGGTTTTTTTTTTTTGTTGTTTTTTTTTTTTTTACTTTGGTCCAGATTTTTCAATCTGGACCAAAGTAGTGGACTGAAATGGTGGAACAACCGACATAACCATCCACAGAGCCAAACACTGATGTAACATTTTGTGGACTGAAGGGAACACATGGTAGACTACAGCCTCCGCTGTCCAACAGTGCAAATTAACGCTGAAAGGAAAGTTGCACAACCGGCCATACCAAATTGGGGAAAAAGGAAACATTAAAAAACAAACAAACAAAAACACAAACACGAGTGACACTGATAATGTTTACAGACACACTGTGTAGGCAGAACTGTAGTGGCCGATTAGATAATGGAATGTGCTCTGTGTGATAAAGTCCAGCTGGTATTCCCAAGGCAAAGTAGTCGAAATGTCTTCCAAGCATGACGAGAGTCAAGTTTGACTGTCGCTGACAGAAGACCACGGTCGAGTGTACAGTGAAGGAGTGCCCTGAGCAGCGCCTGCCCTCCAACCAGACAGGATCTTTCACTGCGGAAAGCAGGTCAGGCAACATTGGAGTTTCCCCTTCAGACAGAGTATGTCTTTGAGAGAGGGACATAAATAGCAATTGTCAAGACACAGCAGTGGAGAGTTCACTTTCTCATTGACTAAAGGACTGAACAGAAGGGAGGGGTGTTAGTGGGATGTGAGGGAGTAAGTCAAGAAAAATACCGCGTCTTTGCTTTCATAATTCACAAGCAGAAAAACGGAGTTAATATGGGATAGATACATCAGCTCTGTTGTTAAATCATGTGTGTATGTGTATTCATGCGTATTTTAATTTTCCAAACACACACAACCAGAGGAGAGGGCCATGTCTTGCAGGCATGATCAGCTTAATTCAACAGATCCCATTGTTCTCCTGCCTAACTGGAAAACCCAGCAAAAGCATTTCTCACGAACAAGCTACTGTACATTCACTGGAGCTACTCCTGAGGGGTAATGCTAGTTCCCATGGCAACTCCAGTACTGGACTCATAAATACATGGCAGAAAACACCAGCTGATAGGCCCAGCTGATGAGGCTCCAGTACGTCTCCTCAGAGCTCAGTCAAACATGCAACTTTAGCATGCATTTCTTAATCCCACAATCCTCAGCCAGGACTCTACTCTCAGCCTATGGGAATTAAAATGTTATGAAAGCAAATAATAGACATAAAGACTTGAATCTCTGAGCCTAGGCATCTAATTCTCCTCTGAGTACTGGGAATATGAATTTTCAGTGTTTTCCCTATATGCACCTAACGCTGCTGCTGAAATAGGACAGCTGCTGCCCAATGTTCTTTTTTTTACGAGACGAGAGGAAAGGAGAAGAGAGGAGAGGAGAGGGCTCCATCATATCTCTTTAGAAACTAACATTATATTTTGTGCTATGGACGTTTCATATCCAGGTCAATTCACACACCTGTGAGTAAAGCATATAAATGAGACACTTAGTACTCCAGTGTTAATGTCAGCACAACATATAAGGTACAACAAGCACCAGGTAGATGATGATAATGCAAGCAATGCGGATCACGGATTCAGGATTATCGTTTGCTGAAGAGAAAAGTCCTGCAATTAACGCACAGTAACGTTACAGTAAACGCAATCACCTGACAGAAATATGCAAGCAACTTGGTAAGTGTGAGGGCCTTGACGAGCAAAAGCCGTCAGTCTCACAGATGACTGATAGCTTCCCTCACACAGATCTTGACGTTACATATTATTTGGATAGGATTTCCTTAAAGATACATCATAAATGTAAGTTTTTCTATTATTGAAAATGTCATCAACAAATTAAGGAAAATAAGAATTAAGAATAAATAATTGCAAATCCACAAAAAATTGACCTGAACTTTCGTGCACGCTTCACTGTTGCTGCTAAAACTCCATCCTAAGGGAAATGTCAGTTTTCTTTCTGAATTTGTGAACCCTTCAAATCAACTACTGAAATTTTAAAAGAGGGGAATTCCAACCACGTGATTATTTATTAAGAAGTAATTCAATTAGATATTTAGTTGTTTATGAAATTCAAATGTTTATGGCCATTATTTCCTTCAATAAAAAGCATTAAAAACTAAAATAAAAGCCTTTTTCCACCAACCAATATGAAGATATGAAGAATGTGTATTTGGCTGAACATGATTATATACTCTTTCATAAAGATTTATAAACTCATTTGCCAGTTCATTAGGTTCTAGGGATGGATGATATTGGATTTTTTGCCGATATCCGTTATGACAATATGGAGCAACTCAATTGACTAATAACCAATACAGATATCGGTATATCAACTTTTTTCTCTACCTAATTTTAATGATCATCAAGTCTCTTCTGTAGTGGAATTAACATCATATTATGAATCCATACTCTTAGCGTGCCGGCTGACCAGTAGATGGAGATGTGATATACAACATTTTTCAATGTATGTAATATTCATTCATTTTGCCAATTAAGAAAAAGTATGTTGGCTGATTTAAGCTGATATCAGCCTATCCCAATGATGTGCCGATATTACTGCACATCTCTATCAGGTAAAGGTATTCATTAGTATAGATCAAGTTTCAAAAAATGCTGGATGCTACATTCCCTAAGTGCACATCATTGTCAGTAGATCCTCTCTGCCTGGTAAATCCCACATCTTTCAACCTTGATGACCCCAGTTTTATGTCCCCCACAGCAAAAATTGGTTCTCATTTTGAAATAAGTCAACCATTGGACAACACCATGTAATAGCCAATAGTCATGTGAGACGAAATCCATATTGTCAGTATACAAAGCTGATACGTAACAGAGAGTCCCATCCAGGCTTTCCAGAGACCTTGAGCAATTTTGAAATCTCTAACAGTAAAGGTGGAGGGAACAGGATAGGAGCCGCTCAACAATCACACAGCCGTGACCATTAACTGAAGGAGACCCGTGTCACTCTGCCCGCATCGTGCACTGACCTGGGTATTAGTCATTCTGCTAAATAACCATTAACTAACAAAGAACAGGAAAAAAGAGTTGAAACAGATCCATTTCATTGAGTCGGGCCAGCTGGAGGCCACGGCAGACATTTCAGCTGTGGTTTACATGAAGAGTAATAACTTGAAGCAGAGTTTGGCATCCACGCTGAGAGGGACAGAACAAAAGAGTCAAGGAGACAAGGGGGGGAAGGAAGGAGGTGCAAAGAGTGACAGAGTGGAGGAGAAGGGAGCTCTAAGTAAATGATTCCTTAAAAGTTCCCCAAGCACATCAAACAGGAAGCCATGTCCACTTCAAGCTCAGTGTTGGGAAAGGTTTGCTGAAGGCCTGTCTGAATGTACAGGAACTGCATGACTGAATGAATGACTGTCTAGTGGCTCCTCTCACATGCAGGAACTTCTCCAGGAACATTTTTTGGAACATAACCTGCATTATACCCGTAGGAGCAGAGAACTGGGATTTGTTCCTGGATCATAGTTTTCTGCATCCCATTAGGTTCCTGCTCCCTACCAAGATCTGCTGGAGCAGGGGTTATTGGGGGTAACGTTGCCATACTGACAATCACAGATTCAACAAACACACGTTTCACAACTTCAACCACTTGTTCATAACATCTATTCACAGGGTTTCTCCTGCATAGAGAAAGATGTGGCGGCCGCCTCCATCAAATATCATGCCACCTCCAGCTCTCGATAAAAGTCTGATGGGTGTCTTAATGGTAAACAATTTTTAACAAGCGCTGCTCCTGGTGAATTTCTGTCATTTGTAACTGCAATGGCGGCATTACACCAATGTGGTGGTACTGTATGGTAATCAGCACAGTGCACCAGGAGAGGCGCAGCCCAAACTGCCAAAGAGGAAGTAAAGTGCTGTCTATTTTTGGCTGGACCACAGCAAAGCGGGTGCAAGCCCTATAAATGTGAAGAAAGCCAGTAAGGTCATTATTAGTCTTTTCTTCCCCCCGCCACTCGATGATTTAATATAGTTTCATATCACCAGTTGCTATTTACTAACGCTGTTGCAAATGGCAGCTAGTGTTAGTCATTCTCGGAACCCATCGGCTGTATTCGGCTTCTGACTTCCGGCAGATGGCGATACAGCCTCTGGGGGCAGACCCCTGATTTTCTGGCATTCCGGTTTGATTTGGGCGGAGGAGGCGAATTTCTGTTTCCGACTTCCGTGAACGCAGCTCTACTGCTAGTTGGTAAATTTGGAAAGAAACAGGTACAGAACTTCCTGGATCAATACCTCATAAGCAAAATGTTGTTTAAACAAAAACCACTCCTCTTCCCAAATGAAGTAAAGTAGACGACATGCTAAAAACGGATTTTCATAAAAACGAGCTTTCCTCTAAGCTGGACAGCTAACGTTGCTCTCTGTGTGCAGCCTGCTGTGAGCCAATGCGTATGGACCATCTACAAAGTGCCAACACCAAAAGGAGATACTAAAAAACATTCAATAACTTCACTCTTATGCAGTGTAGTGTCCACAAAAGCCACTGTACAAATCCACTAGTGCTCAGTGATCAGGATGGTACAACCTCTGCCTCATTTTGAGCAAGGGAAAAAGCTGCATATATTCAGACAACAACCACTAACTGTATCAATATTAGTTACAAAATACATTTAATCCAGTTCTGTGTTCATACTTCTGAGACTCACATCTCAAGAAACATAATGTACTTTGTACAATGTACATGTTCATGACAGCTAAAGTTACTTGTTTCTTTGCAGAATCAGATTTTGTACACTAAACCTACAATGAGCTTTTATGATGTAGCCTACTGTCAAAGATTAAACTGTCTAACTGTCTAAAGTAGTTTAAATCAGCTCCATCTTGACCAGCTGCAACATTAAACTTCTGATCATGTTATAATGAAACTGTAATAATAATCCAATATAAAATGTGACACTGACAGGGCATATTCCGCTTGATAATACATCTGTACTCACACTTTCCTAACATTTTAAATGTAGGTTTTTACATGTAAAGGGGTATTATTACATTGTGGTCTTGTTTCTTTGATTTAAGTACACTATTTGAACACTTCTCCATGTCCATCCCTAATCCTAACATTATTATGATATAAGGAGGATTAAGGATGGA
The DNA here is from genome assembly GCF_041903045.1 of Epinephelus lanceolatus. Taxonomy (NCBI): domain Eukaryota; kingdom Metazoa; phylum Chordata; class Actinopteri; order Perciformes; family Serranidae; genus Epinephelus; species Epinephelus lanceolatus. Next base: position 17,321,439 of record NC_135739.1, read on the forward strand.
CGTTTCCTTAGTGTGTCTGAACAATATTTCTGTAGCACACTTCCACACAGGCTGTTCTGTTTGATTATAGAGCTGATTTGTGATTATGAACTAATGTGATTTAACTAAGTGTATTTTGGTACTGTATTGAATGAATTTCTTTTGTGCATGGAGAGGATTTATGTCCTGTACCAGAAAATTTTCATTAAATTTCATTAAATTTAAAGGGAGAAAGACAGAGAGAGTCAATGAGCAAAGGGAAACTGAAACATACAAATGAGCGCCAAATCAAACAAAGCGTCTGAGTAAGGTTTTAGACCACTAACGAGCTGAACCATGAACAGTTTCAACGTTCTTTTATGTAGATTCTCCAGAGTCTCTGAAACTATCATACTATCTAGCGAGCATGATTCATTGCAATTAGGTATGTCATTACAACAGAAATGTAATGACAAAATACAGTGGTGTTTTGAAGAATCATTTCCACTTCAGCTGGTCTCCCTAGTCTGGCATCACAGTTGCATAAAAGTGAGTCACAGAACACTGTGAAACAAAAGTATTCCTAATTCACTTTCTGTATAATTTCCTAAATCATCAAGCTTATTGAGATGTGGTGGAAACACAAATGTACTTAAGGAACTTTTAGTGCTACTTAGTTCCGGAAAATTTATGATTAAAAAATAAAATAATTCCTTATTATCTCAACGAAATGTACTGAAACAAATGTATACATGACCCAAAAAAAGGCAATTTATTATTTTGGCCACTAAAGAATCTGCTTTGCCAGTTATTTCGGACACTAACTGATTAAACATCTGCAGACTAAAAACAGTATTTGCCCAACTTTACTGTGTGTCCATAAACTGAGCAGCAGTTTCACAATAATACTTGGATGGCCATATTGGCAGATGCTACAGTGTACAGCTGCTACGCATGGATACAGTAACTCCTGCTTGCTTGAGAAGAGGGTGGGTGTGTGCGAGAGAAAGATAAAAAATTGTTTCATATTCATTTCCCATGTCACTGTTCCTGTCACGAGATGGAGCCCCTCCACCCCCACCAGTCCTCCTCCCACTGGTTATATGTATAGCTACAGAGACAAGACCACAAGGGAAACATAAAAGGAAATTAGTAATAGGTGGATAGCAGGAACAAGACGGTGGAGATTAAGGACGCACAGTGTTTTACAGCATCCTTTTTGCTACAGCAGTTCTAATAGTAATAAATGCCTATTGCTGTGCATGATGGCCTATTTTTAAAATGTGTCATCCTTATATACAATGAGTGGCCATAATAAAAACAACATATTACAATACTTTCAAATACAGCAGCCTGTGGCGAATATTTTCATTATAGATTTAATATTTTCTTGATTAACCGAAGAATCTTTGGTCTTTAAAAAGTCAGACAATAGTGTGAGGATAGGTCAGGGATAGGTCTTTAGTCGCCTTGTTCTGGCTGATGGACAGTCCAGAACCAAAAGATATTTAGTTTACCATCATTAAAAACAAAAGAAACCAAATATTCACATTTAAGAAGTTGAAATCACTAAATTTGGGAGATATCTTGCTTACAGAAAATTGACATACGAGTAATTTCCTGTTGATTGACCAGTCGATTAACTGACCACTTACTTCAGCGCTACTTGGAATAAAACCTTTGTTCAATTTCACATTTCACATTCCAAGATGATATTTTGCAACAATATGAATTAGTAGTTTGTGGTTCAGTTGCATTAGACTGCATTTTATTATCAGGAGTTCCTGGATTGCATTACACTATAAGATCTTCCAGTATTCTGTCCCAGCTGTGCATGCCTCACATGCCACATTTATTGCACAGCTCCCATACTGTCTTGCAGGCATCTCATTTTCTGTCCATTTCTTCAGCTGAGAAATGGGTTGACAAACATTTCTTCACTATTTGGTGGCCATTTTCTGCCCGCAGTATGATTTTATCAAAATCTTACGCATTATGGGACCCATAGAACCAGACGGCGGCAGGGCGAGGCCAAGTGGCTCACTTCCACCGGCCAAACACCCAACAGTTTAGTGCTCCACTAACTTGAACTCGGACTTTAAAGTTAGACTTTCGAAACATTATCGGACCAAATGGATCAAATCCTGATAGTGAAATGAGTCATTTCACGGGAGTTTTGACACTGAGAAAAAATGTATCCACTGATTTACAGACGTCTCTTTCACATTGTCAGTCAATAGGAAAATGTCTTTTTGGGCCCTGTGGCATCACACGCAGACCTGGAGGGTGTAATTACACTTTTGGCTACGATATAAAATTGGCTTCAAAGCCTGGCGCTGTTACTTGAATCCAATTTGCTAAAGGTGGTGTGGCAATGGGAGACGCCTTCTGCAAAAAAGTGCAGAACTTCCAAATGATTCAAAGACTTGCCCAAGATTTTGTGGAAAGAAAATGTTCATGAGTCAAAGGACTGCTGTTTAACTGTTCACGCCAGTGGGCAAAAAGGGGCAACATGTGGATGCATGTGCGTACATGGTTGCAGATATTGCAAATTTACACTCACTTGTTTACAGTACTTTGCAGGACCAAAATGACACACCTGAATCAACGCTGGATTGAGTGGGTTAAAAAATATCAATTTGTTATACAACTGTAAAAAAGAAAGAACCTGCCTCTGAAACATATCTTTGGCTCATGTCATCGTCTTTAGAAAACTTGAATTGGCCTTCAAATTAAAAACACATCCTTCTCCTAGCTCAAAACGAAGCAGATGGACTAGTGGGCACTGACGAGACACCTGCCAACTAACCGTGCATGTCACTTTGGCATTTACAGCTACATCTTCATCTACTCACTTCAAAGATGGTCTGAATGACAGTGGTGGGAGGGATGAGGACCAGAGCCTTTTCTGTGCTCAATTTGAATGTTTGAAATGTGTCTGTGTGGAGTAAGTGGACTGTAAGAGCACATGTAGATGTACGATGAAAAAAAGAGTAAGATGGAGACAGAGAGAGGGGGGCAGCAAGCACAGGATCTCTATTCCAGTTTTGAGAAATTCCTGGCATACTTTTCCTTCTAAAGGACTTCAATGTCAATTTAATCATTTTGCCTATTTTGGTTCCCATTTAATCAAAATACTACTTGTACTGGAGCGGCAGTATTTCCCACTGGGCAGAGGTTGAGCAGTTTGCAATCCCTCAACTAATTGTGATCTGTCTTCAACTTTACTTCCTTCTTCCTAGTCCAAGACTTAGTTGGGAACTTGCCCACCGCTGATGTGTTACTGTGTAAACAGTCAAAAGAGCTTTGAAGCTTTTTGTCTTTTAGGTATTCAGACCTGTATGATTTTCATATGCACACACAGACAGGCCTTCAACCAATAAAACAAGTGCTACAACTTGTAGATATGATATTCATATACTATTATGATCAGGTCATTACTATGTCTCAGTCTGTTGGTACACTTAAACAAGCCACATCTGCTGGCTAATTCAACAAGTCAGTCTTTTCCTAACTGTACAAGTCCCCCTTTTTCACCTCCTAAATAATTTGTCTTCGTGTCCCAACCCTCTGCCTTAGACCTCAGACATTAAACAAGACATTAGGCGTTATGAGAAGGTTTTAACGGGACCATACGTGTCTGCAACAACAAGCCAGACAGGCGGTGACATGAGAAGCACTGGGCAGTCTTTCACAGGCCTGACTGCCACATAACTGCCGAAACTCTGGGCGTGTCAACATCAGTTTGCTCAACCAACAGAGCCGCCAGACAAACAGAGCAGAACTACGAACACCTACCTGTCTTGCCTTCGTACCACACTGTGAAACTCAATGTTTTATCTAACAGGCTGAGAATCTCTGGACTGCACACACACATACATCTGAAAAAAAAATGGCTGCTACAGTAGAGGTGTACTGACACTATGAGACCTTCCTACACATCAGAGCAACGTATACCAACAGGGAATACAAATTAGTTTAAGAGGATTTCAAATTCTGTAAAGTATAAACCCTGCCAAGTCTATTCCTTAAGGACAAAGGTAAATTTTACCTATGTACATCTGCACCATTTTACACAGCATGGAGCATCCATTGATATAAATGGGGTGGACATAAAAAAAAAAAAAAAGTACTACACATTGCAATTCAACATTAACACACACTGCAGGCCCAAAAATGATCATGAAGTTCTGAAAACAGCTTAAACCTTAAGACTGCATTTGTGTTATCTCGGTGTACCTAATAAATTGACCACAGAGTGAATTTTATATATGCTCTTTTGGGAACACAAACATTCCAGATAAACTATGCAAAGCACTAAAACATTTTTATGAATGAAAACACTAAGCAGGTGAAGCAGAGAAGGTTAATCATTGTGTTTTATGACTTTAACACAGCTAATATTACAGCAGCTGCTTTGATTGTCATTGAAGCAATTTGGGTTGTAGCCGACTTCGAATTATGCCAGTCGAATCAGATTTGGCCATTCAGTACAAATATTCGACAATTAGTTGTTTTTTTCCCATACAAAGTTTAAACACACTAAGCAGGATGTTCATTGTGACAGCAGCATTTACGTAATACAGTAACCAAGCAAACGACAGGTTGGAAATGTGCAGCAACATTTTTTGCTGACACAAGACATCAAACAAAAGCCAAAGACTGTGATGTATTAAGTACCTGTAAGCTGAAAATTCACCACTTCGCAGCAGAAGAGAGCAGAATGTTTTCTCTGAGCCTTACAGTGCAGACACTCTCTAGTGCCGCTACTAGGTTTGCAATGGTATACATGATATGAAAATTGACAGTCATTGTACCGTGTACATTTGCATATCTAAGATATTTTTACTATACTGAATAGAGAATCGCACCTCTATTTTCCTTTTCTTTTTTTTTTTTTTTTAATAAGGGAGAGTTTTTACACATACTTCCATTAAAAAACTGGTTTTAAGTTTCAATTATAGTCATAAAACATTTGTTCAACAAAAATATCCCTTCTGTTTTCATTCCTTTAAGGGTCATTCTGACTGATAATAATTCTGCACTACTGTGAAACCACAATTTTTATGAGACAGTTATCGTACCGTTAAAATCTCATACCATTAAAACCCTAGCCACTACATTTTGTCCGCAGCTCCTTATTCCAAAAAGTATCATGAAAATCAAGCGCGCTCACTCCACAGAAAAATCTGGGTAAGAAAACATCCCCAGAAGTACACCGCACAGCACACTGACTAGCAAAAACATAGAAAGACTGCTCGAATTGAAGCAATCTCAGTCGACTGACGGGTCATCAACGGATGACTCGAGAGACGAGACCTAGAAGCAAAATTCTGCAAAGGGCTCAGAAGTGGACTAACTATGGGGTTAGTATAGTCACACATTGCATTAACTCATCTTATACTTAACTCGTCTATTGTATAAAGAGCCATAAAGTCAAATTCAACACATTAAAGAGACGTAAAATCTACTGCCATACCCAGATGACTAAACCCAGCAGTATGCTGTATTCTGTAGGTGGAAGAGGGCTACATCATTATCATAAGATACCGTCTTGTGCTCTTGTATAATCAGTGGTATACTGTATGTGTTGTGAAAAAATAACCAGCAACTTTTCAAAGACATTCTATTAATTGTTTCAGTCATCTTTCAAGGGAAAAAGCTAAATATTGTGATTTCAGCTTCTTCAGAGTGACGATTTGCTTATTTTTATTTATCACAGATGACAGTGAACTTTATGTGTTTGGGATTTGGACTGTTGGTTGAACAAAACGACCAACTTAAAAAGCCAGTTAGTCTGGGGGAAAAGTTTTACCTTTTGACTTTTACGTTAATTTGTTTGAACAACAGTTGAAGAACGCCAAAGTATTTACTTAAAATCAAACATGACAGTGAGGAGCAGCAAAGCCTAAAAGCAAATGTTAATGTCTTATTAATCATCACAACTATCCCTGACCAATTTTCTTATAATCAGCAATACACTGCATGATGAGTTTAATCATCAAATACCCACCACAATCATTACAATGTTTGAACTCCACTGGTTGGCAACGCTTCCTGTTGACAGGAAAAAGGGGAAACAAAAGTCATATTGGATCAAGACATAAATACGTTGGGTGTCCTGGCTGTAATTTATTCAGCAGCGTAATGAAACTGTATTACGTATCCCACTGACAGCTGTGAAGTACGGCCAGGTTGAGAGAGTTTGATCTGTTTAGACACAATTCATTGCCAAGTGGAACAAAACTGAAAGTGCATGTGACTTTCATGGTGGACAGAAAACTATTTCAATATAAACCAACGTGCATTTGACTAAACTAACAGGCAGTTAGTTGGCACAGTCACACCAGAGTGCCAGGTCAGGCAGTATGAGTCTGGCAATTTGATATTTCTGGGAAATAAGCTCACGTGGGTGATGATTAGCATTAGCAACCTTGGCTGAGAGTCAGTCGGTGCTGTTAGACATACAGCAGTGGGAGTGAGGATACAGGAAGGCATCTGCCAACTCTGCCTTCAGCAGTGCTATTGTGCCTATGAGGATAGCTGGGGTACCACAGGGCTGCCCTACAATGGCCCACGATGCCACTGTACACACACACACTCGCAAGTCTCTCTGGGGTCATTTTATCCTCTCAGTGTGTGGGTTGTTAATCTGTACTGTCTGCAATTTTGTTATTTCTACAAAACTCTGCCATGCCGGCCGTTACCTTGGCAGCAGCTAACAGGGATACAAATAAATATGGCTAACACAGGGCTTATCTGCTTGGCTTACTGAGAGACTTACTAAGAGAAACTATAATAGGCGTAGGTAGGCTCCATGCATGAGACATCCTTGGGTGTTGCCAAAAAACAAACACTCATTAACCCAGATACTACCGACCTGTTTGAGCGGTCTGCACATTGACAGATGAAGTGTGTGCTCAGTGTGTGTGAGTGTGAGAGTGTGTGTATATACACAGCATCCTGACTCCCATTTCAATTATGAGTTCAGGTAAATATCCTGTGCTGCCTGGGGCCTTAGCTCGTTCAGGTGTACAGAATGTGCTCCTGATGTCGTGGATTTGAATCCGGCTCATGGCCACTGATAGGTGCTCTCTGTCTCTGTTTTTCTTCATGGAGAGCATTTTACACAGCGAATATAAAATGCTCTGTCTCTGTTTTTCTTCATGGAGAGCATTTTATATTCGCTGTGTTTAATGCCCAGATAGGCATGAGTGGAATTCAGGTAACCATGTTTGCAAAGGTGAATGACAAAGTTCAAACTATTTTAGCTCTGACCTTAAAGTTTTTCTGTAGTGGCTCCTTGTGCTGGACACAGCATTGCTGCTGAGTTGAGCATCAACACTCCCTCCTTAAAAACATATGGGGATGTAACGGTTCTATGTGACTGAGTTATTTAATACTGATCCCATAGAAACAGCTTTTCTTTGTGCTAGATGAACCAAAAATGACTCATTAGCCCCTTTTACACTGCCTGTTCAAGGTGAGAATATCGTGCTGTTATGCCACCTCGCCATTCTGTATATAAGGTACAACAGAGGCAATGGGAGACAAAGTGGTCTTGCCTTTAAGTTGCCACAGGAGGTAGTAACAGTGCTGAAACGTGTCCGCAAGACGGGATCATGGGCAGCATGGGTGTGGCGTTTTGACATCTTGTGGCTGCGATCCACCGTCGGAGATATAAAAAGTAGCTGTTAGCAGTTAGCAGGTAACTCAAAGAAGAAGAACAGCAGCTGTAAACGTCCGCAAAGTAGGAAAACAATGAGATCCAGTAGCTTTTTTTTTCCTTCCGATCCAATCAGCCAGCAACACCCGGGAAAGTAAATGTTTGTTATTGACACGTTGATGCCATTGTTGTTGTTAAGAAAGCGCTGCCAACGTGTATGTTCTTACGTCACACTAGAGGCTGACGCTGTTGTGTTACATGTCATGCTCGTCACGACTCTTGATTATGTAAAGCTGTGATGCGGTGTATAATCACACACTGGAGCAGCATGAGGTTGCCATTGTTTGGTTTTGTGTAAAAATGCTAAGGAGGGCTACAGAAGGGACTCTGTAGTGACCCTGTTAAAGCCGCCATATGTGGAAAAATGTGGAAAAAGTAAAATATCACGGTATTTTTGACCAAATATTTCAATACCATTATTGTTTCAATAGCGTAGCCTTGACTATTGGTGGTCTCACGAAATATATAAACAATGAGATTTTTGATCATTAGCATCAGTTATGCGGATATAATGACTAAGTGGGGGAAGACAAATAACAGAACAGCTAAAAACAGTCTGGTAAGCTCAAAAAATCCCATCACTTTCAGTGTTTCCCACAGAATTTCCCAAAGGTGCAATAACTTTTTATAACACTGTCTTAACTGCACAATAATTGGTGCAATTATTCAACTACAGCCATACTGTGTGCAATTACTCAACTGTGCAAAATTCTTCCCACTCCTGAATGTATATTTAACATGTTCCACATATAATATATATATATATCTATACTCTATTTTAGGGGTGTGCCATATCATATAGTTACAGAATCTGAACCTCACTCTTTACAAAATAAAGAACTGAGAGATCATTTTTGTTTAGTATTACTGAATATTTGAAGGCAAACTGCTGTGTTTATGCAAACATATAAAACTATAAAACTTGTGTTGTTGCAACAGTATGTTCTTGAAATTAATATAAAATATTTTCAGTATTTTGTTACATAATCACGAATATTGCAAAAATACCCTGAAATATCATGGGGTGCATGGGGAAGTCTTTCTTCCCCTCAGCAGCAGTTTGTGGAGTTTTGAGCTGTGAGATGGATAACTGATCAGATCAGATCCATGGATGAATGGAGCAGCTGCTTGTGTGTGAAAGCAAACGTTTATACACAGTGCAATGAATGGTTAAGTTTCACTTTCACTACACCTGTGACTCTGCTGCTACGTCTGTGCCCAAAGAACACTCCGTGCTGTGAGAATATGGAACAATCAATAACCAAATGGTTAATCAAAACACGGCAGCAGGATTTAATCATGGCTGGCCGCAACAAATAAATGCATGTGTGGTAAACCCTGACTTAACTGTAATGCAGTTTCCTGTAACCAGGAAAAGAAAACACTTATTATGATATCCAAAATCTAAGACAATAACTAGCCTCACATATGAATGAACTCACAGATAATTATAACCTGACCAGCTCTAGGAAGCTCTATAGCACCTACTATACAGCATCAAAAAGCAGACACACACAATTCCCGACTAGTGAGTAACATCATGGAAGATTCAGCAGCTTAGGAGTCAAGTATTTCTAGAAACATGATGCCAAATAAATAATAACATTACTCTGTATCTGCTGGATGTGTAAATAAACAACTGTTTGCTACCAAGTTAGCATATGGACTTTTCAAGGTGATAATATATAATGTTTGGTTTCGTACATGCTGGCATTCATTATTAAACTATGTTGTTTTCAGGCTTTAGAAAATGTAGATGGGAGACTTTGGACAATCATAGAACATTTTAGGCTGTTCTAAAAATGCAGATGAGCATGCACGTCCCCTCTGTGAAAGCCTGATACAATGGCTGAAAATTCAGCAGAGAAAGATGCTATTCCAGCATTGACAACAACTGCATACACTGTAAAATATCCCCAAAAAAGGAAGACACACTTACAAAAAAAGAGACATTCTAAAAGACAGTCTGACAATAAACGAAACAAAACGTCGATTTGGCAAAGATGTGAAGAGGACATTTTGCTAGTGGTTTACCTTTCTGCTAACTGAAGCAAAAGCCTCACAGCTAACGTTAGCTAGAGCCTCAAATCATACTGTGTCCTCAACCTTACTTCATGCCGCTATAGACCACTTCGCCAGGAGGAGAGCAGGTAGCAGCTTCATAGACAGACCCCCACTCAGTGGCTGCAGCAACCCAAATCCAGGCAGCACAAACCCTTGCTCCAAGGTACCAGACAGGTGCGCCTCACTGCCACATCAGTAAACTTTCTGTTGCTGCCGCTACACAGGTTAGACCCAGCGCTGCTGCTGGCCACTAACACCTGGTGCTGTAGAGTTGCGCTGGACAAATTTGAGCTACTAAAGCTGCTGCTGGACGCTCTCCTCCAAGACAAGCAGTCCAAAGTGGCAGGGAGCATGGCTGAGGGAGTGTGGAAAGAAGGTGGCTGATCAAATGCACATCGCACAATGCTACAATGAAATAAGAATAAATATATCAATGTATGGGAAACACTGGGTTACTGTGTGATACGTTTACATAATGTCCATCTTCATCTGGTGGGAGGGGCTTAGGACAGAGAGGGGAGAGTTGCAGGAGGAGGGTGTATAATCTTTAAATATATGGCTTTTTGCTGGATGATATGGCATATTTGTGCTTTATGTTATTTTTCTAACATTAGCATGGGTCTTAATTTGAGGCATTGCAATGGTAACCTGCTGAAGACTCTACATTTTTCCAGTGACAACAGACAATATTTGGCCATTATAAAAGGTTAAAAAATGATGACACATGGTAATTTGTTAGAGACTGGTCCTCAACATCCAGTGCTGACTTGACAATTTTAGACTTTATAAGGAGAAGAGAGAAATGCCAGTACATATTATTAAGCTTGTAAAATGCATTACTCAACATCTTTTTAAAATAATATAGTGGTATTTTCTTTCATTTAATGTAGGAACCACAGCTTATGCAAGGCAAATGTTTCCCAGTTTCCTGCTCAGTAGCAGGGCTGTACAATACGCACACACCACCACAGAAGAAGGAAAAGTAAGCAGCATTTGTGCAGTGCTACATCAGTACATGTTTTACAGGTTTTTCATCCATATGAATGACTTAACCTTTAGTCAACAGTGGATCCATACTGGAAAAGTTGAAGTCAGTGTCTCGAGTTATTGTCTGAACGCTGTCACAATGCACAGCATTAACTTTTCTTTTTCTAACATAATGTTCTTTCTTATTTTAACAAGATACTTTTAATGTTATGACATATTTTTCTATGTTATTACAACAACCTAAAGTCTGTTAAACAGTGAGTCTCCTTGGGACATAGTTAGGTTTCTTGTTGTAAAAGTAGGGGTGTAACGGTACACAAAAATCTCGGTTCAGTACATACCTGGGTACACAAGTCACGGTTCGTTTTTTTTTCGGTACAGTAATGAAAAAAATAGACAACTATTAAATATCTTTTACTTATTGGTAACCTTATTAAAACATACCACCACAGCAGTTAACTCTGTTTACACAATTTTTGAATGAAACAAATATATATAAAATCCTGCTTTTTCACATTGTTTGAATGAAAATAGAAATATAAAAGTGAAAAATAAAATCCTGCTGTTTTTTAACACATTTTTTGAATGAAAAATATAAATATACATTTCTGCTTTAACAGTTTTACTCAATTAAAATAAAAAGTATAGTGCAGCTGGTCAGCTTTAAAGCCTGCTCAGATTCAGTTTTACTAGGAACTTACTTAGCTTTCCCACTTTGTTAAAGTGCAGTAAACAAAACATGCTTATATCTAAAGTGCAGCTTAAACAATTTTACTCAACTCCAATAGCGTTGATTATTTCTTTAGCGCAATGGTCAGGGAAACGCTCTCTCTTTAAACGACGACAATATCGTAGTTTGCACCAGATTGCTTTTTCTAGTCGTGCCGGTTAACATTCAAACTTGGGTGGTGTCGCTTTAGATGCGTTAGCATGTTAGACGTGTTTCCAAGTACATACCCGACCGCTGTTCTGCAGTGTCGGCACACTGCTTTTGTCTTGTCAACTTGTTTATTTCCATCTTTGTATTTTACCCTGAAACCAAAGTGTTCCCAAATGGAGGACTTAAGGTTTGCGGGTGGGTCTTCAGGTTCGTCAGGCTCACTTGCCATGTTGTCAAAATGCGAGAATGCGCTGCACAAAGTGAAAGCGGAGATTTAGGGGACTCGGTCCATCACTCAATTATGTCCGTCGGGGAACTAGATATTTTAAATGGTTCGGCTCGCAAAAACAGAATTAAAATAAAACAAAACAAAATAAAATAATATCCTGCGCCCAATAATTCGGTACAGGGTCGTGCCGAACTGAAAGTCGCGTACCGAACGGTTCGACACTAATACATGTACCGTTACGGCCCTATGTAAAAGAATTACTTGGTATGACATAACCGTAAGAAAAATATGTCACAAGAAAAAGAAACCAGAGATTTTTAGAGACACTGATCAAAGTTAAGATCAAGGAGAAACGAAAGGACCTCTTACTGATAACTGTCATATCCTTGCCTTTGCACAGGAACCTCACTTACCGTCACATCTCCTGTATACTTAAATCTGCATCTGCCAATTTCAGTAAGGGAAGACACCAATTTGAAAATCAACATCAGCAGTTCGACACGGTTGCACTAACAAACACCATCATTCCCACATTTTGAATAAAAGGTCCTATTTACTAAAGACGGCTCACAAACTGGTGTTGTTACTGCAACTCCATGGGCTCCGGCTGTACACAATTAATTACTCTGAGCGGTAAGTCGCTAAAAGAGTCTGAGAAGTCCGGGGCTGTTCATAAGACATTAACTCACTCACTCAAAAGTTCTCCAGCAACACATGTTGCACGTGCTACGCTAAATCACGGACGTGAACCAGCTCCTCTTGCTCCGCTGTCTCTGTGCTCGCAGCCATTTTCACACTGAGGCAGGTGCGATGACATCATCGACGATAGGACGGTAGAGCACAAATCTCTACCGTGCAGCCCTACACTGCATCAACCCAAACTGTACCTATTTAAATAAAGGTTTTGAGCTTCTCACAGTGTAATCAACAAATGTGAGTTAGAGAGGAATATAAAGGTTTAATATTTCCAGCTAAAACTGAAATATATGAATACAGCTGTGATGTTTCTGCTTAAGTAAGCGACTCGCCAAAACTTTCTTTGTTAAAGTCTATTTCTGTCCCCAATCAGTAACAAAAAAATGAAACCCATCAGTGACTTTAAGAAGTCACAAGCCACTGTCAAGAAAAGACTCAAGACGTGACACGCAGCCAAAAACACAATAAAAAGCTACACTGTGCATGAAGGTCTATAAAAAGGATCAAAAAGGTCCATAATAGGTTCCAAATGAAGCAAGACAACCAGAATGCACTATAACTCACACTGGAGCTACACAGCGCTTAGATCCTTTTCACACACGCTTAAATAATGTGACAGCACACTCCCACCATGAGCTGAGACACAAACGACTCCTGCAATTTGTACTTCAGCATTTTCATCAAATAAAAATTTGGGTTGCGAGGATGGAAAAGGGATGTCTTCCAAATCAATCTCTTTCAATGAGTCACCATCCCGGCATCTCATGTGTGAGCAGGGAAAGAAGGACAATAACAATATGTTGCTCCGCCAACAACACTTTTATATTTCTAATCAATGTTTGGCAATATGTTGGCCAACTGAGTCAACAGATGCCTTTTGTGTGGTGCCAACCATGAATTGTTTTAGCCATTTCACAATGAGAAGGGCAGTGCTTCTAGGAGTGCACAATTACGGCCAAAATGACCATCACGAATATTTTGATCAATATTGAGATCATGATTATTTTTCACGCCTGTTCATTGTTTTGAGGGACAACATATTTTTATTGCACTTTCACATTTAAATAACAGAGCACTGCTTTCACTTCCACGTTGTGCTACATTCCTGCTAATGTACAAATATTTGTATTTAAAGTATGACTTAAATTAATGTTCGTCTTCATCTTAATTCACTGCATCTCCTAGAAGCACTTTCACTTTAACACTTTCACACATAATCATTGCCATAATTAGACTGACAATAAGGTTCTTCCTTACCTGAATTTACTGCATCTCCCATGGATACGTATACACCACTGTATTATGCTTTTTTGTAGCTTCGTTGTCATGGATGTCTGATTTGACACTGGCTTAAGACTGGGAATCAATGAGAAACTTTAATGGTGTAATTCCTCTTGGCCTTCATGCATTCATCATATGTGTTTTGTTGTTTTTGGTGGTTAAACAAGTTACTTGTTTTGCTCTGCAATGCAGACACAAGCCCAATTTATGCTTTAAATATGATTTGTTCTCTCCTAAATTCAAAATATTTCAAACAACAGATGATAACGGTTGATGAAAATAGTTTTTCCACTGGCTGCCTCTGCAGGGTGCACATACAGCGGACAGCATCCCCAAAGTGGAGGCCTTGTTATTTTAGGAAGCTCTTGATTTGAGGTACAGCGGTGTTTTCTACGAGCGGAGCACGCATAATGAATGTCAATATCGCAGCCGATTATATTTAATTAATTGTGTGGAGCCAAAATCTTGATTGTGATTAAAATTCAATTAATTGTGCAGCGTTAAGTGCTTCAATGTCACCCTGCATTCAGTTACACAGAGATGTCGTATTACATCAAAATATCAACGTATTAAAGTCGCTGGATATCTCTGATTTTAAATTAATTACCTGGTTTATTATACACATTAGGGCTGTCAACGAATATTCTAAATTCGAATTTGAAAAAAAAAAATGGACCTTCGAATGTGAAAATTGATATTCGATTGTGGAGAAAAAAAAAAAAAAACACCACCGCAGCTGTCCTCTTTGCGAGTGGGAGATGGGAGCGGCCACGGAGCTGCGCGGCCGGTGTGGATGACACAATCGGTTAACATGGGCGCCGAAAGGAAACTGGCTTCGCTTCGAGGCTATTCGCAGCGCTTCCGTGGGCGGTGTGGCCTGACGGGTCAGAGAGGGGGGGCGAGCGAGAGGTCCGCGGTCGTTTATAACGTAATGTTATAGATAATTGTTTTATGTGTTTTAATGTGTAGGTATGTAAATGTTTTCAAAGACATTTATGTTGAAATAAAAATACCTACAAGTAGTTATGTTTCCTTGTATTAATACATATACAAGTATGTTTCTTTGTATTAGTTTGCCCTCTTGTGGACATAATGTGAAAAAAAAAATTCGAATCAGTCGAATAGTTCGAACCTATGAGTTATTTTTAGAACGAATATTCGAACGTCATTTTTGAGCAATTTTGACAGCCCTAATACACATACTGACAATGACTACCTGAGGTCTTGGTGACATAGGAGCACATTCATAAGCCACTCTGACTTATTCACCAGCCAGATATAATTAGTGGTGTCTAGAGGCCAATCGATCTATCTATCTCTATCAGATATTTTAATTTCTCAAATATCAGTCATGATATTGGCGTCAAAAATCCAGTATCAGTCGGGCTGTAGCAGCATCTAACAATCCTCTGATCAAAAGCCCCATTTACACTTTAAATGTGATTTAATACACTTTTGTTTACCCTTAGGCACACATATTTGTTTGAGTTAGCCAGATCACAAATCAGATTGCATCTGTCTTGGTTTCTCCCATGTTACATGCAAATCACATTTTGGTCCTACTCCATTACAGACGGTGGTGATAAATGCATTTAACTTTAATTTCATCGAACCCAAGGGGTAATTTGGTACACACAGACTTCAACATAAAAATCTAGTGAATACATCACAACAAATACATTTTATACTAAAGAAAAAATAACGGCTCACATTCTCATTTTTAAATACAATAATAGTTTTGCTAAACAGCTAGCACCTAGGTCTATTCATATTCTAAAACAAACACACAGATGAAATCAAGCAGCAACCTACGGGACTGAAAAATGAAACCAATGCTGAAGTGACAAAAAACTGCAATCCCTTGAAAGGCCACTTGAGGCTGGCTCCAGAAGTGAGTCAATCCCTGTAGACACCCATGTTAAAAATGCCCAACTTTACAGCAGAAAAAAACATGTTTACAGCCGAGTACAAAAACTGTTAAGGCCTCTATAGCTGATTTCAAAATTTGTGACAACTGTTTGGGCACTGAAGTTTTATACAACTCACCTGTTTACATTTTATTAAAGCTTAAGATTACGAATATTTAAGTGCAGGACTGCTTTGAGTGACTGCAAGAGTCAGATCCACCTCTTGCTTATCCCCAGCTCTACCACTTCTGGCTCCAAAAATCAAGATGGCGACAGCCAAAGCACCAAACTCAAGGCTTTAAAGTGGCAGTCCACAAAACAATGGGCGCATCAAGGTTACTGCATCTACTATTTTATACAGTCCATGGATGAAATACATGAATAAATTACAAGTAAGACAGAAGTCTTGATCACTCATATCTTTCTCATCTATACAGATCAATGCTCTCAACATGCAGATCAGACAGCGCCGATCAGGAATCAGATAAATATTACATCAGCTAGCTGTACCTTCTGTATGACTAGAAGTTTGGAAATCGCTGGAGCAACTTCAATAAGAGAATGACAGCTATTTTTAGTGTATTTCTGTTTCATTTCAGCTTCCACATACCACGCACTGATGTAGTTAAAGTTGAAAAGAGTACAGATTACATAGCATCTTGGAGAGATGGAGGGATTTAGACCTTTTTCAAGATCTGGTTAGATTGCTCAATCTACCATCTGAATGATATAATCTGCCCAAGACACGAAGTGGCTAAGTGTAAATGGGGTTAAAGGCCAGTTAAGGAGATCTTGAGTTGTCCCACCTCAAGACAAGTTGTTCCACTGACATCTATCATACAGTGTCTCTGTGAATCGAAGGTTAGTATGGTTAGTATGAAGCTATTACGGTCATATTCTAACCTTAACAGGAATCCACTGCTCTGATTGCTTATAAAAGTTGAACATCCCCTTATGTTTACAAAGCAATAAGCTAAAACAGCTGTAACAAGTGATTTTTTTTTTTAGCATTCAACAAGCACAGCTCCCCTGAGATTCTGACAATGATACTAGAACTCATAAACAAGAACTGTTTGAGAACAGAGTGAAGAATAGTTATTTCTTATACGCTGCTATTCCTTTCAGTGTTGGTAGTTGTTGCAGCTATCAGTGAGCATTTTTAAAACCAGAAAGACAACAAACCACAGAGTTACTGAAGTGTACTTATAATATGATTCTGAATCCCTGCTAGTTGTAGTGATGCTGTTTGTTGCTGAACCTAAACTTGGACTTAACTGTAGTGTGTGACAAACAAAATACCAGCTTTCTCAGTCAGTATAACATTACTTAAAAACTCACAATGGCTCTGCTAATCTTCATTAAACATGAAAAATAGTCTGAGGATGGCACTGCCTATTCTCAGGAGAGCAGTTATTTCCCAGTGCGGGCCACCTCAGTGAAGGCCTTTTCTAGACCAGACACCCAGAGAACGCTGTCTCCCTTGAAGCAGACTTAATTAAAACCAACTCTTTTTCTTTATTTAAGCCACGTTTTACAGGCAGATAAAACTAGGGGAATGTGGAAGACCACTACAGGAATAAAGAGAACTGCTGACAGCTGGTTTCGAGAGGCTTCACTCAACTGAACTCATGCTTGATAATCTATGTAATTCAGAATAAGTTAGGACCACTACCAAACACATAAAACTAAAAAAACAATTTTCTAATGCAGTAGTGTGTTCTGTGAGTTGTAGGAAAGGCACACAATACCCAAAATGAAGCCTGAATAACCATCACACAACTAGACTGAAAGGCTGACTTGACGTCCAGCACAGCTACATGTTAGTTAAGAGTCATCAGGA
Organism: Epinephelus lanceolatus; assembly: GCF_041903045.1. NCBI lineage: Eukaryota > Metazoa > Chordata > Actinopteri > Perciformes > Serranidae > Epinephelus > Epinephelus lanceolatus. The sequence continues at coordinate 17,339,007 of NC_135739.1, forward strand.
AGTAGAGACAATCTCCTGCCTCTGTTATCTCGTGAGTGGTCTTTAACATGTCCTGTTTATAAGCTTGTCATCACCCTGGCAGTCCATCAAGGGGGTTTTTACTTTCGCTTTGGAGGTAAAAGAGAAACAAGAGGACTGAGACACAAACTGTGATATAATTATTAGCAACAGAGCAACAAACACACACAGAATGTATGTATACAGGGTGTCTATGGGTGACACTTAAATTTAATGCTTTTGAAAGACCTTTTCAAGATACGTTTAACCAAATATAAGACTGATTTTGGACAAATCTTTTTCTTATTCAGGCACTGCAGGTAAGCATAGGAGTAGGTGGCATATATGCTATAGGAATATGGCTATTAGAGTGAGTTCGGCACCAGCCACTAGCCAAATGCTAGAAAAGTATGCAAGTAGCAGCTAGATTTGCTTCATTTACAATCCAAAAAAACCAATGGTAATCTATTGAGTGGCTGGTAGATTTGGGAATCCACCAACCACAGTTGGCAGGTGGACAAAAAGGTCAATTTAAACCCTGCCAACAGGTAAGTGCAAGTTTAAAGTAAAAAGACAGTATTGGGTTCAGTGGAATGTTTAAAGACTTTAAACATCTAAAAAATGTGGACTTTCATGCTGAAGAGATTGACTCATTATGGAAAAAGTATTTAAAAGATTGATGATTAAAATTAGATAAATGTTTGTGGCATTTAAGACCTCACAAATGTGAATTTAAGACTAATGACTTTTAAGGCCTAAAATTTGTGACATTGAATTTCAATGGGAACTACGCCCATTGTCAAAACTGATACATGTAATTCTTATGGTCTAAGACGGTCCAAGTCTATCAGTAAAAATGAATAATTATCTCCCAAATCCAAACACTAAAGTGTTAAAACTCAAATTTGTGATGTCATAGGGTGTCAGGTGTGTAGCGGCTCCACAGACAATGAATTGGGAGAGATGTTATTGATGACACTGCAAGTACCCAGGGGAATGTTGGGTACATTTTCTGTTTCATAATGGAGAACGCTACAGTAGAATAAAGCTCATTCAGGTCTTATTTAAAAAAAAAAAAAAAAAAAAAAGAAAAAAGGCTGCCCAGTAGCTCAGTGGGTAGAGCAGGTTCTTGCTGCAGCAGCTGTGGGTTCAATTCCAGCTGGCAGCTCTTTGCTGCATGTCATCACCCTGCACACTTAACCTGTCCTGTCCAATAAAGGCAAAAATCAAAAAATAATCTTGTGTGGGTCCATAAAATCAGTCTCCTATGCATCATCAATGAAGCAGCTCCACACTTTTGTCCTATGACATCATAAGTTTGACATTTACTTCTCTGGTTTCTGGCCTTGAGAGAGTGGAACTATGCTTACAAATATTGATTTAAATTTTTAAGCCATGATAATAACAAACTTGTGTTCATTATTTGGGTGGTGTTCCCCTTTAAGTAAGACACCCTGTTGTACAAATATATATGTATATGTATATATGTATATGTATTTGTATATATGTATATGTATATGTATATATGTATATTAATAAGCTCCCTGGGTCACTGGCTGCTCTCAACTCTACACTACAGCTCCCGCTAGACTGGAAACACCTTTAAAACCACATCTGCATTTTTGATTTGCATAACACCTCACATACAAATCCTGTGGTGAGAGGGGGTAATGTGGTTTGTGCAACTGTGTGTGCAGCGTTTTGCATGCAAAACCTTTTACAGCACAATCAAATCAACAGCTTAGTGCAGCTGTGTGTGTGTGTGTGTCAGAGGTAGAGATTGAGTGCAAGTGTCCAGCCGTGCCAATGTGAGACAGAGATCATGCAGGCTCACCCAGCAGAAGCAGCTTCAGCTCCCGTCTTGCATCCCTCTTGTCTCGCCGGAGTTGTTTCTCGATCTCAGCGTTGATCCGCTTGGACTCCTTCGCCTCTTCACTCAGGCAACAAGCCATCATGGAGTCTAAAGTCATCACCGCATGAGCTGAAAAGCCCGTCTGACAAGGGGCGCCGGGCTACACCTCACACAAAGTATCAAATAAATGAGCAACAGTCCGTCTGCAACAAGTTAAATCCTGATAATGGAGCCTGAGAGGCTGCTGCTGGCTGCAGAGTCTGGCCTTCCTTGTCGGTGGTAAAACTGCTGTCAAGTGTCAAATATCTGACAGCTTAGTCAAAGTCTCGTGTAAATCCTCAGGCTACAAAGACTGACCGCGGATCACAGAAAATTTACAATGCAACATGTCCCCAAACACCTTCCACCACTAGCGTACATGTGAATAACCATTTTATTTGATGCACCGTCCAGAAAGAGCTGAAACTAGTTTGGGTGACGTTAACTAGCTTGTAAGCTAAACGCTGCTAACGTTATAACCAAGCTAACGTTGACAAGTTGGTGATTTTCAATGTGCCAACACTGGTTAGTTGGTTAACACTCGTTAAAAAAAAAATCAATATTTTTACTTCAAGCTACCGAGTTGGGTCCCAGAGACAGTGGGACACCGCTGGCTGCCACATTTGTACAATCCCTCTGCTGGTCGCCCGGCCGAGTACAAGGCTAGCCGCCCCGAAACGAACACTGTACGCCCGCGCAGTGACAATGAGCGCCCGTCAAACTGTCCATCTACTGAACACACACACAGGCCAACCCGCTGTCTCGACAACTCGACGGACGGTAACCGTTGTAGCCGTTGGTCTGGAAATATCGCCTCACAATAGCGCTCGGAGCCGTTATCCTGTTGCAGACTGAGGCACCCAGTGACCAGTGTAGCTAAATGGGCAGGCTAATTGTTAGCTAGCTAGGTTAGCTCAGCTAGCCATCCCTGGAATTGCAGCCAACTGGCTAAAAACCAGAAACCTCGGCCTGACAGAGGACCTTCATTGTGTTCAGCTAGTGTTCTCCAAAAGACCTCGCCAGCACCAAATCCACAAAACGCCAAAACGCCTAACTGACAGTCAAATGCACCCCTGTAGTCCGTGCATTTTATCGCTCCTGGTGTTTTTTCCTGGTGGTGATTGCTCTTCGTCACCCACTCCTCAGCCCCGGTGTGGCGGCGCTGCTGACGTAGCTTGGGATATGATTGATTGACAGCGACAGAGCCAATGAAAACGGAGCTGGTGGGCGTTTAAGGCGGGACTTTCATGGATGGTTAACTTCCCAAGTTTGCTTGAGAGGGAGTCTTCCTATCGGAGGCGTGTCGGCGAAGGCAACTGACATTTGGCTGGACGGGCAACGCCCATCTCCTGTCAGAGAGCTGCACATCCACAGTGTGTGTGTGTGTGTGTGTGTGTGTGTGTGTGTGTGTGTGTGTGTGCTCACCCCGAGTGTTTCTGTTGATCTTTACTGCTCACTGCAACAGTTTCACTAGTTCAGCTCCAAAAATATTCAAATATCTGTCTACGAAAATCCACAATAAAGCAACAACTATTCAAACATAGTGGCCTCTCAATGAAAACACGCACATGTCTCTGTCACCACATTCTTTATGATGGCTTTAAATTCATCATTGGGTGTTAGTGCTCCTAATTTTAGATCAATGTCTCAAACCATGCTGTACTAGGACCTTGAATTTGCAGGAATTGGATATGGGAAGTCTGTGAGGAGTCCTTGAATTTGATGTGAAGATGCTGAAGCCTTGTGCTTTAACAGTTTTGGAAACGAGATGCTTGTGTATTTAGTTATTGAGGTGACAGCTGTGTATTTTGTTAGGCCAACTTGCTCTTAGAGAAAAGCAATGACAAAAGCTAACAGCTGCAAAGGGTTGATCTAACATCATGTTTCGACTAGAAGAAAAGTTGGGTCAACCTGACCTGACAGAGAAATAATTCCTTCACCCAACAACAGTGATGGGTTTTAATAATGTAATATATCAACTTGTAGAGTTGGGCCAACTTGCCCTGAGAGAAGTAAAGTACATTTTTGAATTAGAAAAAAGTTCTGCCTATCAGATGATCAGGTGAATGAATATTATCTATTTTCTTCTTTTCTTACAAATACGAGTACATTTTGTATTTTGTATTTAATTTGTTTACTATACTTCATTTTGTATGGACTACCATTTACTGACACAGGAGGAGCATTTTTGTCAGATTGTGTTTTTTTGTCTCCTTTTTCTTTCTATCTTGATTCTGTTGCAGTTGCAAGTTACATTATGTACTATATGAATGTAAAAAGCCTTATGTTATGACATGAAATTTAATTGTAACTCAACATTGTGTCAACTAATTGGCCATATAAAATATTAGACTTGGCAGCAACTGTTCTAAAAGCTGAATAAACTCAAAAAACTGTGCAACTTGTTACCAAACATGTTTAAGTTGTGCCACCTTATGTATTTTTACAGTGTATGTTTATATGCACCAAACACCAAGGCAAATTCCTTGTGAATAAAAACTTACTTGGCAATCGGCTTAATTCTGAATCAGATTCTGTAAGCAGAGAAGACTACATTTACTCAAGTACTGTAGTTAAATAGCCTACTATTTAAAGGTACTTCTACTTTTCTTGGTTGTATTTATCTTATGCGTCTTTATATGTCTGTCTTTTTCACAACACTTCAGAGAGAACATTTTTTACTCTTTCCTCCATTGCGTATGTCTGTAAACTGTAATGTGATATCAGGTAAACTGAGACATCAGGTTAAATGGGACAAATAAGGTTTTACATATTGGGCTCTGTAAATATGAACAGCTAGTCACCAAACATGTTATTACAACATTGCTACAAATGGCCCTTAGATAAAACAACTTGCTACTTGCAAGATAAACCACGTGGCATGTTGATTTTCTCTTTTTGGTAGTAAGTTTACTGCAACCAAAACAATAAAAAAAAATTATGCTAAAACTGAACATTTTTCTGAAGTGAAACCAACAAGTTTCTGAGTTATCAGATGCCATAACATCATGAGCTGTCATACTATTGTGTGCCATCCTGTCACATCATATTTTTGTCACTTAACAAACAGTAAAGATGATGCAGTGAGTCCATGTCAGCCACAGTAATCCAGAGTTAGCCATCAGTGTTACACACACACACACACACACACACACACACACACACACACACGTCCATTGTAGACGATATGGCACCAAGGAAACAGACAATAAAAGAACAGGGAAAGCATGGCAGAAAAGTTGCACAATAATTTTTAATGAATCGTTAGGTTACATTAATGATTTAATAATTTAATGACAGAAGTGATTAATGGATTTAACCTTTAAAAAACAAGTAGTGAAGGTAGTCTTTAAAATCTTAGGTGTTTTGTTTTTTGGTAATCCATAAAGTGTTGCAAATTACCTGACTTTACCCAGAACTGAAGAAACCTCTTGGATGGTGGCATAGAGGTGAAACATCTTCAAGAAACTCACGCAAGTCCAGTTGTCTACGATATAGCACTTGAGAACCTGAGTTACTAGTTACAAAAAGGAAGTATCACATTGGGGTCCCTTTGCACATTTCAGAGGTCTCTGAGTTGTCAGCAGTTCATTGACTAACTGTTCAAAAGCCCAAAGAGATAAAATTAACCAGTTTTAGCAACAAAAGAAAAGTAAAGACTATATAAAATTACAGATTTGTGCTGCAGATTCTTTTGTTTGTTTCTACCCAAATAATAATCTCACAACTCTTCAGATTTATCTCAGAAAACTGGACTTAAATACCAAACTCTGGATACATTAGTTTGACAAGACTCTTCAACCAGCAGCAAAATTACTGTGTAGAACTATATGACACTCACAGGGGACACACAAGCCTGTGAGTACAGGCTCCTGTACTTTTACTTAAGTAGGATTTGAATGCAGTGACTATTTCAATATTTTTACATTGTTGTATTAGTCTCTTTACCTTCCTCCACCACTGTCTGTAACACAAAGCTTGATGCAACAGTTCATGCCCCTATGGCGACAAAATTGGCAGAAAAAAACACTTAAAACATGTTTAAGTTTCGACATCTACGTCGATATCATCTCTGGCTCTCTCCCAAATAGAGCACTTTGTCAACAAACTAAACAGGTAGCATCGCAAATACTGTCAATACTGTCAAAGTGGCTTTTCCTGAACCAAAACAGAGAGTCCCATATTTACTTTGTAATGCAACACATACAATCCAGGATCAAGTCAAAGAAAAGGTGTTCAAAACCAACAGAACAATTTCACTGTTGTTCTTACAGATGGTTATGACCCTGTGTCATTCAACATCTGAATGTCTATTTGGTTTTGATTGTACATCTATATATTTGTCTATTAAATAATTCTTAATATGATAAAGTTTTAAACTTTTATCAATCACAGTGGTGGAGGAAGTGTTCAGACCCTTTTATAAACGTGGTAAAACCAAATGTTATAAACAAAATATACGTGTCTCAAAAATACAAATACTAATCACACATGACAACTTAATTTGAGGGTTATTTGTAAATCGTATCAGAGGATTCTTATCCGTTTTTAACATGAAAATAAATTCTATCTATTATGATCCATAATTTAAAAGATCAACATTTATTTTGATTGTATAATCTTAACCTGCGAAGTACTACACCTGTCAAATAAATGGCTAGAAATGTAGTAAAAAGTACAACATTTCTGTCCAGAGTCAAGTGGAGTAGACGTATAGTACAGTAGAAATGTAAACAGTGAAGTCCCTCAGTGTTTACATTAGGTGACTTGAGTAAATGTCCTTAGTTACTTTCCACAACTCATTTACATACCTGGCTGCAGTATATCCTGTTGTGGCGGTTCAAACTAGTTAGTGAGTCATAATTTTGTCCACATATAGAAGAGCAGTGGTGGGAAAAGTAGTCACACTCTATACTTCCTTAAAATGTTAATGCAAAAATACTGTTACACGTAACAGAGTATTAAGACTGAAGTGTACTTTAAGTCTCAAATATGAAACAATTCATTATGCAGAACGATACCTATCACAGTATTACATCAATATATACACTGATAGCCAAAACATTAAAGCTAGAGGTGAAATGAATAACACTGATCATCTACTTACAATGTGATGTTCTGGTGGGAAACCTTGGGTCTAGGCATTCACATGGATGTCACTTGACATGCACCACCCACCCAAACACCGTTGCAGACCAAGTAGGCCTACAACCCGTCATGGTAATGACACTCCTTGATGGCAGTGCCCCCCAGCAGGACAGTACACTATGCCACATTACAAAAACTATTCAGGAACATGACAAAGAGCTCAAGGCGTCGACCTGGCCTCCATATTCCCCAGATCATAATCTGATTGAGCATGCTGGTACCCAACCTCACAACCCACAGGACTCATGGATGCCAGACACCAAAGTGCAGCCCAAGAGGTCCTGTGTCCATGCCTGGACAGGTCAGAGCCAAGTCCGATCTACATGGGGGCCTCTTACCTCTCAAGGCATGGACACAGGACATCAGGGGTACAGGTAAAAGAAGATGATACACTATATTAAACACCGAGGGGAAATTAAGTGGGTTTTTTTCACTCTGTTGTCATACACACACACACACAGGCCCAAAATATACACACATGCACAAACAGGACTTAAACATGCATTAAATGGAGAGATGTCAAGGAGAGGCGACGGACAGGCGCCCCGTGCCATTGGGGGTTTGGTCCCTTGCTCACAGGCGCCTCCACAGTGAGTTGAACTGGCGCCTCACCAGCTACCAGTCCACACTCCATATTTGGTCCGGATGGAGATTTGAGCCGGCCACCCACTGCTTCCCAACTCAAGTCCCTAAGGACTAAGCTACTGACACCCCATGAATACTCAATTAGACTAGGATCTTTGGAATTTAGAAGCCAGGTCGATGCCTTGAGCTCTTTGTCACATTCTTTGGGCCATTACTGAGTGTTTTTTGCAGTGTGGCATGGCGCATTGTCCTGCTGGTAGGGTCACTGCCATTGGGGAGTGTCATTGCCATGACAGGGGTACTTTGTCTGCAACAGTGTTTGGGTGGGTCGTGCATGTCAAGTGGCATCCACATGAATGCCAGAACCAAAGGTTTCCCAGCATAACAACTGCACTGTAACAAGATGATAAAAGTTATTCACTTCACCTGACAGTGGTTGTAATCTTTTGTCTGACCATATGTTATATTAAAACACAAAACACATCATATCGTCGGCATAGGCTGATCCAACAAGGAGGTCAATGCCATCCTTGGAATTTGATTGGCCCCTTCAGATGCCAATCCAAAACTCCTGGCCTCCCTGAAGGAGAGAAACTTTGATTTTCTTATTAAGTTGTTCTGACTATTGTGTTTGTTTGGACGTCTCAAAAAATGGACAAAATCAAGATGCAGTGAAAAATTGTGAGCCACGTGAACACAACAGGGACAGGGTCACAATACTATTTGTTTTTTTTTCTGAACTACTTTTGCAGTCCCTTCACTCCCAACCAAAATGTAATGTAAATTAAACTTTGTTGCTAAGTAACCCAAATTAATTCCAGAAACAAAAACCACCATGACCTTTCAGGGACTCAATACAGCTTCACCTTGGCCACCCTTTAAAACTGCCGCTGGTTATTGGATATCACTATTGATGCATTAACACAGTGCAGTGTTTTAATGTTATAGTTAGTCAAAGTGAAGACAATTATAATACTGTTGGGGAGTTTAATCTGTAACACTGTATTATGTTTTGTGGATAAAATATGAGTCTTTACAATAACTAGTGAGCTCTCAAATAAATATAGTGGAGTATAAAGTACAATACTCATGTGGTGAAGTAAAGAATCAAGTAGCAAAGCACTTGAGTAGATTCTTCAGTGGAGAGTTGTAACTTAATAAATGTGAATGCAGACATGAGAATGCTTGTAGGCAGCTGTATGTTTAATTGATAAATTCACTAAAGCCTGGATGAGAAATTCCTCCTCTCATTTAATAACTTATCATTCATCCTGCCAATACTTCAGTCTTCACAAATGGTGACTATGACAAAACATTTCTTCTCAGCAGTAACAATAAAATTACAACTCTGTCACTCTAACTACATCAGTCTGAATGAGCTGCAGATGATACTGTTGAG